>NC_088200.1:25071436-25381588 GCF_028769735.1 Zonotrichia leucophrys gambelii | reverse complement strand
CCCACAAAGGTGGGTGAAACCGTACATCCCAAGACCTCACCCATCCACCTGAGTAGGCCAGAGAAGTGTCATCCATTAACACCAGGAAGAGACTGCATCCCAGTGGTGAAGGAGATCCGGACTCCCCATTTTTCCCTGATTTTCCCCTGTTATGTATGTTTATTGATCCATTTCATGAGCTGAGAAATCCCTGTTAATTTTTGTTTTTGAAGAAGAAGAACCATCCCAGAATGTCAACTATCTTGTGGATTTTCCTCATCACTGCCCCTTTCTGGCCAGCCTCGGAAGCATGGATCATCCCGCAGTCCCACAAGAATGTGTGGGTCACTGGCAGAGACCCTGCAGCAAGATCACCTCTGCCGCTCGACAGCAGCAACAGGAAATCCAATGTCCACCTGCCTAGTGGGGATTCCATTCAAATTAGAAGACTACCCTCCCAAACTAATTGAAATCAGGGATAACTCCAACCATGGTAAGCCTCCGGCTCAGATCATGTGCCAGGCTCTCCTGGAGCTATACCCAACTACCACCAACCCTTTCCTGTTCTAGAGAGACTGGCTCCGCACCTTACCATGGACCGACCAAGAACTGCTGCGGTGCATGTTAATTTTATTAAGTTGATTGTTCCATTTTTTAATAGTGTGTTCTGTTATCCCCCATGCTTTCCCTAGCTGGCTCTTCCCTGAGTTGTGCCCTCCCTTCTAGCTGCCCCTCAAGCTGTCTCCTCCCTTTGTTCCAGACCCTTCCTTGCCTGTCAAGCCCCTGCTGTCTTGTCCATCAGAGTAAACCCATCCCTTTGTTCTAAAATCTTCCTTACCAATTACACCCGAGACCAATCCCTAGTTGAGCCCTCTCTCCTGCCCTTATCCTAATTAGCTATTGTTCTGGAAGCCACAACTTGAGTGTATCCCCATTAGTTGCCTTCTTGTATCCGCCCCGTTTTGTAGAAGTTTAAAAACTCATGCACAGGAGCGCTTGGGGCTCTTCTTGCCTGTGTTCCCTTCAGCTCTCCTTTCCCGTGTTCCCCCTCCCTTGCCTAATCTAATAAATGAGCTGGACTTCTCACCATGAAAGAGCCTCTCCTGCCTCCTTTGCCTGATCCCCATTGCACCTCCAAGAGTCTCTGGTTCCCTGGACATTTGGCTTCAAGGTTCCAACTTTGGCAACACCCCAGCCAAGTCAGTTCCCCACACTTGCCATTGCCCCCGGATCATCCTTGAGCTAGCTTGGGCTCTGGAAAGCAGTGGCAAAGAACTCCAAAAATTCTACCTCGTAGGTTCTTCCCCTGCCCCCTTTTGCATTCATTTCGAGTATTACCCCCATGATAAAAACCACAATAATCAGGCAAATCAACAAAAAAATTCCAGGTGAATCAATGGTGTGGGGTCATCAGCCAAGCTTATATGGCCTCCTCCATTGACGCTCACCCACACAAATTGTACTGAGGTGTTTTCCTAATTTGTGGTGACTGTTCCTGGACTGGAATTTCCTCTGGCCTGCTTGGAGGTTCCTGTACTCTTGGTAGACTGTTGCTGCTTACACCCAATAAAACCCAAATTGAAAATTGACAAAGAAAGAACAATTTGGCCATCCAAAAGAGAAGTCTGAAAGATTTGGATGAAAATTGTGACACAGTGAAATTATCCACTGGTCAAAGTTCAAGAGAACTGCAGTCTCCATTTTCTTGCCATGGGTGGCTGCCGCAAAAGCTCTAGGAAAATTGGGCTGCCTAGAGTGTTGGGCAGCTAAGCAAGCCAACTTAACACAAAATGCCATAAGTGACCTCCTATCAGAGAAGATAACTAGGCAGACAACCTTCCAAAACTGGGCCGCCACTGATTTCTTGATACTGTTCCACAACCACAAATGCACCAAGTTTGAGGGCCTCTGCTGCATGAACTTGACATCAAAGAGCGCAGTTGTCCATGCCAGCCTCCAGAGAATGAAAGACCTTATCTTGGACATTAAGGAAGGTTGCGAGGACTGGGTGAATAGTATCTTCGAGAGCTGGGGACTCAATGGAGGTCTCTGTTGTATTCATATTTCTAGAATCCCATATTGTTATTATATTTCTAGAGTCCCATACCTTCTCTCAGTGTTTTCTTATGGCTGCAGATCTTCACAGCACAGACTCCTTCTTCTGCATGTTGTTCCTTCTTAGTCAGGGCTCCTTCAAGGCTCTTCCTGACTTGCCAACCCACCCCCTTTTATCCCAGTTATCTTCACTAGCCACAGCTGCAGCCCAGTGAAGGACATTGCAGCTGCAGCCCATCAAGAACAACCGGGACTTACCGGGGTAAGGCCTATATACAGATATTTTACTAGGACTCAAAGGCCATCTATACTATAGCTCTCTATGATTTTATGGTCAGTTCTCTGTATTGTTTTGATCATTGTTACCATATTCATTATGTGTTGTAGTGTGTTTTTAAGTTTTTCAGTTTACTCCCCCATTTTATGTATTGTATCCCCCTGTTCTTTGTAAATGGTTCCTCCCTCCCCAGTTTTCCTGCCACTGCTCTCCTGCCAGTTTTGTTTCCATAGAAACCCCTGCTTTCAGTCAGTTGTGTTATATAATTCCTCCTCCCCTATTCTCCCATATAAGTAAATGTTTTCTCCTCCCTGGGCCCAGTCAATCACTCCCCTCTCCTCCCAGGTTTCGAGAACTTTCATCTCTCTGGGGGTTGTGGTTGGCTGTGGTCCCGGGGCTCCTCCTTTACTTTGTATTTATTGGCTACTTCTGTATGTCAGTTATACTTAGCACCTCCTTTTGAGTTTTCCCATTGGTTAGCTGGGCTTCCCTCCCTTCTCCTCCCTTTCCCTTTAAAACCCTGTTTCTCCCCTTGTTCGGGGCCATTTTGCTGGCTGGTGCCCATCCTCGTTGGTGCCTCCATTCCATCCAATAAACCGACGGTTCACCCCCAGCAAGTGGTCGCCTCCTCATTCGTCTCTTTTCGTGCAACTCCGAGCTCAACATCCAGCCCAGCCTGAGGCCAAGACGCCGAAGGGGGTTGGTGGTGTATGCGTAGGGGCGTCGGCCATTCTCACCCCCTTCAGCCAGCCAGACCTAGGGCCGCGTACGCCCTCGCGCAGTGTGGCGCCCAACGTGGGGCCCGAAGAAGTGGACAGCTGACCACTGACCGGACCCCTCGGAGTTGGACTGTATTGTTCCTGTGGATGCCGCACTACCCCAGGTGGTAGCAGGCCCCGTTGTAGGGGCAGCGCTCCCTGAGGATCGGGGTCGGGACTCCTCGCGCCCAAAGAGGACGACCCCAGAGACGAGGACCCTTGCCTGATTTTTCGTTGCTGCTGCCACCAGACTGGTAAGGTCGGGCCCCGCTCTGGGGACCTTTCCGACTTCCCCCCAGCCTTTTTAAAATTTCCTTAGGGGCACATGCCCTGCGTTGGGGACCTACCCCCCACCCTCTTTCCTTGAGGATTTTCCTCATCCCCGCGCCTTTTTTATTTTATCTTTCCCGTGGGGCCGGTATCCCCAGACTTGGGGCCCGGACCCACCGCCCAAATTCCTTTTTCCCTTTACTGAAACCCCAGACTTGGGGACAGTGGGGGGAGCAGGGGCTGGTGGCAAGTGGCTTGGTGTTTTAGTTTCTGTTATTTTCAGGCAGGTGGTTGCACCACCAGAGGATCTTCCCTCTTTCTAGTAGCAGCGGTTCCTGCACTAGAAAGGTGCCATGGGTGCTGGCTTGGGAAAATCCCAAAAGGAGGTTTATTATGTTGTTAAGGGTTTGTTGCTTGGGGGTGATCAGAAGGCCCCCAAGCAAGAGTTAAGATGTTTAGTTAAGTGGGTTTTTTCGAAGTTCCCCGAAGTCTCCCCGGAATTTGCAAAACAGCCACTGTTTTGGGCAGCCGTTTTGGCAAAATTAGAAGAAGCCGTAAATTCTGGAGAGACAAAATTGGCGACCGTGGCGTTTTGGGCGGGCAGAGTGCTTGCGACACTCCGCTCATCTGGGGAACTGAAGAAAAGCCCCGCACGTTTTGTTTTGTCTCCCTGTTCCCCTCGTTCGGTTGTCCTTACCCCTCAACCCTTTCCCACTTCCCATAGGCAGGAGCCCTCGAGGGAGATTTTGAAGGCCGACAAGAGGCAGGGGGTCCATCCTGCCCCTGCTCCCCCTCGACCTGCTCGGCCTCCCCCTTCGAGGAGCCCTGGCCAGGCTCCTCCTCTCTCCTTACCCTCTACCCCGGTTTCAAGGTCCCCAGTTAAGACACCTAAAGTTGTTCGGGTTAGCGATGTTTTGCAAAATGGCTCCTTGGGAGCCCAAGATGGCGGTGACCACGTGGTCGTTCCCGCCAGGGTTCCTTCGTCCTCCTCTTTTAACCCCTTCCTCCCTTGCGCCAACCCCTTCCTTCCCCCAGACCCCACTTCTTTTTCGGTTACCCCTCCCTCATATCCTCCCTCCGTCCCTCTCATCCCTCCGCCCTCCGCCCCTCAACCAGCTCCTCCCCAAACTCCTCCCCTGGCTCAGCCCCCCACTGGCTCCTCCCCCGCTCCGCCTTCGTATTTCCCTCCGCCTCCGAACGTCACCAAGGAGGCGGAGAAGGGCGGTTGGCCACGCCCACCCCCTCACCTTGCGTCATTGCCAGACCCCGCCTCAACCTCCTCCAATTCCGGTTCCCACGCTCCTCCTTCCGGTTCCCACGCTTTGTGTTCCGGGAGAGGGGGGAGTGGATGACCGGAAGCCGGGGCAGACGCCCTTGTTGGAAGCCGCTCCGGTTACCTACCACCTGAGCGGGGAGGGTAGCCCCCAGGCCCAGTGGGTGCCTTTAGCACAGGCCCGGATTAAGGAACTGTGCAAGGCGCAGAAGGACTACTCCCAGGGGTCGGAGTACTTCCGGGGTATGCTCCGCAATGCCCTTGCACAGGGAGATCTGGTGCCGGCTGACCTGAGGGCCCTCTTCTCCAGCCTTGTAAGACCCATGGAATTTAGGGTCTGGGTGGGGGAATGGAGGAGGGAGATATTGGAGGTTCTCCCGAGGTTTTGGGGGAATCCCGCAATGTCTCACGACGCGGATGGTTTGGCAATCACCCAAGAGCATCTTTTGGGCGAGGGACAGTGGGCAGAGGGGGCAGCTCAGGCTAAGGCCTTTTTCCCCTCCCAGCTTGTGGAGACCGCCAGGGCAGCTGAGCGGGCCTTCTTCAAGCTGGAGGTGGTGACCTCCCAATGGGAAGATGATGAGGTCCGGCAAGGGCCGCAAGAGCCATACATGGCGTTTATCGAGCGCCTCTACCGATATGTGGAGGCGCAGGCGCTCAGGGATGATGACAGGGAGAGGATGCTCCAGCGGATGGCCTACAGCAACGCCAACACTGAGTGCCGCAAGGCCATTAAAACTCTCCCTCTAAGTCCCCGGCCCACGATAGAGGCCATGATTGAGGTCGTGGTGCGTCAGGTTTCCCTGACCTCACGACCTAAAAGAACATCCGTGACTCTTGCCGAATGCCCCGAGCCGGACTTCCTAGAAGCAGAAGCTGCCCCCATTGCCGGACCCCCAACACCTGGGTCCGGCAGAAGATCATCAGCCACCCACCCTTGCCATCTCTGTGGCAAGGTCGGGCATTGGATGCCCCAGTGCCCGATGCGCCAAGATTATATGGAATACAGGCGGAAGCGGGAAAGGGAGGAGAATAAAAATCAAAAAAACTAGACTTGGAGTGCAGCCCCTCCCTGCGCGTGGACAGAAATGTTGCGGGCTGTTTAACATCAAGCGGGGAGGGAGGAGACGGGAGAGGACCGCCAACTTTCATATTGCCGGATTTGACCAACTTATTGGACATGACATCGACCTGTGGTACTGTACCTGCACTTAACACCAGGTCCTCTGCTTCCCCCTACAGGCTGCAGCTAACTAGGGACATTTATCTCCCTAGTAGTGACATTCAGCTGGTGTTTGTCGACCTGCAACACCTGGGTCGCTGGAGGGAACTTGACGTTGCAGGTGGACCGTGGTCGGAGACACGAAGCACACTCCGCGAGACATCCACATCGTCCCTGGTCTGGTGACTACCGACCGGGACCGTTTTGCAGTAGGGCTGTACTGTGTCCGACCCCCACTCTTCCTCCCGAAGGGACAGGTTATTGCCCAGGCCATCCCAGTTCCAGACAAAGACCACTGGAAGGACTGGAAGAAGACATCGCCTCCGACAGTGGCCTGGGCACAGTTGGTAGGGAGGGAGAAGCCCCGCCTGACCTGCCAACTTTCGTTGGGCGGGGACAAGAAGATCGTGAGGGGTCTTTTGGACACGGGTGCAGATGTGACGATGATTCCCTCTCGAGAATGGCCGTCACATTGGGGCTTGCAAAGTGCTGCGGGCACGATTTCAGGTGTTGGGGGCCTTCAATTGGCCAATCAGTCGAAGAGCATTGTGCAAATTAAGGGCAGCTGGCTTCTATATGCCCGTTCGTTTTAGATTACACAGAGCCTCTCTGGGGAAGGGACCTATTAGCCCAGTGGGGAGCTAAAATTTACCTCCCGAAGGCTCCCCAGGTTTTTCGGGCAGTGGCCACTGAGGAGCGCCGGACCTGGAAGCTGAATTGGCTTTCTGATAAACCAGTACGGGTCTTGCAGTGGCCACTTAACAAGCAAAAGTTAAAGGCACTCAACGAGCTCATTCAGGAGCAGCTAGTGAAAGGCAACCTGGAGGAGACCATGTCACCTTGGAACTCCCCAGTGTTTGTCATCAAAAAGCCTAACAAGGACAAGTGGCAGCTCCTGACCGACCTCCGCCAAATTAACTAATTAATTGTTGATATGGGTCCTCTTCAGCCAGGGATGCCCTCCCCAGCAATGCTCCCCCAAAATTGGAATTTGGCCGTAATTGATATAAAAGATTGCTTTTTTCAAATTCCCCTTCACCCGGACGATGCCCCGCGCTTTGTGTTCACGGTTCCGTCCATCAACCGTGAGTCCCCAGCCAAGCGCTATCATTGGCGGGTGCTTCCACAGGGCATGAAGAACAGCCCTGTGATCTGCCAATGGTATGTCGCTTCACTGCTGTCGCCTATACGTACAGCCCTCGGGGATGCCGTCATTGTCCACCATTACATGGACGACATCCTCGTGTGTGCGCCCGACCACAGCCTGCTTGCCCATGCGCTTGACCTAACAACCAATGTGTTGGCTGCTGCAGGGTTCGAGCTCCAGCAGGACAAAATTCAGCGGATGCCACCTTGGAAATACCTGGGCCTCGAAATTACGAAGTGGACCATTGTTCCGCAGAAATTGGCTATTCGGACAAAGGTCCAGACCCATGCAGATGTCCATCAACTGTGTGGGTCTTTAAATTGGGTGAGACCCTGGCTAGGCATTTCAACTGAAGACCTAGCCCCCCTTTTCAATTTGTTGAAAGGGGGAGAGGGACTTAGTTCCCCTAGGGCTCTCACTCCAGAGGCGGAGGTGGCCTTGGAGAAGGTACAGAAAACTATTTCGGCCAGGCAGGCCCACCGATACCATCCGGGCCTGCCCTTCAAATTTATAGTACTGGGAAAATTGCCACACCTTCATGGCATGATACATCAATGGGACGATAGTCTGAAGAACCAAGGCTCAGGAGATAAGCTCTTAATCATAGAGTGGGTCTTTCTGAGCCACCATCGGCCCAAAAGAATGACACGGCCACAGGAGTTGGTAGCCGATGATCCTCAAGGCAAGATCGAGGATCAGGGAGCTTGCAGGGTGTGATTTCTCATGCATACATATCCCAATTAAATTGGAATCGGGCCAACTTAAATTAAAGACCTTTGAAGAACTGCTGCAAACTAATGAATATCTTCAGTTTGCACTCGACAGCTACACTGGGCACATCGCAGTGGATCGGCCGGCCCACAAATTATTTAACTCGGAGTTTAAATTGTCGTTAAAGAAGGTTCAGAGCAGGGAGCCGCTGGATGCTGTGACATTTTTTACCGATGCGTTTGGAGCATCCCACAAGTCAGTCATGACTTGGAAGGATCCTCAGACTCCGCAGTGGGAGGCCGATGTTGCTGTTGTGGAGGGTTCTCCACAAGTTGCTGATTTGGACGCAGTCGTCAGGGCATTCCAGAGATTCCCTGGACCCTTCAATTTGGTTACAGATTCTGCGTATGTCGCAGGTGTAGTGTCACGAGCTGAATCCGCAGTTCTTCAAGAGGTCACCAACAAAAGATTATTTGAATTGTTAAATAGGCTCGTTGTATTGGTCTCCCACCGCGAGCACCCCTTTTATGTCATGCATGTGAGGTCACATACTGACCTGCCCGGGTTTATTGCGGAAGGTAACCATCGTGCCGATTCTCTGGCCGTGGCTGCTGTTACACAGGCCCCCCTCCCAGATGTGTTCGGTCAGGCTAAGATCAGCCACCAACTTTTCCATCAAAATGTGCCTGGCCTGGTTCGTCAATTCAATCTGACGCAAGAGCAGGCCAAGGCGATAGTGGCCACATGTCCCCAATGCCAGCAAGACCAGATGCCTACTGTGACCTCGGGGGCTAACCCCCGAGGGTTGACAAGCTGCGAGGTGTGGCAGATGGACGTAACACACATCCCATCTTTCGGCCGATTGTGTTATGTCCATGTCTCAGCAGATACCTTCTCCAGGGCGATCTACGCTTCTGCCCACACAGGTGAAAAGGCAGCGGATGTTCAGAAGCATCTGCTTCAAGCATTCGCTGTCTTGGGCATCCCTAGGGCCTTAAAAACAGACAACAGCCCTGCGTATACTTCCAAGGAGCTGCGGAGCTTCCTGCAGCAATGGGGAATAGTGCATAAAACCGGCATCCCCTATTCCCCGACAGGGCGAGCCATGGTGGAAAGGGCCCACCAGAGCCTTAAGAAGATCCTGTCCCGACAACAACCGGCGATGAAGGTGGAGACCCCCCACGTCCGGCTGTCAAGAGCACTGTACACTCTCAATTTTTTGAATTGCTCTTTTGACAGCCAAAATCCTCCAGTGGTCCGACACTTTGGCAGTCACCAGCAGCTGCAGCCTAAAGCCAGGCCCCCGGTTCTTATAAAGGATCCAGAGACCTGGCGGACGGAGGTGACCTGGTGACCTGGGGAAGGGGATATGCATGCGTATCCACTCCCTCAGGCCCCAGGTGGATTCCATCTAAGTGGGTTAGGCCCTTCGTCCCGAAGTAGAGGACCAAGAAGGAAGCAGTGCCACAGGTCCGGCAGGCATGTTGGCGTCGGCGGAGGAAACTCTACCACCAACCTTCCTCATTCTCTCCTGATCTCCCCCCAGTCGCCGAGGAACCCTCTCCTCCAGCTTCTCCTCCACCCCTTGACCTTCTGCACCATGTTTCCTCCTTTACACCCCCAGCTCCAACTCCTACCCCCCGTATGTTTTATTTGAATTGGTTGTTTGGGGAGGAACCATTTTTGTGAATTCGTCATACTTTTATGACGAATTCACAAAAATCCTCTCTTGTTTCAGTTGCATCTCCCCGAATGGCCCCCGCATTGGCATCGCTGGCTCCCAACCCTGGCTCACTCCTGATGGTGTTGACGACCTGCGGACTCCTTCTGCCATCTACGGAGCCGTGGGTCATCCCCCAGCCAAAAGTTAACGTCTGGCGTGCCTTGGCTCAGTCATTAGGGCAGGACAGCATATGCCTTGACACCGGTGCAGCAGAGGACCCGATGTCGTCCTGCCTTTTGGGGATCCCTTTCTCTCCCGGCGAATTCCCCTCTGCCTTCCAGTCTGCCCTTTCCCCCATTTTGGCCCGGAGCCTTACTTTCCTCCCTGGTTTTGAACCCAGCAACGCCTGGAGAGACGGAGTGGCGAGGCTGGATCCTGCGCCCTCCGAGCCCACAGAATTACACTTACTCGGTTCCGCCAATTCCTCTATTTGTTTTCAGTTTGATTATACCATTACCCCCATAGAGAGGGGCAGTGAGGTGGTCCTGAAAACAAAGAAGGAATATCAGGCTAACCAGTGGTGTCGGGCTGTTCTGAAGATTGTCGGCCCCACCACTACTAAGCGGACCCCTTACACCCTTCCAAGGGGGGTGTTTTTGATTTGTGGCGACTGAGCGTGGGCAGGCATCCCCTCTGGTCTGGTCGGAGGGCCGTGCACTTTTGGCCGGCTGTCGCTGTTTACCCCCAACATCACCCAAATTATCAATTGGAAAAGGACAAACGTCACATCTGAATTGGCTAGACCTAAAAGAGATCTCAAAGATCTCACCGAAGATTGTGACGATGAAATTACCCATTGGTCACATCCTAAATCTGTCGCCTTTACCATGCTATTGCCTTGGGTATCAGTGGCTAAGGCTCTGGGCGAATTGGGCCGCCTGGAGTGTTGGGTGGCTAAAGAAGCCAATCTTACTTCAGCCGCGCTATACGACCTCCTTACAGACGAGGAAATTACAAGGAAGGCGACACTCCAAAACAGGGCAGCAATAGATTTTCTATTGCTGCTCCATCACCATCACTGTGAGGAGTTTGAGGGCCTCTGCTGTCTGAACCTGTCCTCTCGAGCCGAGGACGCCAAACACTCCATTAAAAGACTCCAAGACCTCGTCCATCAGGTCAAACAGGAGACATCGGACTGGCTGGGGGACATATTAAAGGGTTGGGGCCTTAGCGGGTGGGCCAGCTCAGTCTTAGAATCTGTTTGTAAAGTGGTTGTAAGTTTGATTGTACTTTTAGTTTTGTTTTGTTCATACTGGTCCGCGGCTTGGTCCAAAGACTGATAGCCAGAGCAACATCAATAACTGCCAATCGTGCCGCAATTCCTCTGGAAGATCACTTCGAGCTGGAGGACCTCTCCTCAGAGGCCGGAAGAGCTGCAGACAAGGAGGGGTCAACCGAGCCGCCTCAAGAACATCTAGGGACAAGCGAATTCCAGCTCGAAGAAGGCGAGGATTGGCAGGACCAGCCGCGGGCATCGTATTTTTGAGTTATGTGGACATTCTAGTTTTCTTTATTTTATTTGTTAAGAAACAATGTTGTAGTGTGTTTTTCAGTTTTTCAGTTTACTCCCCCATTTTATGTATTGTATCCCCCTGTTCTTTGTAAATGGTTCCTCCCTCCCCAGTTTTCCTGCCACTGCTCTCCTGCCAGTTTTGTTTCCATAGAAACCCCTGCTTTCAGTCAGTTGTGTTATATAATTCCTCCTCCCCTATTCTCCCATATAAGTAAATGTTTTCTCCTCCCTGGGCCCAGTCAATCACTCCCCTCTCCTCCCAGGTTTCGAGAACTTTCATCTCTCTGGGGGTTGTGGTTGGCTGTGGTCCCAGGGCTCCTCCTTTACTTTGTATTTATTGGCTACTTCTGTATGTCAGTTATACTTAGCACCTCCCTTTGAGTTTTCCCATTGGTTAGCTGGGCTTCCCTCCCTTCTCCTCCCCTTCCCTTTAAAACCCTGTTTCTCCCCTTGTTCGGGGCCATTTTGCTGGCTGGTGCCCATCCTCGTTGGTGCCTCCATTCCATCCAATAAACCGACGGTTCACCCCCAGCAAGTGGTCGCCGCCTCATTCATTTCTTTTCGTGCAACTCCGAGCTCAACATCCAGCCCAGCCTGAGGCCTAGACGCCGAAGGGGGTTGGTGGTGTATGCGTACGGGCGTCGGCCATTCTCACCCCCTTCAGCTAGCTGGACCTAGGGCCGTGTACGCCCTCGCGCAATTATGCTTTCAGTTATGAAAAAATTTAGTTTATCTGACATGAACTAAGTTGTAGCCCCCGAGGTTAATGTCACAGAGATCCCTTTGGAGACTCCCTCTCCTCCATTTCCCCCTTTGTGGTTTTATGACCAATATCAAGATTCCAAGTACTGCCCAGATCCTTCTTTTTGAAAATAAAAAGGGGAGATGTTATGGTTTGTTTTATTTTATTAAGTTATTGTTAAATGGTTCATTCTGTTATCTCCCATGTTTTCCCCAAATTGGTTTCTTCCTAAGTTGTGCCCTCCCTTCCACCTGTCCCTCAAGGTACCCCCTCCCTTTATTCCAGACTCTTCCATACCTGTCAAGGCAACCCTCCCTCTTCTTCCAGAACATTCCCTAGCACTTATTACTTGGACCAATCCCCACCAAGACTTTCTCCTCCCCCTATCCCGGTTGGTTTCTGCCCCTAAACTCTGCATCTAGTGCTACCCCCACTGGCTGTCATTTTGTGTCCACCCCCTGTTTTGCTGTGCCTTAAAACCCCCTGCACAGAGGTGCTTGGGGGTCTCCTTGTCCTGACCCCTCCAACTCCAATAAACTTCACTGTTGGAACTTCACAACCGGAGAGTCTCCTCTTCCTTCTTTGCTCAGTCCCTGCCCTGCTGCTTAGGAACACTGTCTCTCTGCACAGAGCAGTGCTGGCTCTAAGGTTCTGCCTTTTGCTTCATCATAGGCAAGGCAGTTCCCTGCACTCGCTGCTCCACCCGAGCAAAACAGAGCTAGCCCAGGTTCTGGTGCGCAGTGGCAAAGCTGTAAGTCATTCCCCACCCTCTGTTCCAGTTCCTTCCCAGCCTGTCATAGCAACCCAGCCCCTTCTGCCTGAAACTTTCCTGCCACTCTCCCCGTGGGCCAATTCCTGATTGCAACATGCCCTTGGAAATCCACTAAACCATAACACCCCATTTGCCCCTGTGATCTTCCCTCTCTTTCCACCTACCCTGACTGGCTTTAGACTGTTGACATAACCCCCTCACTCCTCCCTTACCTCCCCGTATTCGTCACACTTTTGGATCCACCCCCTGATTTGTTAGTGTATTTAATCCCGTGCACTGAGGTGGCTGGGGATTTTTTGTCCTGCACCTTTCACCCAGAATAAACCCTTTCCTATGGAACCTCAGAACAGAGAGCGTCCTTTCTCCTTTGCCCAGTCCCTGCTGCCGCCTGACATCTTGCACCGTAGAGCAGTAGCTCTTAAAGTTCACCTGTGGGGAGAACCCAGTCCACAGCTGTTCCCCACTCCTGGCACAGCTTTGGAGTGTCCAGTGAGCTAGCCCAGGCTCTGGTGGGCTGTGTCAGGCTGCTGCAGTGTACCTCAAAACCTGGGCTGTGGGCCTGGCTGGAGCAGCTGCAGAGATCTTGGTGGCAGGAGCAAATATTCAAATGAGAGCTTTGAAGGTGAAAGCAGAGCAGAGTTCGATGAGAGGCTAGGCTGTGGCGAGTAGGAGGGCGGCTGCGGAGCCCCTTGAAGCCTGGGGTGTGGGCTTGGGTGGAGCTGCCACAGGCCAGCTGCCCAGGGATCAGGAGTGGTACCTGATGGACATCCCCTGCATGTCCTTTGACACTGAAAAAGTCACCGGCTGGGTGCAAACATTGGTGCTGTCGGCCTGGCTGCTCCTGCCGCAGTCGCGCCACTGCCAGCTCACGGCGCTGCCCTGCGGCAAGTCCTGCGGCTTCCGGCTGAGCGGCGCCTCTGGCCTGCACTGCAGCATCGAGATGGCTCTGGCCGTGCAGCGAGGCTGCTCAGGGGCCTGCCTGAGCCTGGAGTAGGCAGCAGCGGCTCTGCCAGCAGCACCGTGTAGGCCAGAGAGCTGCCGCCTTTGTTTCCTAAATTCCACCTATGCTGTGCAACAAACGGGATGAAATTTTTGTTGGTCTGTAATGAATTCCTTTCTTTTGTTTTAATAAACTGAAGAATTTGTGGCAACTTTGAAAACAGGTACAATAAATGTGTAAATTTTTTAGACCAGCCTCTATTTCTTTTATCTCTCTTAACTGTCATGGCTGATAGGGCTTTTCCTGCAGCCCTAGAAAGGGCTGTGGGGGCCCTTGGCCAAAGACGGGGATCAGGTCTCATGGAAAAGAAGCAAAGGGTTCAAGGCGAAGGCCGAGAGGGCAGAGCTGCCCCAGCGCGGCCCACAGCGAGCCTCATGTCCTCCTCCTCAACCTGCGCCCTCTGCGCTGCCCTTTGCGGCGCCGGCGGCTCCTCTGGCTGCGGGGCTCCAGGGCGTGCTGGGGGCCGCGCCCCTCGTCTTCAGGAAGCGCCGGAGCCTCGGAGGCGAGCGGCTGCTGCCGTGGCCGGCAGGGGAGAGCTGGGGCTGCGGCCCCGGGCACGGCGAGCTGCCGCTGTGGCCGGCTCTTGCCGCGGCTCCTGCCCTTTGCGCACCCGAGGGCTGCCTGCCCGGCAGCTCCGTGCCGCTCCGCAGCGGGTCCGGCCGGGTTGCTGCTCTCGGCGGCCTCTGCCCGCCGCTGCCGGCTCCGCCCCGCTCCCGCCTGCCTCTGCCGCAGCCGGGCCCACACGGGGGGCAGCACATTGTGGCCGGCTCGGAAAAGCCCTGCCCGCAAAGCGCCCGCCACGGCCCCGGCCTCAGGGCATAGGCTGCCGGCGTCCTCGCAGCTGCGAGCCGGCCTTTTCTCTTGGTAATCAGTATTTGTGTGCATTTGGTCCTTGTAGTGAGCAATATTAGTCTTTTCAAGTGATACCTACAGCTGCTGCATTCCTTCCCCCTCTTTTTGCAGTAATCCCGCACAATTGCCCACCAACCCGCTCTGCACCCTCCGGCTGAGCGCTCACAGGCAGCACCAGCCTCATTCATATTCATGACCAGTCCTCATGCGTTGTTCCGTGCCGTTCATTGGTGGAGCTCGTCTCGCCTCCTGATTGGTGGTGCGGTGCTCCCCGGCCAGGCCGGCCAGCAGCGAGTGCCCCCGTGCCGCCCTCAGGGGCAGTGCCCGCACGGCCCCTTACGGCTCCTTACGGCCCCGGCCGGCGCTGCTCGGCAGCCACCGCACCGCGGGGGATTGAAGGGAGATCAGACAAAGATCCACCACCACAGCGGAAGGACAGAAGTACGCGTCAAAAGAACCTCCAACCCCAACAGAACCTCTCCTCATCACTCTCAACAAGTCCTCCTCATTTGCATGAGCCGACCTCCACACCTTGCTCATAACATGCGCATTAAAGCAATTCCCAAGGTAGTGCTTGGAGGGTGTGGAGCCCTTTGTTTCTCTGTTCTTCAGTTTTGTTTCTTTTCCTACGCCTCTGTAGCTTACCTGGAGCTTTTCCAAGGATTTCCCTGGGTACTGTTTATGTGTGGCATAGTCACGCCAGCAGAGGGGATATTGTAGAATGCAGTTTAAAAAAGACTTTGCTGGTGGCCTGATCTTGTCCTCACTGATACCTCTGAGAATTTTACCACTGACTTCCAAGTAGGAACGAGTCTGGCTATTTAAATGCTGCCTCTTGTCCTCTCCTTGGAAATCATCACTGTTTCTGGGTATGTGGATTTGCTCATGGAAACTGTTGTAGCACCTTTCAGAAGATTCTTATTGGAGCACCATTCTGTTTTGCATTAAACAGCTTTAGCATTGCTAATTGCTCAGGTGTCTTTTTTGCAGGTGTCCTCAAGCAGACATTTCATAGGACTGATGCTGTGGCAAAAGGATGCCCCTTACTAGCAAAAATACTGCTTTCATGAGAAGAGGTTTCCTCTATTTATTCTAAAGCTTCTCTAAGATTTAAGAGTTGAAGGAGTTGTTTATTTTTAAAGGAAATCCAAAACTCCTGTTGAAAAGACAAATGTTTTTGACCCTTAGGGATGGTATGGATTCTGGCTTCTCATACTGTTAATCTTGCTTAAGTCTGGAAATATGACTTACATTTCTGAGAGCTCTCTAAGTGTCTGTAGTGTCCAAACCTGCCTGTTACATTTAGGAGGGAAATTATTTAGTGTGAGTCTTCATTATTGTAAAGATTTAAGATTCCAGAAGAAATTTCCTGAATTGTGAGCCAAATTGGACCAAGAAGATTATCCAAATTACTTCAGTGTCCTAATTTCTGGATATATTTCTAGTGAATAAACTTGGAGTTGAAAATTCTCGTGAATTATATGGTCTACAAATACTTAATTATAACTATTCAATGTAAAATATCTGTGGTCTGGATATGTCTAATCAGACATGCTTCTTTCCATAATCGTCTGTATCATTCCATGGGTTTCCTAAACTCCTTTAATCAGGAGTTGTATACAAGATTGATGAGTGAATCCACAAGTCTTATTATTACCTTCTATTATTGCTTAGTCAAATATATGTTTAAACTATGAATACTTCTGAGAATTAAATTAATAGTGATCTAAGTACAGGAAGGGATCATTAATTAGCAGTGTTCCAGGGATTCTCTGATCATCTCCTCATTTCTTTTTTGATTAAACATAGGTTGGGCATTTTATTAATTCAAAGATTTGCAGAACTGGAACACATTCACCTAGTCCTCCTATACAATTAACGTTTGATATGCCTGTACTAATTGCCAGTGAATATCTTTGCTGTATGCTGAATTGTGTAACTCCTGTGTTTTTTTCCAGGGAGGGAGTCAGGAACACCAGAGAGAAATTGTTCAGAGTTAAAGTAGATAGGAAATTTCAGAAGCCATAGAAAAAGAAAAATATCTTTTCTTTATGCTCTTGGGCTATTATTGTTTGATGTCAATTTATTTAAATATATATATAAACAATAAACAGAAAACTGGCAAAACACGATTACTCATGGAACTCTTTTGTTTCAATTGGGTGACTAATATTCTAATAGTTTATTGGTTTACACCTGGATTAAGGGAGAAACATAACAATGATATAGTAATTGAAGACACATGAAACTGTTAAGAATCCTTGCTTTGAGTAGGCTGTTTTCCTGGAACAGAACTTTAATTTATAACAAATGATAGGAAAAAAATTAACTGTTGTATTCATTATTTTTCTGTCACCTTTTGGATCTCAGCAGAAGGATAGAGTTTTGAAGAAGTAACAGAATTCCATAAAGTAACAGAATGGTTTGGGTTGGAGGGGAATTTAAAAGGTCATCTCGTTACAAACACCCGGCTCTGGTTCAGGACATCTCCCACTATCCCAAGTTTCTCCAAGCCCCATCCAGCCTGGCCTTGGACACTTCCAGGGATCCAGGGCAGTCATAACTTCTCTGGACAACCTGTGCCAGGGCCTCGCCACCTTGAGAGTCAAGGATTTCACTGTCAGATGCTTTGCACTAGTCCAGGTAGATGATGTCAGCATCTCTCCCCTCATCCACCACTGCTGTAGCCCATCATAGAAGGCCACCAAATTTATCAGGCATGGTTTGCCCTCAGTGAAGCCGTGTTGGCTGTCCCTGTGTCTTGGCACAGTTCCCAGGATCTTGCTGGGCACACAGGGGAGACTGACTGGTCTGTAGCTCCCTGTGTCTTCCCTATCCCTCTTATTACTAGTGGGGGTTATGTTTTCCCTTTTCCAGTCAGTGAGAAGTCCACTGGGCTGCCACAACTTTTGAAACGTGATGGAGAGTGGCTCAGCCACTTCATCTGTCAGTACCCTCAGGATCTCATCTGGTCCCATTGGTTTGTGCACCTTCAGGTTCCATAGATGTTCTGGAACCTGATATTTTCCTGCAGTGGGCAGTTCATTCCCCCATTTTCATTCCCCCAGTCCCTGCCTGTGCCTCCTGTGACTTGGGTGGTGTGGCTGGACACCTCGCTGGTGAACACTGAGACAAAAAAGGCATGGAGTACCTCAGCCTTCTCCATGTCTCCTGTTTCCTTCCAGAGAAGGCTCACATTTTTGCCAGCCATCCTTTTACCATCAATACATCTACAGAAGGTTTTCTTGTTGCCCTCAACATCCCTGGTCTGGTTTAATTCTTTCTGGGTCTTAGGTTTCCTAACCGGATTCCTGTTTGCTTGGGCAGTCTCTCTGTGTTCCTCTGAGACATTATGTCTCTGCTTCCACCCTCTGTAGGTTTCCTTTTAGTGCCTTGAGTTTGTCCAGGAGCCCCTTGTTCATCCACACAGGCCTCCTGGTGTTCATGCCTGCCTTCCTTTTTGTTGAGATGCATTGCTCCTGAGCTCAGAGGAGGTGATCCTGCAATATCAATCAGTTTTACTAGGCTGCTCTTTCTTCCAGGGTTTTATCTCAGTCTATCCAGCAGGTCCCTGAAGAGGCCAAAGTCTGTTCTTCTAAGTCCCGGGTACTGAGCTTTCCATGCCCTCTCGTCTCTGCCCTAAGGATCTCAAACTGCAGCATTTCATGGTCCCTTCAGCCCAGGCTGCCCTTGAGCTTCACATTCTCCACTGGCCGCTCCTTGTTGATGAGAACAAGATCCAGCACAGCTACCCTCCTTCTGTCTCCTTTATTCTTTGGAGAAGCAAGGCATCATCAGTGCATTCCAGGAACTTCCTGGCTTGCTTATTCCTGCTGCGTTGCCCCTCCAACAGATTTCAGGGTGGTTGAACCCTCCCTGTGGCAGACAGGGCTTGAGAATGAGAGGGCTGCTCTTGTCTGCTTGTAGAGAGAATCATCTCCGCAGTCTTCCTGGAGCCTGGAGCCCAACACAATAAAGTCACCCTTAATCCTGGTCACCTCCCTTAAATCCTGATCCATCATCTGTCAGACAGGTCCTCATCTATCCCCTGGAGAGCTCCCTTCACTCCAGCTGGTCATTGACATGGAAGGTGACCCCTCCTCACCTTCCCTACCAGTCCTCAAGAGCCTGTGTCCTTCCTTGCTACATTAAAATGTTTTTGTTGTTGTTGTTGTTGTTTGGGTTTTTTTGTTTTGTTTTGTTTGGGTTTTTTTTGTTCACTCTGCTACAAAGAAAATCTTGGGTTGTGAAGATAATTATTTTTCAGAAGAAGAAAGAATTATATGAGGACAAAACTCGACTAATTTATACTGTATTGTCTTCCTTTTTGAGTCCTGAAGAAAATGAAAAGGAAATTGAAAGGAGACTGATAAAAATCCTTAAGAAATGAGTCAGAGAGAGCAAAGAGGGAAATGTAACTTTGTAGTGTGGGTGATGTGGGATCATCTTAGCATGTTTCTCTTAAAATGGAATGGCTCTAAGTTGCCTGACTCTGCCCTTTACAGCAAAATTGTCCCATCAATAATGTGATAATCCTCATTGTGTTAATCTTGCTATTTTCAAGCACAATGCACATTTTTCAAACACAATCAGCTTTTCAAAGATATAATTGGGCAATTTTGTTGTGAATGGCATTTGATTTCAGAACCTTTGTGGCACTCACTGGATGTGCTATGTCCACAATTCAGTAAATGAAGCTGTGCCCTAGCAATTGCTAACAGTGCAAAGACATGCAATGACTGGAGCAAACATGTACCTCTGTAAATCAATATTTTTTTGGGTACCTGATAGTACTATGATTTTAAACTATTTCTAGTGGAATCAGGATACGGTAAAGTAATTGTAAGGCCTGTGCCACGAAGAAGGTACTTCAATTTCCTCCCATTTTGCTTGATATATGACATCTCCTTCAATATCCTTTGATTATGGGATGACTGTTTCAGAAGATCAGCCTTGCAAAAAGGTACCCTTCAGTCACATCAATAGAAGCACAGCTGGCTGAATAGTTTTCAAATTACTTTTTCAGAGGAAAATACTTGAGTCATTAAAACACAAACTGGTTGAGCATAGAGGTCCCTTTCAATGAGACTACCAGTACCAGAAAAAAAAGTGTAACAGCAAACATTTCAGTTTAAAGAACAGCTTTGAGAATTTGCTTATGTGGACACTAAACATGATCTGTAGTATGTACTATAGATGAAATGTAACAACTCTTCAGAATTATTGAAACAAAGAATTTGATTGACTGCCTTTTATTTGATTTGAATGAGATTTTTGCTATTGAAGCCTTTTTTAAGGTTTGAAACTTAGGCTTGATTCAAGCCAGTGAAAATGTCAAGAACTCTTGCAGAGTGGTGAAAATGTTTTCAGTCCCTTTTTTTAACAGTCTGTTCTAAATGCAAAGGAGAAACACGTTTCCATTCTTCCTTTAACATCCTTCTGCTTGTTTTTACCACAGGCACTGCACATCCTCTAACCTTGAGGCACAGGGTGCTAATGGAGCTTATTGCAAGTGTGGCTTCTGATGAATCACTGCTTGATTGCCTGGGCTAATGAAGGGCCCCTATTAACTATTACTAGTTATACAGCCGATTTGACAAGTTAGATACAAATATTGAAGTTGGTCTAATTGGCTCTGCCAAAACGCAGTGGTGCAATGCACCCACTACTCTATTCATTGTGAATAATGTCGGTATGCCATATGTTGAAAGATTTTGAGAATAACCTTGTTCTAGAATAACCATAAGGCTGCTTATGTTGCATTTTATTACAATTCCTGTTGATACTCAGTGTTTTTTTTTAATCAATATAGGGTCTTGTGTGCTTGTAGAAAGTTGGATGCAGTAGAAGAGGTCACTATGAAATGCAAGAGAAAGGACACCCTTTTATGTATGGTTAATCAGCCTGCTTTGGAGTCTGGACGATAAACTGTAAGAAAATTTGAAAGAAGGAGCTGGAATTTGGAGATACTTTCCAGGTCTGGCCTGAAGTCTGTCACAACTAGAATTGCAGCTGAGGTGTTGTGAGTGCAGCCCCACAGCTGAGTCCTGGTGGAGCTGTGGGAAGAACACTGCCTGCTCTGAACATTGAAGCTTCTGTGCTCTGAGGCTTGATGGCTTCCCGTGGCCTTGTGTTTTGGAACAGATTGAGCTGTTTTGCACAGAGACCTTCTAGCTCAGTAAATAATTATGTCAGTGAGGGAGTTACTGTGATAAAAGGTATTAAAAAAAATCTGCACCTGCAGCCCAACTGTAAATTGTGAATGGGCCCAGTTAGGGTCACTCACTAATAGGTGGGCATGGAGGTGTCCAAATTCTCTAGAGGTATGCAAAATAGGGGAACTTCGTCTAGTCATGCTTATGCTTTTTTTGGCAGAACTTAAATCATGGAATGGTTTGGATTAGAAGGGAAATTGGAAGACCCATTTTGTTAAAACCCTCTGCCGTGGGCAGGGACACCTTCCACTGTCCCAGGTTGCTTCAAGCCCTGTCCAGCCTGGCCTTGGACACTTCCAGGGATAGGGCAGCCACAGCTTCTCTCGACACCCTATGCCACGGCCTGACCACCCTCACATGGAAGAATTTCTTCCTAATATTGGTCGAAACCCTGTTCTATTTTTGTACAAATAAGAGTCTCTTGTCCTGACACTCCAGGCCCTTGTCAGAAGTTCATCTCCATGTCACCTGGAACTCCTTTAGGTCCTGGAAGGAGCTCTAAGATCTCCCCAGAACATTGTCCTCTACAGTCTGAACAGCCCTTTCACAGTCCCATGCCTTCATAAAAGAAAATGTGTTCCCGCCCTCTAATTATCTTTGTGGCAGTTCCTTGAAAGGGGATTCTCTTTCTCTCCCTGAAATAATTAGGACTAAGTCCAAGAGTCTGGAATTCCCTTTAAAACTGAAATAAACTTAATATCAGTATAACATCTTCTTGCAAGTGAACCTGTGAGATGCTTGTGTGCTTGTTTCCCTTGGCGTTTTTAGCAGCAGCATTTTCCTAGCCTGGCTTCTCACTGTGGATACTTTAAATTTTTGCAGTGTTTGAATGTTGAAGACACTGGGTAATCAGAGCAGTTCTCCAATGGTGATATGAAGAGAGTGGAATAAAGGTAGTTCTCCATAAATGCTTGCAGGATGTTTAAAGTGTATGCCTGCTGGGCATACACTTTGAATACTGTACCTGTGGGGACTGATTGCAAGGGGGACAGGAATGAGAAAATTTGCAGGTGAAATGTAAATAAACACAGTAATATTAGATTGAAATAATTCTGGGCCATGTCTAGCAGTAAGATATCCAAAGAACCCTTATTTCCACTACCACAGGGAAGGAGTCACCCAGCATCTTGTATCTTGATAGCTAAAAGGGGAAGCTGTCTGCTTTACTGAATGTTTCTCACAGCTATAGATTCCCTTGTAACTGAAACAAAGATAAATAGTGAATATGAGGTATAGGGGAGATTCAGGAGTGAAAGTGTCCTTGTCTACCTCTCCCCACCTTCCTTGGTGATGGTGTAATTGGTGGAAAGGACAGTTTTGAGCTGCCACAGGGAGGAAATCCAAATAATTGAAAAGAAAAAGAACTTCAGAACTACTAAATCTACAAGCTAAGCTCTTCAGGATATGTGACACATGCTGTGGCTGGTTTGGGCATAAAACCCCCAATGCTCTCACATTGATGAATGCCCAAGTACTTACATTTTTGCATGCACTGTGTAATGCATTCTGCACAAAGCAGTGTCTTGGAAATCAAAAGGACCACCCTGTGAGAACAGATGCAGTTTTCAGTCCCATTTATGATTCTCTTGCACTGAACACCACAGTGATATTGCCAGACAGGCAATCTCATCCCGGAAGAGATGGATTCTCATTATGGTTTAATTCATAGACCAATTATTGTTTCATGTGTGATATACAGCTGAAGCTCTACAAAGTTAACTTCTCAAATGTGGGCAATGTTGAAGAAGCAGGATGTAAAGCTGCTTTGCCTCAAAGCCATTATGTTCCATTTTCTTTCCTGCCTTTGGTATCTCAGGTATACCATGATAATGGAAAGAGGAAGAATATTCAGCAGAGCTATTATTCTGAGAAGATGAAAGTAAGCCAGCAAAAGAGAGTACCCTTTTTTATATTCAGGACAGGTTAAAAAACTCTCATAAATTTCTCAAGCTAAAGCACATTTCCTTTGAAATATTTCTACCAGGGGCAGGAACAAAACTCCTACCAGGTTCAAGAGTCAGTTTTGGCTCCATAGTTGCCAATTCAGCTGTGTGTGCAGAGAGAGAAGGGTAAGGTGGAGCATAAGACAGGGACTCAAGGAGAAGGGCAGGAAATAATAAATAAAAGACAGAAAGTATTTTCATATGTTGTCATTTTGAGCAGCATGATTTTGTGAGTCCAACACAGAGGTGTCTGCCTTTGTGGATATACAGGAAAACATTTCAAAATTGTTGTCTCTGTTATTCACAATGACTATGGAAAACACATGCCTAATCAAAATAGATTTGAGACTATGACTTGAAATATTATTGAAAGGAGGAAAAGTTTCTTTAAAAAATACCTCTGAGAAGGCTTATAAAAATGCTTTAGTGTGGCCATAAACACAAGCGTTCCTACATTTCTAATACAAAACACTAATGTAATTGACTTGGTATTTAAACCATTTAGATATTGGTAATCGGGAGTGTTTGAGAACATGTGAAGAAGAATTAGTGGGAAAACACATCCTTTAGCTTTAGAACAACCCCATTCTTGTTTTCCTGATTCCTCTCTTTTGTTTTTTAGTTATTGTGATACCATGGCATTCATGGTGATCTCACAGAAGTTTTACTCAAGGTGTTGTGCACCTGTGATACCTTTCCAAAAAATATCACTGTATAAACCAGCCAGAGCTTTGAAAGCATTTTGGAAACTGACTTGAAGTCTTGAAAATAGCAAGGAGTTCGACTGTGAAACATGATGCATCTTTTAACACTTCTCAGCTATTAGACATACTTGAAAAATTCAAGTAACACTTGCTCAAAATAAGTATTTTGAAGTAATTATTTTCATTTATGAATTGCAAGGTCCTGTAAAGTTGAAATATTTTTGACAAACTCTCAAAGGAGCTTTGACTCAGAGCTCAGACTTAATTTGTACGCAACACTGTAAAGTTCAGATCCATGTGTTTAGGCTAGCTAGATAGCTGAAGGCACCAAATCCAATTAAGATAAGATATTTTGTGGGACAGAAGCCGGCATAGTAATTTTTGAAATGAGGTCACATACCTAAATTGCTAGAGCTTCTCATGGAAAGTTGCATTGGAACTATAGCACATTTTGTGGAATAAAATAAACAAAGCACCAACATCACAAAGTTGTGTTTTTTAAATGAATATAGTGGGTTCTGAGACAGTGCATTATGGCAAGGACAAATCAGAGTATGCCTGATCCTGACTGCAGTCTTCCAGCTTGCTCTGTAGGCAATATTTTGTTGTTGCAGCTGGAACATGTTTTCATCAGTAGCAGATATTTTTTCATGCCAACTCAATGGAGTAATTACTTGAATTGAAATGAAAGAAAGCCTGAGTAATTATAAAGTTACTCCTTTATAATAGCATGTATAGTATATATGTTATAGTATATATAATATATATATTATAGTAGCATATTCCTGCTGCTACTTTTATATTTATTACTCCATGATATGGCTGCTCACCCCTGTTCTTTGATATGGAAGGTTCAAGTCAGTTCTTAGGACAGGAGCCTTGACTCCTTATGAAAGCATAAAATATTTCAAGATGGATGTCACACTGGAGTACAATTTCAGGCTCTCCAATTCTTGCTTGTGTGGAAAGAATTAGTAAAGAAAAAAAAATAAATTCAGTGTTCAATTACCTGTCATGATTTCAGCAAAATTATCTGTTCTATTTCATAAGACTGGTAAAACTTTCAATTCATTGTAGAGATGTTGTAAAAAAATCACAGACTGTCATATTGAAAAATTCAAAAAGATTTTGCTTAAAATAGCAAATTACTGGGATTTCATTTGAAAAAGAGTGTAATTTGTAATTCAGTATCATCTACATTGTCCCAGTTACTGTTCTGGTGTGCATTTCCATTGGTGTAGTAGAAATTTCTCCTAAAACATCCCAGCCTGTTTAGAAACCAACTTTTCTTTATGTGTAATGCATTTTCCATTTGCTTCAGATCATTCTTATTAACTTTAAAAATAATTATATGTCCGTTTATCAGAGAGCCACTCCTTTTTTCTGTGGATTTAAGGGGTCTATTTTCTTGTTCAGCTCATCAGAACTACAAGATAGGAAATAAGTGTAAATGTTTGCAGTTACTTTTATTCTTAACTGCTCTGTGTAGAACAAATGAAACATGAGGAATACCAGTGCTCATATGCTAACTCTGTTTTGGCACTGCCAGTGATGTTCATTCTCATGTATCCGTTGCATTTCCCTCATGCGCATAGGGAGAGTATTTTGTATTAATGTCACAGGGATAATTCAGGCTGGAAGGGATCTCAGGAGGTGTCAAGTATGACCTCATGTACAAAGAAGTGTCAGAACTGAGATCAGACCAAGGCGCTGAGGGTTTTTCCAACTGATTCTTGAAAATCTCCAAATAAGGAGGTGATACAACATCTGAGCAACTTGCTCCAATGCCTGTCTATTTTCAGGATTAAAAAGCATTATTTAACTCCAGATTATGTAATTCAAAAGGCGTTTGCATGGTTGGCTGTTGCTGTCCTGGCTGGGTCCGCATTCCCAGGTAAAAGCTGCCCATTGCTGTTCCCTGAATTTTATGGAGACCCTGTTGGCCCAATTTCCCGTGCCCTGTCCTGCCCATCTGGATGAGAGTCCTCAAGTGTCATTCAAATTTGCTGTCACTTTCAAAGCTGATGAATGTGCCCTCCAGTGTGTCCTGCAGGTCACTGAGAGGTGTTAAATGACTTGTCCCCCAATAAAATCACAGCAGCCCACTTCTTGCCAGGCTGTACTGTCCAAACTTGGACACAATCATATTGTGGCATAAAGTGTTGACCAGCCTTGAACAAATCTAGTTAAGTCCATTGCTCCCCTTCCTGACTAATCCAGGTTTTTTTTGTCAGAAAAGGTAAGCTGGGTCAGGCATGCTCCACCTGTGATAAATCCATGCTGACTGTACTCAGTCCCCTTCTACTTTTTCATATGCCCAGAAATGTGTTATGAGAGGACTGTATTTGTGATTTTACCAAGAGTTGAGACGAGGCTGACTGATTTACAGATCATCCCTGTGTCCTTTTTTGAAGGTGTATGTGATTAGTGGCCCTTCTCCTGTCCTTGGGCTGAGTTCTGGCTTGAACTACACCAGCCCTACACACCAAGGCAGCTTTACTGAATTCCTCCTTTGCACTCTGTCCTTGCTCCCAGCCTTGTTTGCTGTGTTTTTATGCTGGAGTTCTGCCATCATGTCCTTTTAGCCAAGTCCTGACAGAATGGCTTGTCTGCCTTCACACCCAAGTGGGCTGTTCTTTAAACGTCTGCTAGCTTTCCTGAGCTCCTTTGCCTCTGAGTGCCCTTTCAGGTCCCCACTCCACAAGTTCAGCCCACCCCACCTGAAGTCCAGGCATCTCACTTTGCTGAGAGATTTTAATTTTCTCTTTTCATTAGTTCACCTTTGATGTGCATGTTCCTCTCAGAGTAACTCTGCAGGTTCTTGCCTCTTAACTCCTGATGACTCCATACCACCCCATTTTTACTCTCCTAAACTGGCAGCTCTTTCTGAACTTTGATCTTTCTTGCATTTCAGTGTGACATAGGCCTCCTTATTAGATTTACCTGTATTTTCACTTTCTCCCTGCCAGCTTCTCTGATGTCAAGATGTACTGGTGTGTTTTAATATGAATATGAATGATATCCATTCTTTTGTGTTATTTTTTAATCTCAAATACACTTGTGTTTCTATTTTTAGAAAAAGCATCTTCCTTGAAGTGATAATTCAGGTGAAGTATTTTCATGACAGTAATATCTTATTTAGTATTTATCCTCTTTATTTTTTTCTGTTTCAAGATTTGGAATGAAACTGACTTTTTGGAGTGGCAGTTATGAAGAAAAGTCCTTTCCCTCAAAAAGAGGAAATTGGAAACTGAATATTTGTAAGGATTATGAAACTGGATAGTATTTTCACATTTTCCTCAAACCTGGCTATTTGAGAAAGGTTGTTTTTTTTTTCAGGCTCGCCCAGTGTTTGCAATCAAAAGTGAAATAACCTGTCAATTTATAGTTTGCAGGCAGGTTTGCTCCCTAGTTCAACTACAGCAAATTGAATTTATTTTGATGTGTGTGCTGGTTTGGGCTGGGGTAAAGTTAATTTCCTTTCCAGGGCTGGTGTGGGGCTGTGTTTTGGATTTGTGCGGAGCTCAGAGGTGATATACAGAGATGTTTTTGTTAATCCTGGGCAGGGATTGAACAGAGCCAAGGCCTTTGCTGCTCCTCGTGCTGAGGACAGCCAGCCAGGATGGGTGACCCCAACTGACCCAGGGATGTTCAGACCATGTGCCATCATGATCAGTGTAACAGGTGGGGGGTGGAAGGAAGGGGGGACATGGGGACTGATGGCATTTGTCCTCCCAAGTCACTGTGACATGCGGTGGGACTCTGGGAACAGCTGAACACCTGCCCAGCCATGGGAAGGGGGAATTTGTTCCTTGTTCTCCTTTGCTGTGCAAGCAGCTTTTGCTCCCCGTATTAACCTGTCTTCACCCCAACCCACAAGTTTTACCTCTCTGATTCTCTCCATGATCCCACTGGTGGGGCAGTGAGTGAGCAGTTGTGAGGGGCTGAGCTGCTGGCTGGGGTTAAACCGCAGTGTGTGTGATGTCTGGCAAATGTTAGAAGTTAACATACTTTAACACAGCGTTCTTAAGTATCATGGTGAAATATATTTGCTTTAGCAAATAATATATATATATATATAAAACAACATATTAGCTTTCTAGAATCACATATTTGAAAAACAATCCTGAATTTTGAAGATGCACTACATGAAAAAGTATCAAAGACTTTATCGTGCACATGATGAAATAACTACCATGACATTTCAGAATTCTGCTTGATTTGTTTAGAGATAAAAAGGTGAGTGTTTCTGCTGTGTTCTGAATAATGCTTTTATTTCCCCTGTTTAATAGAAGGGAGAAATGATGATGCTGCAATCAAGGCATTCAGCAAGGAGGAACTAGAGAAATTATCTGACTAGATGTGTTTCTTGTGGAGTTCTGGGTGAGGACATCTTGCTGTGGTCTGTGCAGACCAGTGCTTAAAGGATCTTTGTAATTCTACTGATAATTCAGAGGAAAAAAACCTATTTCCACCCCCTCTCTTTTTAAACTATTTTTATTTCCCTTTTTATTTTTTGTACCCAGCTGAAGCTATCAAGAATATGTGAATGGAATCTGGGAGATCCTCAGGACTGGCTGAAACTAAAACTTCTCTCTGAATAAAATTTTCTCTGAAATAATTTACCAACTC
Source organism: Zonotrichia leucophrys gambelii (assembly GCF_028769735.1). Taxonomy (NCBI): domain Eukaryota; kingdom Metazoa; phylum Chordata; class Aves; order Passeriformes; family Passerellidae; genus Zonotrichia; species Zonotrichia leucophrys. Next base: position 25,353,800 of record NC_088200.1, on the reverse strand, counting down.
CTCAACTCATTAAAAATTTGCCATTTAAACCATGTGGATTTGTGCATTTTCCAGCAGGAATTCCCTTGCGGCTCATTACTGCAATCAGAACACGGAGGGTGAAGGTAAGCAAGCTGGCACTTTTATTAGCAGTTTCCAAAGCTCCTGTCAGAGTTTGCCATAGAAGGCTGTTTAACAGAATGTATAGATGAGATATAAAGTGCTTTTATAGATTCAAAGCTAAGAGACATGAAAAAAAACAAGAAGATAGATGGCTGTTTTTTAGCTTGGTTAAAGCTGAGCAGCAGCCACTGCTGAAGGCTGTGTCAGGTCTGGCTTTTCTTCTTGAATACATTAACACTTCCCCTACCCCAAAACCCCCAGGAATCGATCAGATGGGAACTTCTCCATGTTCTTTATGTTGTCCAAGACAAGACAAAGCCAAGACTGAGTTCATAGAATGTTCACTGGGAAACTCTATCACTAGAGTGATTCAGCACTGGTAAATTCAGTGCAACATAATATGCACTAAAATGAGACATCCAGTGATGAATGATTGAAGGAGATCTAAGCTGTGGATAGCACTCAAGGCCAGGTGGTCTGTGCTGGGACTAAATGCTAAATCTTCTGCCGGTGCTAATGACAAGCATCCCTGCTCCTCATCTGTGTTTCTCTTCAGTGGAAGTGCAGTTCCTGGGTGGTGCCTTTGCTAGGGTGATCCACAGTTCATTGGTACTGATGTTCTGCATGCTCAGTTCATACACAAAACAAGCTGGTAATTGCCTTCTGGTGAATGAAAATTGTCAAATGTTCCCTTCACATCATCCCCTGCCCAGCTTTGCCAGGCTCAGCAGTTTATTCTACTCAAGAAGCCGCTCAAGGATACAGCAGTTAGATTTCAAATGGCTTGGAACTGCCTGCACATCAAAAAAAAAACAAACCCTCTAAATGTGGTACCAGTGGCATTTTTTTTGGCTGTTTTCACACAGGTTTATTTCAATCCATATGTGTGGATATTTTGCTCCATTTGGATGTAAGACAGTGGATACTCATATCTACCATAGAGAACCGCTCTCGCACTCAGCTGAAAACTGGGGGCATGAACTGGACGCCAGACTTGTACAGAACTTTGGACAAAGTTGTACCAAAGTACAGCAGAATTTACCCAGAGAAATTTTGTTGCAATTAGTAATTGAATGTATGTTTATTATATACAGACATAGGTATATTGGTAAGAAATAATAACAGGTAATTATATGTCTATATTGTCCAAGTATAGAAATACCTAGATATGAATAATAATTTAAATGTGCATTTATGTCCCTACATATGTCTAAGTACAGAGATTTGTGTTAATTACTACATTACTAATATGTTTACATGTTTACATGCATATAGAATTATATGTATTTATATACACACATGTATATATATAGCAAATTATCTAGATACCCATCTATTTGATGTAAATGTCATTATATAACATGTGTACACATATATGGTTGCTCTTTTGCCATGAAAATTACATTATTTTTTATGCTCTAAGGATAAAGGGGAGTACTGTTCCCGTGCTCCTCTGTAATTTTTTTAGGTCTGTTTCTTTTATTCTTTTAATCTCCAACAGAAATATTAAAAATACTTGAGCATGATTCTACTGTAAAATAATATCACCAGGCCTGGGCAGATACATTTTTTTATATCAGTGTCTCGATAATGCGCATTTAGATGGGAGGATGAAGAAATTTGTCTTAGGGCGCATGTTGTATTATTCAGTGATATTGACCTTCTGGTTTGATAATCAGCTTGAAGCTGTGCCTTTGCTCAGAAATGTTGCTTCCTTCAGCAGGACTGCAACAACAAAAGCTTCTGCAGACATTGTGCCACACCCCTACCTGTGCCATCAGAATCTGAACAATTGCCTAACAGGAATTCTTTTTCAACATGGATTTAAATCATTGTGGAAAAGGTATAGCAAAGGTTGACTTGAAATTCCGTTCCCACTAGGGCTTTATTGTGGCTTGTTTCCAAAAGTCCACTGGACACTGAAAACCAGACATGCAATTGCTATTTCAAATTGTTTTTTAAGTATTTCATTGAAGAAATATATTTTTTTAACAGAAATAAAATATAGGAACAAATTTTAAATGCCCAGAATCTGTGGTAAAACCTGTCTTTTTGGAATTTTTTAGAGTGCAGGTTTCTGACACATTCAGACAGCACTAATGTTTCTGAAGTTATCAACTTCAGTTTTTTTCATTGATTTCACCATAATTTTTCTGTGCGATATCTGCCTTTCTCTTTGCCTTAACTCTTAAAAAAAATCATGAAGGATTATATTTAATAGGGAAGTTCAATAACTTAAAGTATTTCCAGGCTAAAGCCCCCTCTCTGCCAACAAAACCCCTGGTAACCAAAAAGCCTGATGCTTCAAGAAGTTTCCACTTATGGAAATGAACACTCTCAATGGCACCTTGCATCAAAGTCACACAGGGAACACAGGCACTTAAGTGTGGTATGGATTGAAGCTATTTTCATGTTTTTCATTTTGAGTATAGTATCACTTTTCCTTAAAACTTTGGAATCCAAGTTAAGGTTGCTGAGATTTTTTTCTTCATTTGTAGGTTTTTGTTTTGGTGGAGTGTTCTTTTGTTCTTTTTTTTTTTTTTTTTAAGATGAATGGAATGGGAAAACCGTGTATTAGCTATGGGTTTAGTGAATAATCTTGGACTACACAAAGCTTATAAAAAGATTAGATATCTACACTGAAAATATTTTTTCACTTTCATATCTTAAGAAATTTTGAATGTAAAATATACTGCAATTCCTGTGTATATCCTACACACCTGCACTCGTAACTTTTTTGTCTACAAAAAAAAAAAAAAGAAAGAGTTTTGCAACAGAAATTTGCAATGTTGTTTAGCAGTACTTTTGATAGCATTGATATATGCACTCTGGAGTACATTCATTTAAGTAGAACAATGTCTTGTTTTTCTTTTCTCACTGACTTTATAATAAAGTGATGTGTTTTGACCATAGTATTTTTAAAGACTTTAGGAACATCATAAAAATGCTTTTCACTGTCTTATTTCTGAATATCCACTTATTCTAGCATTGCTTTCTTTTTTTTTTGTATCTCAGTTTGGTGATGGCCAATTTCATGTTTAGGAGCCTTTGCAACACTTCTGGTTCCAATCCAATGGATAATCATCACTGCCCTTAGCCTTTCCCTCATGCACTTAATTGTTGTTTCTTTTTATTACTCTCTCCCCTGGATCATCTCAGTTCCTCAAACTGGATTTAAGGACATTGGCAGCCACAAAACATGAAGTAAGATTAAATTAGTTTGGAGTATTGTGCATGCTCCTGTGTTCCCTGGCTGTGATGAAATTGATAGCCTGAGAAAGAGACATATCAAGGCAAATTCTATCTGCTGTACTTATGCAAGAGTTTGCCCTGTAACTTTGCCTCACAGCAGCAAGAGGTGCCCTGAGCTGCAGCCCACGGGCTCTGTGGGGCACTGTCAGGGCAGCCCCTAAGGCGTGGAGGGCTTAGAGATTATGTCACCGTACCCTTAATATGCCTTTTCACATCCAACTGGCTCTATTGATCTATGCAACAAAGACAGGCTCCTCAGGAAATGAGACAGTTCTGCCATATCTCTTGTGCTCCCTTACACCATTATTTCCTTTGACACTTCATTGTATAGTTTCTTTTCTTGTGGGCGTACTGAATTTCTGAGCCATGGAACAAAGAATTGTGTGATCTCTCATGATTTTGTGTTCTTCTCTTGAGGTTCAGCTTGCCAGAAGGGCATGATCTGCTCCCAGCTAAGGTGAGACCTCCAGAGATGGACATTTCCAGACACCATGGGTGGTGCAGTTCACACACATGGAGGATGGGATACCCTGAGAGATCTGAGCAAACTCCAGAAGTGGCCCATAGGAATCTCATGAGATTTAGCAGGACCAAGTGCTGGATCAGGGCAGCCCCTGGTATCAACCCAGGCTGATGAACAGAGGGAGAGCAACCCTGCCAAGAAGGTCTTGGGGATGCTGGTGGATGAGCGGCTGGACATGATCCAGCAATATGTGCTGCCAGCCAGGCATGTCCTGGGAAGCATCAAAAGCCCCATGGGGAGCAGAGGATACAGGGGTATTCTGCCCCTCTGCCCAGCTCAGGTAAAACCCCATCTGCGGTGGTGCCTACAGCTTGGGGACCCAGCACAGGAAGGATCTGGAGCTGCTGGACGGAGTCCAAAAGAGGGCCATGAAGATTATCAGAGAAATGGAACCACTTTGCTGTGAGGAAAGGCTGAGAGAGTTGGGACTGTTCAGCCTAGAGAAGAGAAGCTTCAGGGGGAACTTACAGGGCCTTCCAGTGCCTGAAGGGGCTACATGAGAGCCGCAGAGGGACTTTTGACAAGAGCATGGAGTGACAGAACAGGGGCAATGGCTTCACGCTGAAAGAGATTAGGTTTAGATGGGATATTAGGCAGAAATTCTTCTGTGTGAGGGTGGCCAGGCTTTTGCACAGGGTGCCCAGAGAAGCTGTGGCTGCCCCATCCCTGGAAGTGTCCAAGGCCAGACTGGACAGGGCGTGGAGCAACCTAGGATAGTGTAAGTGTCCCTGCCCATGGTGGAATAGGTTGGATTTGGATGACTTTTGGGATTCCTTCCAACCAAAACCATTCTATAATTCTATGGTTTAAAACTACCCAGTTTAAATATGGAGACTAGGAAGGAAAATTCTTTCCAGAGTAAAGCAGGGTGTGCCATAAGGAGGAGCTGATCTGTTCTAGAGCACTGAACTGGACCCAGCAATGCTGAGAGAAGGATTTGTTTTTGTCTGATAGATGCCCCTAAAGAAGGCAGTGTTTGAGCATGGGCTAAATTGATGTCATGGGAACATGGGAAGCCACAGGAGGATGACTTCTCGTTCTGCAGGGTATTTCACATTACTTCTTCCTTAACCTTTTTTCTGTGCAGAGGATGGAGAAATGCATGCACTCTGATCCAAGCAAAAGTTGGGACTACTTGAATCCATTTGCTTAGTGCAACAGAAAAGCCAGTCCCTGAAACTGCTGGAGTGAACAAATGTTCTCCGTCTGCGCTGGCTTTGAGAGGTACCACAAGACCTGCTGCTGCTGAACTCAGTGTTGCCTTCAGATATGTGGCTACCTGGGATTCAGGGAATTGTTCTGTGGAAAAGAGAACATTTCCTAGTGCTGCTGGTGTGATGTCTGCAGGAAATAACAAGCAATAAAAGCTCCCATGCTATGTGCAAGGCTAAGAATTTCCAGTGGGAAACTCAAAGGATAGGGAAGGTTTTCTGATTATCATCGTTCTGTCAGTCTTTACACTAGAAAGACTTAATTGACCCTTCCTTAATAAAAAGCCTTTTCTGATCAGAAATATGTCCCTTTGATATTAAAGGGGGTTTTGAAGAGGAATTCTAGGGTAGTTAAATCTTACTCTTTATTTTACTTGCATGTTTAATCCCTTTTTTAATCCAGAGGAAAAAAGTATCTTTGCTTTTTGCCTGTGCCCTTTGCAGGAATGTGTTGTGCTTGTGTGTTTTGTTCAGCATTATTTTTCTGCACTAATTCAATTTGTAATAGTCATCCCTTTTGTATTTTATATAGGTGTATTAGGAAGAAGAAAAAATGAAAAAAAACCCTACTTTCATCCTAAAGAAAATTATTTTTCCTGAATTTCCTCTACAGTTAATGGAGAAAAGTCTCTCTAAGCAGTCATTCCATAGTGGGCAATGGACACTGTGTTGTTTCCAGGGAGGAATTCTAGGTTTAGAAAAAAATAGCACTTCTTTTTTAAAGATGAGTTGCTTGAAACCAGCTGCTCTGTTAAAAAGCCCTGTCTCACAACACAGTACCAAGGCAGTTTAGTGAGACTTGTCATGATACACCAGCCTGTCTGGACATTACACCTAGTGATAGAAATGGTTCTATTTCTCTCCCTGCCTAGTATATTTCTTTGAAAATAATCTGCAAGAGACAGCAGGTCATTTGTGTATTCAGATTCAAATATGTATTTTCAGAAGCAGGCAGAAGGGTTTGTGAGAATGTGAACAGAAAGCACATATTGGATACAGCCAGTGCCTATAGACAGCACTGCTGTTTTCTACATTTTAAAATAAAATAAAAAATTGAAACACCTACTGCATGCCGTATGCTCAGACGACAGGTTAAAGAAGCTGCACAAAAGCATAGTACAAGTACAATGAATTGCTTCAGAAGGTGTGGTTTCTGTGATAAACGAAATAAATTCCTTTGAGGCCAATTAGTATTTATTGAAAGAATTTATGAATAATGCATTATTCAACAATGTGTTGAAATATTTAGTTTAGTTAATATGGATATAATTACCCTGTTTCACACTGGAGAAGTGAGCTTTTGAAAACTAACTGTTTGAAATATTTAGAAAAGGATTATTAGAGTCTGATGGAAAGCTTGGGGTGGGGGGAGGGAGAGACAGGGGACATTGGAACTTCATAGTTTCTCATACCCATCCCTGTCATCTTTACTTTGAAGCAGAAACTGGAATGAGATAGGAGGATGGAAAAAGTCTGAGGAATGCCTGTAACAGCACGAAGTGTGCCAGGTTCTTCCAGTAGCACCCCATGGCCACCACTGCATTAAGGAGCCAGATCGCTCTGAACGGGTAAGCCAAAAGCTGGAGTTCATTCCACTCAAAACTTGGGCTCATTTTTCAAAGTCATGCATCAGCATGATCTGTTGCAGTCACAAAAAAAAGGTATATGTTTGTGGTGGTTGGTTAATATTTGCCAGTGGTATTTTAATCACGAGCTGTCTTGTGTTTCACTGCAAATGAAAATGTTGCAGACACCAAGACATGGCTGTTCATGATTCCCTTTAATCCGCGGGTTAAAAAACAGTCCAAGTCAAGGAGCTGCAATGCTCACACTCTCCCTGTTTGTTGAATTTATTTATTTCTAATAAAAGCAGCAGCACCTATTCAGAAATACACCAGTATATAATATGCAAATATAAAACCAGTATGGATGGAAATAATGGAAATAATAAACTACTTGTGCATAAAATGGACATTATTCTTCTGCAACTTGACTAACAGAGAAAACCAGTATAAGGAACACAATGCAAATTTCTTGCTAAAGTCTTTCCTGTGCTGATTGCTGCCAGGTTCTGGCAATAAATGTCAAAGTCTGAACTTGATACTGAACGCTTGAGACTTTCTTGCTGTGTTTCTCTGTCATTTCCCTGAAGCTCTTTTCCTTCACTGCTTGAGTGAAGGTGATAGGGGATAGAGGGGGCTGAATCAGGAATTGCAATTGCCATTAGCCGATGTGGAGGAGAGGGAAAGAGCAGGAAGTGAAGCTGTGCAGCTGCACTGAAGAAGAAATTTTTTTGCCTGCAGCAAAAAAATTAATTCTTGTGATGTGTGACTGGCCAGGATTTCTTTTTCCCTGCTCCATCCTGTGTGTATTGTCAGCCTACCACCCCTGGAAATACTCTATCCCATCCAGTGTTGGGCAGTGTTGGGCATTGCAAGGCATGGAGAGATGTGTTACAGAGCAATCAGAGATGACCTGATGAGTTTAATACAGCATTCAACTCCTGCTCCTGATTTTGGATTATTGATAGGGAGCACAAAACAAATCCTCCTGTCCAGACTGCCGACTAGGAGGGACTGCTAAGAGCCATGGAATCAAAAACATGCAAATCCCAGATATTTTGATAGGTTTTGTTTCCACTCCCCGAAGGCAAAATTTCTACAACTTCCAGTAAAATAACAAATGGTTTCACTGGATAATTTTCTTATCCTTTGGACATGTCATGTCTTATGATCAAATTTGATCTATTCATGAAAATATAAACCCCACAATTTAGACATTGTAATATTGAACTACAAAGCAATATAACTTAGAAGGCATTGGTATAGATTGTTAAACCTTGTTGAAATAGGAAATATACTCATTTAAATACTTTCTGGTGAAAAGTTTTACGTTCCCTGATGCTGTATTTTTAATGGGAAAAAATCTTTGGGAGATCAACCCACAAGATTAGCTTGCTGAGTGGTATTAATTCACAGGTAGTTGCAACATAAACAGGCTGCACTATTCTCCCATTTCAGTCAATGAGAACAGGGGCAATGATTAGCAGCTACAGTTACAGCTGCATTTGCTTATTAATATTTTTAGGATGTCAGTTTAGTCTCTGCATTTTCTCACAGCATTTGTGATGTCAGATTTCAAAGTTGTGAGATATATATTGTAATAACACATCCCATTCTTTTTTGAAGTGCGAATTTCTTTGACGGTATTTTTTGTATTCTCCCTGGTAAAGATGTAGGAGGACTTTTTGGTTGTCAGGCTCTCACCTATAATTTGCATACTTAAACAGAATTTCTGCATTATTGCAACATGATAATTCTTGCATTTCACTGCTGCAAAACCACTGTTTTATTTTGGTGAGAAATGGACCATAAAACAGTAATAATCAAGATTCAGTGCTTAAATGCAGCTAATTTAAGGTTGCCATGGAGGAATTTTTTACTAATTCCCTCTGTAGTTTGTGCACAACCTGGTGAGCAAAATGAAAGTCATCCTCATTTTGTCATCCTGATTTTGTCATATAGTCATCAACACAGAGGATGACTGCATCCTAATAAAAACTGTGTTTGCATGCCCTGCCAGTTCTCTGCCTGCCTTGTCATGGTCGAGTACTGCTCCTGTGTTAATGAATTGGTTGCATCCCATCACACACCTCAGCAGTGTTTTGAGTGCTCAAACTTCTGCTGATGTGTATGTAACCTGTCCTAGTTAGAGATAAAGGGCTGGCATCAGCAGAATTGTAATCACCTGCAAGAAATCAAAGCAATGGGTAGCTTTTCTGAACAGTAAACTTGCTCATGTTGGAGTTTTATTGTTGTTAAAATTTATTTCTTTCCTGTGCCACCTCACCAGCATAGTGCCTAGTAAAAGATTTTCGTAAACTAATCACTGATTTCCAGTATCAGATTTCTTGCTCACAGTACAGAAGCTTCAGCACAGACTGTTGGGAGATATTTTGATGCAGATTTCTGGGAAGGTATTCCATCTTTCAATACAAGAAAATCCAGAGACGTGAAGGTTAATTTGAAATCCACTATTCACCTAATTTCCTCTAGAAATCAGAGGAGTTTGGATCCAGGGCTAAAACTTTCATTGTAAATGGAAAAACCATTTTGTGATCTTCTGAGGGAATAGTGTCTTCTAAGACTACATCTGCACCACCAGTTTTTCATGTGTTAATTGTGGCCAAATATTATCTAGGAGTTAAAACATTTCAGATTATTAATGGCATTATGGATTTTGGCTATACTAATATTTATATTAGATATATTTTATGCCTTTGCAACAGGAACAATTTGTGAGTGTGGGAAACTCAAACAGAAACTCAAAATTCTGGGCTGTGTCAATCCCTGGCACAGCTTCGCTCTTGGTAATAGCTGTGTTACAGATTAGACAAAACAATTGCCAGAACCATGTCTATGTCACAAGAAGCAATGGAGATGTACAAAAATAATGTGAAGTCCCTGTTCCAAAGGGCTCACGATTCCAAAGGCCAGTAGGATAAGAGGAAATTTTGTAGAGAGGGAATGAGAGGTGTCAGGTTTGTAAAGTAATGGGATATTTTATCACGGTCAGTCAGCAAAATATTGTTAATTATAATGAGTAGCACTTCATTTACATTTGGCAATGTTGTGTTCCTTTTGCATATTAAAATTAGTAAAATAATCTGAACAGTGATGCACAAATGATTTTTGAAAAATTGGTTTGATTGCAGTAACAGTTCAGTGTAAGCCAGGGCACTGAATATTCACTGGCTATGTTTGATGCTGGCAGCCGTCAGCAGCAGCACCTTCAGGATCAGTGCCAAGGTGGTCTCTCCCTTCTGCACTCTGACAGAATAAAAAATGCCTTGCTGAAAGGAAACACTTTAAATGGTGGCATTGAGCTCTCTAAAAGAACCTGAAGAGAAACCTAGCAGGACTTTCAAACAAAATACAGGTGGGACTGTGTCACGTGGGAAGGGGAGATGTCCTGACCCTTGGTGTCGGATTTGTCTGTCAGTGCCCCAGGAAAGCCAAGACCCTTGTGCCCCACCAGTCTGTCAGTGTCCCATTACAGGGACCCTTCACTGGACAGCTCTGCTGGGTTGGAGGGGCTTTGATTGACTTTCTCAGGGACACCCCCAACAGCTCTGAGGGGTCTCCCCACTTGGTTCCAGTCTGTTCCCCACAGCCAGGGCCCAAAGGATCCCATGGACAGTTTATGGAATAAGAGTCTCTGTAACACAAAACTGTGACAGACCAAGGTTTGGGGAGCATCACTGACAGCATCTGACTGCAGAAACATGATCAAAGCACAGATGAGCTCTGAACCCCAATAAAGGTGTTCAGCACACACAGAGGTCTCACCCCACAGGTGTCCCTGCAGCAGAGAAGGCAGGGACTGATCCCAGCAGTTACAATGCAATCTTCCCTAAATTTCCCCATTCTTGACTTATTTTTATACTATATTTTCATGTTTATGTGGAGTTGGAGTGGCTCAGATCATACATGCCCTTGTTACTGATGGTGCAGATTTCTCTCCCTGGCTCTGACACAGTTGATGAACCACAGAGCAGGTGCCCAGTGAAGGGTGGTCAGACCCTGGGGCAGGTAACACTGGATGGAGAGGTGTGTTAATATAATGATAATTAGCTGATCATGACCCCAGCTCATCCCAGGAGAGTTCATCCAGCCCAGCTGCTGGCTCAGCAGCAGGACATCTCCTCCTCCCTGCCCTGGCTGACAGGTGCTGTGGGGTTCATCAGCTGCAGAGCCATCGAGTTCCCTCCCTGTGAGGATTCCAGCAGAGCCCAGCCACCCACCCTCCATTCCATCACCCTTAGCAGGTGCTGCAGGTGCAGATTTTGGGTGTGGCAGTCACTGTGGGATGGGTCTCAAGCATTCCAGCCACATTCCATCCAGGGACAGCAGCTGGATTTTACCCAGTCATTTCTGTACCGTTATAGCTTCTGTTAGGATGTAACTTCTCAGTTTCCCCTGATTTTACCCTCAGCCATCGTTCCACTGTCAAAGCTTTCACCACTGGACCAAATCTTTATGCATCTAAATTGATAATAAAAACTCCTAGCTTGGAGAAGGATCTGCAGTCTGAGGCAGTGGAGTGTATTTATTCAGTGCTTTCTTTGCAGCTGTGGCAGAGAGCTGGAAGTGCCAGGAAGGGGAACTATCCTGTTTCACTGTGCTTACCAATCTGCCTTCCCTCTGGTGGGACCTGTCCTCATGTTGCCAACTGAGGGGGACAATCCAGGTGAGCATCCTGACTCTGAGCAGCCCCACTGGAAGAAATGGGATCTGTATAACTGTGGGGCAGAATAGAGGCTGATGTAGCTGAAAAAGGCCATCAGAGACAGGGGGCTTAGGAGAGAGAGAGAGAGAGAGAGAGAGAGAGAGAGAGAGAGATAGAGAGGGAAAGAGGGAGAGAGGGAGGGGCTGAACACCCTTGCCATCAATTTTAATTGCTGTTTCAGTCTTGCCATTACTCTTAACACTGTTTTGCCTTCTTATAACTGTACCTTTATTTTATTTTCCCCCATACTAGTTGTGGGAATAAAAGCAGTTAATATAAATTATAACAGTTTTTATTTTCTAGCAGTCAAAGCACTGGGGAGCAACATTCAGGGACCAGTTGGGCTGTAAAGCAGCACAGCACAAGCACAGTCTCTGCTCATGACAATTTACAGCATAAACAGGCAGAGCTGGTGCTTCATGATAGGGCTGGGAGAACCACAGAGACCTAAATAATCCTTCCCCAAATAAGAAAAACTCCCACACTGCAAAACTGGAATCATTAGCATCACCTAGTACAACCAGTTGGATAATGGGCAGTACACAGTGCAGCACTTCCAAGTGAAGAAAAACCCCTGCATTTCTGTGGATAATACATTTTAACACTTAATAGCTTTCTTGCATAGAGTCAGAGCTTTTTTTCAGTTTTAAATGTTTTCCATTTCAGTTTTCAGCTTCTGAGTGCTGATGTGTATTTTTCTGCTTGCATAAGAAGTCAGTGGCTGCAGATGGGTCTTTGCCATGGGACACAGTGATGCATTTATCATTCAGCTTTCCTGGAGGTGAATGGAGGTTACATCAACAGTGCAATCTAGAGAGCAATGGCAAGTTATTTAAGCATTAGTCTTGCCCTGTTTCAGGTCTGCCACTAACACTTAGGAACAACAAAAGACAGATAAAAGGCTCACAAGTCAAATAATTCAGTTCCATATTCTTAAAAACAGAATTAACTATGGTGACATCAGTGTAGAGTTACACCAATCCTGAGATTATGAGCACCTGTCATGCCCCACAGGACATCACTGAGAATTTTGTGCTCTTCATGTGGAAAGTGGCTTCCAGACACCTTGTGACTGCTTTGTTTCCATTGTTCCTTTTAGTTCAGAGTAGGACATTAAAAACCAGTGCACTTAGAATGTTAGTTTCATGATTAAACCTTGCCTTTAATCATAATACAGCACAGGGCAGGTTACTATCTTGGCATAGACTGGTCAGGTAGAAAAGGGCTTGTAGCTAAGACTTGCCTCACTTGCCTCACATATTTCTTCTTCTGTGAAGTCCATATCATATAGTAACTGTAAAATGGCAACTTCCAGCCACATCAAAGGCTGAACCCCCATTTTGGTAAAATCAATGAATCCTGCATTGTGTGATAGTTACAATCTTCACCCTGTTTGTAGATGGACAGGTAGAAGTTAGATATCCCACCCAAGGCAGCAATTTAAAATGCCTTTATGGTAATCAGAGAGAACCATGCCTCTACAAAAGCAATCTCATACTAACAGAGTGCAGGAAGAACTGGTCCCTGGAAGAACCAGGGATTCAGGGAGCTTACAGAAAACCATGGAGAAGATGATATGGGGCACTATTGAAAGGCAGGACAGCCAGCATGGCTGTACAGAGGGAAAGTCCCTTTTAACTGATCTCACTCTAAGACAGTCACCCACCCAGTGGAGGGAGGGAATGTAGTGGGCATAATTCTATTTATAGAATATAGAATATAGATATTTAATGAGGCTTTTCATACTGTGTCTCACAGCAGCCTTCTGGACAAGTAACCCAGCTATGGGATGAGTGGGCTCATGTTGTTCTGGGTGAAGAACCAGCTGCACTTGAATTTGTAGGGAATGGGGCTATGCCTGGCTAGTGACAGGTCACCAGGGATGTGACCACATGGCTCACTCCTAGGTCTGGCTCTGTTTAATATTTTCACCAGCAGTCAGGATTCCAGAGCTGAATGCCCCGTTCCAAGGCTGCTGCTCATCCCGAACTGGGAGGTGCTGTGACTCTCTTGAGGGACCAGAGGCTTTGCAGAGGTATCACTGGGAAGCACTGGGAACAAAATGGGTGTGGAGGAGGGCAGTGCAGCCAGGGACAGGGAATGCCTGTCCTTGGAAGGGCATCTGAGCTCTCTGGCTTGTCTGGTTGGGAGAGAAAGAGCCTGAGGGGCCACTGCTCTCTGCATCTTCCTGAGGAGGGGCTGTGGAGAGGGAGGTGCTGATCTCATCTCCTAGAATCAGAGAGAGGTCTGGGCTGGGAGGGACCTTCAAAGGTTTCCTTGGGATCCAGTGACAGGGTAGGAATGAGTGATTCAAAGCTGCACCAGGAGAGGTCCAGACTTCACACAAGGAAGCATTTCTTTAGGGAGAGTGTGGCCAAACACTGCAGCAGGTTTCCACAGGTGGCGATCAGTGCCCAAAACCTATCATTTTTTCAGAGGCATTTGGACATTGTCATTAATAACCAGTTTTCACTTTTGTTCAGCCCTGAAGGAGTCAGGCAGTTGCATCAGATGGTCTTTGTAGGTCCATTTTAAGTAAAAAAAAATGTAATCTATTCTATGGTACTGAGTGAAGTGCTTTCACTGTTAGAAAAGTCATCCTAGGGACACTTAATGCCAGTGATGGTGTTGTCTGTCCAATGCAGATTCAATTTAGGGGATGACAGCCAAGGTCTGGATTTTTGACTGGCAAAGAATTAGTGGATTTAGGCATTAGAATTAGTGGGATTAGGAGAAGGAGTAGAAGAAGAACTAGAAAAATGAAGTAGGAGCTGTTGTAGATTAACAGCAAAAATTCAGTTATCACCAGTCAGTTTGGACAAGTCACACCTGGAACCAATGAAAAATCTCCATGAAAATCTCTCTGAGGACTTTGTCATTATGACTGTTAGCAAATGCTTCCTTGTGGTATACCTAAAACTCATCTGCTGAAGTTTATGTCCTGCCCTTTTCACCACAGAAGTGACAAAGAAATCCCTTTCTTCCTTTTAGCTTCCTACTGTTTGCAAGTTATTTTGTTGACTGTGTTCCTCCTTCTAGGATCCCTCAACTGTTTGAATAAACCAGGCCTTTTCAACATAAAGGGTCTGGAGAGCAAAAGAAAAATCTTCTCAGCTTGAGTAAAACTGATGACTATCATTGTTTCAAGTGATTCTATTTCCTGTGCCTCTGTGACTTTGTGGAGGATGCTTCCTTGGTTAAGGCAGGTAGAGATGAAACATGGAAGATGTCTTGAATTTTCTAAGATCCTGCTGATTGAGGGCATAGATTCTAGAGTCAATCACTTAAATCAAAAAGGAAATATCTACATTTAGCTGAATAAGGCAATGAGAAACATGAAATGACCTTTTAGATTTCTGTTTCAGAGAGCTTCCAGAGGCCCTGCTGAGAAAATCTTTCTGCTCATTTTGCATCTTTCCTGTGTTTTCCCATTAGAGACTGAATTTAGGACTGAAAATCCCTTGCTTTGATATCTGTGCCAGATGAGGGTTGAAAATTTAATTCTTTGTCTGTGTTGCCTTCATTTCTGTGCATTTTAACAACCTTCCTTTGCCCCATCTCAGCTCAAGACCACTGCACAGGCACGCACACACCCTGCCTTGCTCTGGACAGTTTGATATATAGAGCATTTAATCCAATTTATGATTCTCTCCCTTGTCTCTAATAGACTGAAAATGGTACATGTTCTGACATTAATTATGTTGTTTAATATTTCATTATCTGTGCTCAGAGATATCTAGTCTTACATGTGATTTTTCAGCTTTTCTAGCTCATCCCCTGTGCACAGGTCACTTTAATGCTAGGATCAGCACTCATGAACACTTACACACAAAGAAAGGAAACGTTTTATCAACCATTTTTATAAATGCAAATATCTAGCATAATTTTACTTCTTGCCAGAAACAAGAAATTAATATAAACTGGAAATTTATAGAAACTGGTATCTTTAGTCTGAATTTGCATCTGTGTAAAGGAAAAAAAATACCTCTATATGTCAAAAGGAGAACAAGGAAACACTTTTTGTGTGGCATTCAAAAGGACAAATTGAGATAAAGCAGTTGAGGTAAAGCAATTGAGGCAAAGCTGTAGCAGGAAAATAGCAGTTGATGTGGCAGCATTTTTATAAATACTTCCTTTGGCTGGAGTCTGCTGAACCTTGCAAACGTGGGATCTTGTTCTGTCAGCGGGAAGTGTCCCACCATCACAGACTGTTGCACTTCACAGCAACGTGAGACAGCTCTAGCCCTGCTTGGGTATGAAGTCCTAACAGTAGTAAAATCTTTTCAATAAAATGATAAAGCCATGGCAAACAGAGGCAGAGAGCATTCTCCTTTAAAGCAATTCCCCTTTGGAAGGCTGCAGGAACTGGAGAACAATTTGGCTTTTCTGAGAAATGCAGCATGTGTATCCAGGGCAGAATATCTGACTGGATAAAGTGGGATTTTGTCCATTGTCAAAATGATGTGCCCAGCTTGCCACTCTGACTTCCATGGAGATGAAGGCTTTTCCATGTGAGTCTCTCCTAGAGTTATTTGCCACAGTGACCTTCAAATAGTTGTGATGAATGTGCATCTTGAGATGACCTGGAACATCTAAACTTTCTGCACTGCCTCCCTCTCTGCTGCAGCTTCACGGGTTTTGTTGCCTGACCTTCTATTGGTCAGATACAGGGATCTCAGCAATGTTATTATGCTGTAAAATCAGATGTTTTCACAGTTATTTCAGCCTTTTGGGGACCATCATCTGAGCAGGAGCTGACTGTGCTTTACACCTCTGTCCCTGAAACGCCTCAACATTCTCTCTAGGGTGGTAAAGCTTGCAAAAGATGCAATTTTTTAACAGATGGTAATGTATGGACAGCATAGACTTCATCCATCACCACTCCCAGAGTCACCCCTACTCTTCAGAATGCTTAACTTGTTTTTGGAGCAGCCAGTTGTCTGAGGTAATGTCAGCAGGGTAGGAGGAGTGTTAGAAAAAGCTGTCAAGCTGTCCTTCACTAAAGAGAGGTTTGGCTTGAGCAAGGCTGAGGACAGGTGGTGTTTCCAGCTCTGCCAGGACTTATGGGAGCATCTCTACACAACCTGAGACTGAATGCCTCTTTTTTATCAGTAATTTCTTCATTTATCTAGCTCATGAGCATGGTGTAAATAAAAATTAGAAGGATTGTTAAATGACACTACACCAAAAGAATTATAATGAGCTTCAGTTTTATAAATTATCATTTATTAGCTGGAAAGGTCACACACCATTCCCCAACTCATGTCTGACATATTTTCCATCAAATTTTACCTGTCAGAATAATTTAGACATAATGGCCCAACAGGACAGAACATTTTTATAGAGTTCGTCTTTCTTTCTTTCTTTCTTTCTTTCTTTCTTTCTTTCTTTCTTTCTTTCTTTCTTTCTTTCTTTCTTTCTTTCTTTCTTTCTTTCTTTCTTTCTTTCTTTCTTTCTTTCTTTTTCTTTTCTTTCTTTCTTTCTTTCTTTCTTTCTTTCTTTCTTTCTTTCTTTCTTTCTTTCTTTCTTTCTTTCTTTCTTTCTTTCTTTCTTTCTTTCTTTCTTTCTTTCTCTCTTCTCTCTCTTCTTCTCTCTTTCTTCTTTTTCTCTCTTTCTCTCTTCTCTCTTCTCTCTCTCTTTCTCTTTCTTCTCTCTTCTCTCTTTCTCTCTTTCTCTCTCTCTCTCTCTCTCTCTCTCTCTCTTTCCTTCTTTCCTTCTTTCCTTCTTTCTCTCTTTCCTTCTTTCCTTCTTTCTTTCTTTCTTTCTTTTTTTTCTTTTCCTTAGCTTGCAGAAATAAGTACTTTCTTTATTTATGATGTACGTTCTGGCATATGGGGTACAATGCAACCAGACATCCATGAACCATACAAGGGGAGAAGCAACTCCTTAGCAAATGGACCAGACACAACTTTTGGTTCTTTCTTCCTAAGCACCCAAAGTGTTGCCAGAGAGAGAGAGGGGGATCTTTGGTGGTTCAGAAGCTGCTTATGTCTGTCACAGGAATCAGCCTAAAAGTAGTATTTTACTTTGGCTTTACTCTGTGGCAGAAAGGGAATGGCAAAACCAGACAGGATGAGTGATTTCTGGGGCCCAGTTCAGCCTGGTACCGCAGGTTTGCAGACTCAAGTTAAGTCAGCACTTTTGTCAGTTTCAGTGGATTTATTCACATGCTGTGCACTGAATTAATGGATTCAGTGCATGTATTCACTGTGCATGTCCCTAAATGAATGCCGTGAGGAGATGGAACCACAATCTGTAGGTTACCAGGCTGAGATTTACAGAACTAAGCCACACACAAATCTAAGCATGACTCTGGATTGCAAGACTGCTAAAAGAATATGTCTCAGAAATCCAGGTTTTAGCACAGAATGCAGGGCAGGATGCACAGAAATAAACACTCACCCTTTAGCAATGGCCAGATATTTTAAACCTTCTCTGATCTCTGGATCCCATTACAATTTAGAAATTAATAACAGAATTTGAAACTGGTCTTTTTGTTTGATGTTTTAGAGTTGTCTGCTCTCTCTTCTTACCCTGCAGTTGTGATAAAAGGGAAGAATATTCACATTATTTGCATTTGAAAGGACGCAAGAAATTGGCAAAGAACTTGAGTTATTCTATCTCACAAAAGATAGGATAAGGGTCATCATCAAACTCACACAGAGCATATCTGTGTTCATTAACAGATTTTCCAAAACAGTTATTAGTACTTGTTCAGTGTTCTTGGTTCTTCTTTTAAAGAAAGCAGGTTGTTGAAAGGTCCACAGTGAATATTTGAACATTAGAACATTAGGCGTTTAAACATTAGCATATTTAAGTATTAGAACTATGCAGGGTTCCCAGAAACCCAGTGGTGAGAGTGATAACTTTGCATTAATGGTGATTAGCAGCTGAATTTTTCACAAAGGCATATCGAGAAAACTCTGAGATGGAATTAATTAAAATGAAAATTGCAGACACAACTAGATTACAAAAGACAATGAGCTAGAAACTCAGCTGGTACAAATCACCACAGAATCATTGAATTCAAAACCTAGCTCAGTGCTTGCTAGAGGACATCCATGTCCTGGTTCCAAAGTGTCTGAGAGAATTTGTGCTGTGCCATTTTAATAGTGCCAGTGAAAATTATGGTCTTCCTGTAATCAACTTATTAATGACTACACAACATAATTACTGGACTGTGTGCAAACCATAGGGTTGGGGTATTTTCCCTTTCACTGCATTGTTTCTGTTTAGCTCAGATATCAACAGAAATTTTAAAAGGATTTATTGTTTTGCTGGGTTTATGAATAATGTGAGCCTTATCTCCCTGCTCAGAACAAGAACATCCATTCCAAAACAGTGACAAGGGCTCTTCTGACCAACACAGTGAAAGCGGAAACAACATTTCCAAGAGGCGAGTCCAAGTTGACAGCATACCAGTGTGTGAAATGTTTAGGTCATGCTCTTTTCCTTCAAGCAAACTTCTCTTGTTCCAGCAAAGTTGCTCCCTCAAATTATGACATATTAATTGTCTAATTTCATTTCTCAAAAATATATTAAGAGAAATGGATATAGTTTTTAGTTGTCAAAGAGGGAAAATATCTACATTCTGTATGTAGAGAGAACATGCAATCCTTTCTGTGTGATTGTTTTTATTTTGAAAAGGGGCAAAGTCTCTGACATTTTGGTAAGGAAACAACTGAGAGTACAGAAGCAGTTTAAACTACTTTTCTCTATACATTTTTTCTATAAGACTAACATAAATTATGTTCAGATTGAAGCAGTGATGAAGAGAGGTCATTTATTTGTGAGCAATTGTCCAGACTTTGCAGCAGAACTGCATCTTGCACTGTGATACAGCTGCAGAGAGTGGTGGAGGTCCTCTGGCACTGTGCATCTATACAGCACATTCCTTCCCATGCAGGTCAGTCAGGAAGAAGCTTCTCCTGCTTTGTCCAAGGGAAACTGATAACCAAACACTGTGTCATCAGTCTCTTTTGGAAAGAAGGAAAACTGGATGATTTAGAAACAAGCTGCTGATCCTGAATGGAGTCTGAGCAGTGGAGGACAAAGTGGACACAATAGATAAAGTCCTCACTGAAGAAATAATTGCTCCTGTTTCTCTGGTGCCAGCTGTAACAGTGCTCCACTGTCAGAAACTCTTGGGAGTAAAGTATCATTAGGGATAATTTTTTTCCTCTCTCTTTTTCATTTCAGTTTCCTTTTATTATTATTTACACTTTGATTTAATTTTATTTGTATTACTCCTTTCCATTTCCATTCTTGCTTCCTCCAAACATCTCCTGATCTGTTCCAGCAACAGCCAAGGACACATCCACTGAATGCAAGTTTGTGCTTCCACTAAATAGGGATGACAGCTCTCCCTGCAGTGCTTTGTTCTCAGTTGCTGCCCTTACAGACTGGAGAGGGCCCAAAGGAGGGACAGAGATGATCAAAGGGCTGGAGGACCTTTGCTGTGAAGGAACACTGGAGCAGTTGGGTCTTTTCTCCCTGGTGAACATGAGGTTCATCATATGATTCCAGCATTTAGAGCAAAGATACAAAGAGGACAGAGCATCTCTGCTCACAGAGAGCCACGTGGAGAGGACAGGGAGCAACAGTGCAGGTAACACTGGGAGGGGTTTTGTGTTAACAGGAAAAAGCAATTCTTACAGTAGGAACAAGCCTTTGCTGGAACAACCTCCCCAGGATGTGGCAGAGTCCCCCTTGCTGGAGGATCCCAAGCTGCAGCTGGACAGGGCTCCAGGGAATGTCAGCAAGGCTCCCTCCCCTTCCCACAGAAAGTTTTACCTTCTGAGGTGCCTCCTGCCCTGGGCTGTTCTGTGGCTGTGTCCTTGCAGCAGAGGGCCATGCTCACTGCTCTGTTTCCCAGGCTGGTTTTCAGTTCCCTCGGTGCCCAGCTGGGCTCACACCAATGCAGATCCAGTGCAGGGCACAGAAGGCAGCGAGCACCTGGCTGCAGGGAAAGCACACAGAGCCTCCCCTTGTGTCCCAGCTGCTGGTCACTGCTGGCTGCTGGCACCTTTCAGCAGTGCCACCTTGCAGCTTTGACTCCTCTGACCTATGGGGAGTCATTCTAAGCTTCCAGGGAAATTCCCCTCTGGCTCCAGGTGCTGCTTAGTGACTTAGACTTTGTGACTTGTGCTCTTCCATAGGATTTTGGTGCCTGTTATGGTCATGCTGCACTGGATTCTGAGAATTGACACAGCTGCAGTCAGAATTACAGCCAATTCCCCAAAAAAAGCATTGAGGAATTCCCTTTATTTAATAGTCGGATTAAGGTTTGCTGATAGCTGTTGGACATTAGGATATTTGGTTGACAAGTAAGGAAACTTCCCTTGGACAGTCAGACTTCCACCAGATAAGTTGTGAGGACACATGAAGCAGAATATTGGTCACCAGTACCACCTTTCAAATAAGGAATTGAAACCTTAATGTTTGCCAGCAATCAATGTGCTGTTCTCACACACCAGTTTTTGTTTTCCTTCAGCTTCTAGGTAGAACTCAGAGTGCACTGAAGGCAAGATGGATCTCAAAATCAGCTGTAATCTTGTGTAGATGGTATGGTTACAAAACCTTCTGTGGCTTGAACTGACATTCTGTTTATCATGGGAGCAAATTACAGAAATACAACTTGGTCTCTGTGATTATTTCCTGTTACAGCAGTCAGGGCTTGCTTATAGAAGGCATTTGCCATAAATACTGGTATCCTTGACAACACCAGAGTACAATAAAGGGCTTTGTAATGACCTACTTTTCAAAAATGTATTCCTTAACTTGGATGATTGTGTGATAATAATAAGATTGCACTGGGCCAATTTTGGAAAATATTGTAGATGCTATGAGCTTAAAATAGAATGTTGCAAGATATAGTAAAATGCCTCAACTTGCTACCAGGCATAGAGCATGAAATATCAGTCTGAACTGATATTAATGACTACACAACATAATTACCCGTTTATCCTCTGGTTTTTGCTGTGTTTGTTTATGTTCTCTGCAACATGACCAAAATGGGTGCCTGAACAATCACAGAATTGTAGGATGATCAAGGTTGGAAAAGGCCGCCAAGATCACGGAGTCCATCTTTCCAGGCCTACCATTAATTAGAGCAGTTGACATTCACATGGCGTGGATCCACGCTCTGCCCACTTTTCCAGGTGTGTTCCTGGCACACGGACACATCTCCATGGGGGTGAGGTGAGCACAGAGTCACTGGGCAGCACTGACACGTCAGGGTGTGTAAATGCAGCCTCCGAGGTACCCTGGAACTGGTGTCTCACTGGTTAAATCCCATTTACCCGTGTGGGGTCAGCCCTCCAGGCCAGCAAGCCCAGAGCACAGCCTGAGAGGAGCTGATCCTGGCTTTTGCTGGGCTGTGCCCATGGAAGGGGAGCTGAGGTAAATGCTGTGGCTCGGGGCGCTGCTGACAGACATGGTTTGAGGTGCAGCCACCCGTCCCTGTGCCTGCAGGTCTCTGGAGGGTGGAACAAGGGGTCAGCCCTCATCCCCTTTCAGTTTCAGGACACTGTGTGCTGCCTTCCCAGTGCTTTGATGAAAAGCCGACGGTCACACGGCACCTTGGATTTGCTCCGTGGAAGCAGCACGTGGCAGAGGCTGAGGTTCCTTTGGAGAACGTTCCCAGTGCTGCACTCAGCTCTTCCCGGAAAATGCCAGGAGAAGCACGTGCTGCTTGCAAGTCACAAATAGCCAGGCTGGGCCCCAAACCCAGCCAGAGCAAGGTTCCAGCAGTGAGGAGCTCCAAGTCCATGGAGATGTGCCAGCAGACAGGTGATAGAGAAATGAGCCCGGCCACTGAGGGGGGAGAGAAAATGCGTGGCTTCTTACAAAAGGGCAAAAGTATTGACATGAAAGGGATAAAGGAAAATCTGGCCAATTTGTTCTTCAGATTCATGAACTGTTCAGATATTTCCTTGACAGAGCCATGTTCTTTCATAGTATGAAAGGGCTGCACACTCAGCTGTGCTGTAAATAGGAGCAAAGTGCTTCTTGTCCATAAATTTGAGGTAACATAGAGATAGATAAGACTGAAACCAGCACTTTTTGCCTGTTCCTAGTGCCTCTGCCATCTGAACATCCAATGTTCTCCATTGCACATCCTACACATTTCCAGTTCCTGTAGAACATGATTTTCTGTTCATAATCACCAGAACAATGATGAGGGTGCCTATTTGTTAATTACACATTTTGTGTTGGTTTAAACAATTTCTGGATTTGTGGCAGCTGAATTAATGTTGCTGCTCAATTGTTGGGACAAGGAAATGTTAAGCTTGGGTTTGCAATTGCCATGAGCAGTTGACAATGATGTAAGTATTTTACACTCCCCCCACCAGTCTGCAACTCCACAAACTGTCCATAATGGTGCACCGAATGGCATTTACATGATACCTCTGAATAGGTCAGGTTCTTGGTGGTGAGGGTACAGTCAGAAAAAGATAAACAAAGCTCAGACATGTTTTACTTGGAATTTAGATGTAATGTGATCTAAAATGGAGAAAATTAATTTTTTTCTTTTGTTCGGAAGGGGTATATATTTTGGTCTCAAAGAGCAGATTAGGTTAAAAATTAAAAGATTGATAAACATTGTTGATAAATGTTAAGAAGGCTTGGAAAATGTCTCTTATTTTGCAATGAATAGAGTGCAAGTCAAATTTCAGTGTAAGCAATGGGAGTAGAAAATAATAGATATTAATTGACTTCATTTGGGAACACATTCTATAATTATGGTATCAATTCAAAATTTAGTGCCAACCTCTTACTTCAGTATGTTTATTATACTAAATCAAATAAATCATCATTAAACCTTTTAAATTCATCAATATAAAAAAGAAAAAAGGCAGTGCCTGATAAAATGCTGTGCATTTGGGCTATGAGTATGTGCAGAACCTGCAATGACACACAGCAATGGTGTCAGCCCCAAAGCACTTGTGCCAGTCACACACCCCTGGGATGAGCTGATGCTGAAGAGCCCCAGCAGTGCAGGGAGAACTCAGTACAGAAACAGCCCCAGCGCCTCTCTGTGCTGCCCCGGCCCTTCCAACGCTTCCTGAGGTGCCACAGCTCAAAGGCTCAGCCTGGGGCTCACAGGAGCCATCAGTGTCCTGGCTCTCTTGCTGGGAGGTTTGTGATGGTATTGCTGGGGGTTTCCTCCTCTCCCTTGGGAGGAGGAACACACTGATGTTGGTAACCCCTTCCCACCTGGCTTTGGGCCCACCTGAGTTGGTTTTCATAGGTTTTCCCCCTAAAGTCTGCCCACAAGCTCCGTTTTATCCCCTTGGTTCCCAGTTCTGCAGTTTTCCTGGGGTTTTTGCTGTCTCCAGAACCGTCTGTGGCCGATGAAGCTGAGGGAGCCTGCAGTGGCCTGTGCCCAGGCTGGCCTCTGTCCCCGTGCTGTCCCTGCCCTCTGCCCCAGTGCCGGTGCAGCTGTGGGGCTTCACCCCACACAAAACAACTCCTGGCACCGTGGGCTGAAGCGCAGCTGCGCCAAGCCGGGCTGTGCTCTCCTGCTGGTGAGAGCTGCCCCAGGCTGGAGCGGCTGGGGCTGGACAGAGCCAGGGCAGCCTGGAGACGCTGCAGTGTCTGGCCAAAGCAGAAATGGTGTCCCTGGTAGTGCCCAATGTCATTGCCTGGGCTCGGGGCACAGGAGGTGCAGGACAGGGACAGCACGAGGCTGGGGCACGTGGGACTCACCAGCCTGCTGCTGAGGGAGAGCCTGCTGTCCCCGTGTGCTCGGAACACGTGTGGAGGGTCCCCGAGACACCCTCAGAATGGGCTCTGCCAGGACCTTTGCTTGTGCTGCTGCAGGCTTTGGAGACAATTGTTCATAAGAGTGGGCACTAGGATCAGACTTGGGGCTGGCATGCTCTGCATTTCCAGGATGGCTCATGGACAGGGTGAGGTGGTACCGGGGCACTCTGCATTAAGCTGTGATTCTATGGATACTTCAGTAAGAGAAGGTTTTTCAGGCTGATTAAACCTCCATCCTTGCTATGCTTGCTGTGACATTTGCATCTCTCTTTTGTAAAACTTCAGAAACCTTAATCATCTTTGGCCCCATGAAATGTTACAAACATCAGCAAAAGTCATCATAGTTTCCATGCAAAAATACATAAATTTTGACATTTGGGAACTGGAAGGAACTAATTTCTATTGCTGACAATACACAAAGAGGGCAGGTTGGTGCCTTGGGGCCTGTGTCTGTTAGAGTTGTCTGAAAAATACCTTTTGAAGTGGCACCCTATGGCCCTGGATGATCAGAACGGAGGGCCAGGAGGTGTTTAATTTAGTCTTTGAGCTTTTAAGCTAAATAAAAGTTATAAATTCTTAGAACTATGTATTTATAAAACAGAAGTATAAAGAAGAGATGTTGTACACTCTCTATGTACAACAGAGAGAGATAGAGACAGAGTGTGTGTGTACGTGTGTGTGTGTGTGTGTGTGTGTGTGTGTGTGCGTCACACCTTGAACATACCACATTATAATAACAGACTCTTCAAGCATCCATTCTTTTTTATGACCATTATCCATTACAAAATGCCATGTAAAACTTATTTTTTTGTTCAGAAGTACCTCACCTACTGACAACAATTAGAATTGCTTACAGGGCCTCAGTTGCAAATGCAAAACATTCAAAACTTAAGCTAATTGGTTACATTAGAAAACACACTTTGCTTTTCTCAAGAGGTTGATTGTGAGCAATTTTGTGAGCTATTCATGCAAATACCCTGGGGCTGTTTGCATCAAACACTGGGATTTTGTTAGCAGTGAAAGAGGCAAAGTGCACCATGTGTGGGAAAGTAATTCCCTCACAAAATATGTACTTGGAGGCTACTTAGGTCAAAGGAATTTATTTTTAATTCCATGGGCTGAAGAACTGCCCATCATCTGCTTTTTCAGAAAAAGAGGGTTGCGTCTTTGGGCCCTCTCAGAGCCTTGAATGACTAAAGCTGAAGGGATTTCCCCCAAAAAGCAAGGAGCGCTTTGAGGAGCGGGGCCATACCTGTCTGCAGAACTGACCATGGGCCAAGGGAAGGTGCTGCTGCCCAGAGCCAGCCCGAGGTGTCCCTGAGGATTTGTCACATCCTCTGCCTCCCCTGGCAGTGCTGCCACAGAGCCCAGCAGGAGGGATTCCAGGGATTTGTCAGCACGGGGAGGGAGAGCGTCAGCTCCTACTGATATTTCCATCCAGAGCTGGCACTTTCAGGCCAGCAGTGACAAATTCTGCAGCTCTGGGTGCACAGTTGCTCTTGGCAGTGCTGTGGCAGCCTCTGCTGTGACAGCAAGAGCGTCTGCAGGGGCAGGATGGTGCAGAGATGCCTCTCAGAGAACGGAGAGAACACTTTCAAACAGCAGCTGGCAGAGTTAATGAAGGGCTGGTAAATCCCTTTGAAGGGGTCGGGTTATAAAAACCTCTCTCTGTGAAAAAAAGAGACAATAGGAGTAAAGAGGGAATGGGAAAGGGGAAGGAAAAAGGTAAAAAAAAGAGGAAAAGGAAAGAGAAAGGGAGAGAGGGAGAGGATAGAGTCCTTGGAAATTCTGATTTTATCTAAAGGACATTTTCTGACAACATAGATGTTTGCTACAATAAATAGTGCTTTCCCATATGCTTTGGATTTCTAGCACTTGATATTAACCGAACACAGTGAGTTTTAAAAGAGATAGGAAAAAAAATAGTAAAAAAGTTTTCCTTCAAGACCAAACATGTGCGAGAGACTGAATGCTATGGTTAATGGCTTTTGAACATTTACAGGAATGATTGAAGCATTAAAATAATTAAACAGGGTTCTTAGAAGCCAGCATAAGTTGTACTGGTGAGGAGATTAAATAGAGATTCTCATTGCATGTGTGTTTTATAGTCTTGAAAACAGAGGCTTAGTAACAGTATTTCATGCACACACAACAACATAAAGAATGACAGCTCATGCCTTTTTGTCCTGGTAAGTATTTGCTGCAGCAGCTGCCTTTCTTCCAAGTAAAGATGTATTCAAAGCTGTTTTCCCCTGTTTTCTGTTGAAAACAGTTTCATATCAAAAAAAGGATTAGTACCATATGTAGTCTTTTCTTCTTGTCAAGGAATGAGCTCAAATCTCCAGGTAAATATAAAGGGCTACAAGATTTTAGAAGTAAGTAAATTGCAGTGTTAATGAACCTGACTTGAATTCAGTTTTGACTTCTGAAGAATTTAAAATCCAAATGGTAATGACACAGCCTCCCCTTTCCTTAGTGATATGTGAAAGGCCTGAACAAGAGAAGAGAATATAGTGCCTGCTGAGATCAACATGTACTGAGAAATTATTGTTATTATTGAAAGAACAGTTTAAATCACAGGAGGGTCTCTTGCCTTGGTGAGCCCTCAGCCCTCTGTGATACACCTCACCTCAAGGTAGACTTCAGGTGGTTTTGTTTTTTCTTTTTCTTCCTCCAAACCACCAAGAGATCAAAATTCTTGGTAAAAACAGAACTTCTACTTTCAGTCAAAGCTAAAGAGAAGCTCTGCAGGGCTTCTTCCTAGATACAGATAAAATACTCTGGTGATCTTATCACACCCTGTTCTCAAACTTTTGGCACCAGCTTCTACTCTGGAATACCATGACTTCCTTGTACTCTGAAATGGGGAACAAATCAAACCTCAAGAGCTGGTCCTACCTTTAAAACCAGTGTCCCTCCCACCAGAAACTTCTTTTCCTGTGCTCTGCAATCCTCACTGTTTACGATAAAAATGCTTCTTTTTATTAGGTTTACATCAGTTCCATACGCTTTTATGAGCTTTTATGCCTTTTTATCTATATATGTTTAATACCACTATCTGCTTATTGCAACATTCCAGGAATCCCTTTTGACTCTTCTCTCCATATTCCTGCAGAAGGTCAGGTCACTGTGGGTTTTACACCAAGAAAAATCCAGGTTGTTCAGATCCTAGGTGTGACGGGCAGGCACAATTTCCCTGCTGACACAGGGACTGAAGACAAACCCCTCTGTTGTCACTGAAAACAAAAGAAAGGAGGAACTTTCTGCCCATTGGAAAGTCCCCGTTTGCCCTGAAGGACTCTGCCTCTTCTTTCTCAGCAGCAGCTCAGCAGCCGGACGCCAAGAAGGACAAGAGAGGGAGGGGTGGTTGATTTGTGTGACAATTTAACAGCCCCTGCAAACAAGAGCTGAGTCTGTCAGTAACATCTCTGCAGAGGCAAGTGCTTGCTGAGGATGCAGAGCTGTGTCACTTGTGTTTAGTTTGCATCGAGTTAATGGCACGGTGGGTTTTCATGCTGCAGGTGTGGCCCCTGTGACAGCAGCCTGTTCATCCTTCAGGGGGTTTGCACCCACAGGGACAGTGCTGCTCCTGCCAGCACACCACAGTTTGTCCTCATGCCAAAAAGTCCAGGCAGAAATTACCTCTTAAACGGGCATTTTCCTTTTGCTCTCAAACCAAAGATTTAGATGTAATGGTATAATGGAAACAAATCTTTTTCCCTGTTGTCTGTTGGGACAGGAGGAAAATCCTATCACATCCAGATAGCAAGGCACATGCTATCACATGCAGGAGCAAGTAGAGTAAATTCTGTGCTAGAACAGTGAAGTCTTGCCACACTAAATCAGTGTGGTGCCTGAAGGGTTTTGTAGCAGGTTTGCACCTGAATTGATGCTCAAGAAGTTCATAAAGTCCAACACAGACCTAAGGTTTGCACAGCAGTGTTTAGGCTGACAGCTAAGGGAGCATAAATTAAATGGTCTTTCCAACTCAAAAGACTGATGAGAATTGTTGGTATTGGTGCTCTCCTTCCTTGTTTAAAGGATAGCAACATATTTGATGAGATTTTGGAATTTGAGCTAAATGTCATGGCCAGATTAAGTCACCTAAGTGGTTGTTGTGCATTTCTAATTGTGGAGGTCAATATCAATGTAGCTGCTTCTGGTATTACAAAAAGCTCTTTCAAGGCACTTCTTAAGAGAAATGTCTTTTTCCTTTTCACTCTGTAGTATATAGTAGAGACAATTCATGCTATTAAAATATTGTAAAATCCAAACTATGTCTTTAGACCATCCTGGCCGGGAGCAGTGTCTTATTCATATACATCTAGTTCCGGACGTTAAATAAACGTCGGGGTTTTAATGTAAGAATGGAAGTTTCCAGGCCGATAATTGCTGGCTTTCCCAGGTCACCGGGCCCACCTAAGAGTGATTATCGCCTCGCCCATTGTATCTGTTGAGATAACTGACAGCGCCACCCTGATACACGTGAATACAAGGCTTCCCCGGAGTCGACTGATATCATCGAGACACCTGGACTGAACATTTGTCCACCTCTGCACATGTAAAGCCAAGGCGATGCATGTGAAGAGACACAAAGAACATTTGG
Organism: Zonotrichia leucophrys gambelii; assembly: GCF_028769735.1. Lineage (NCBI taxonomy): Eukaryota > Metazoa > Chordata > Aves > Passeriformes > Passerellidae > Zonotrichia > Zonotrichia leucophrys. Next base: position 25,325,050 of record NC_088200.1, on the reverse strand, counting down.
TTATCTCTGCCTCGGGCAGAAAAAACTGTGTAAGAACTCGCTGAGTGAGGCAGCATTCGTGAACTGGGGGATACTGACACTCGGGAGGTCAGATCTGTGTTCACCCAGTGCCGATCCCGGCCTCGATGCTGTCTCTTTGGCTGTGGTGGTTTGGATGACCAAACTTCGGTCTGGCAGACAAATTAATAAATCTTTGCTAAATTTTCTTATAAGTTTGGCTCACAATTTGATCATTTGTAACACCTCTTAACTGCAAAGCCCCTCCAGGATGTACAGCAAACAGGTTATCTAGATTGTTCTTTCACAATAACAGAAAACTTCCCCTTTAATCAGCCTGAATTGCACAATTCTCATCTATATGAAGGAATTTCATTTAGTCTCTGCTGTAAAGAAGTGATATCTATGTGTGAAAAATGCATGTATTTTATGATTGGCTTTTGCAAATATTAAAATGAATATTGTATGTATTGTGTTAGAAAGTAATGCTGTATTAATTCTCTTAAGTACTGTGTTAAATATAGTGTTAGGTTATAAAAATTGTTAAAATAGAAACTATGCTATGTAATATGCTTTGTTTAAAAGAAAGGACTTGCAGCGAGATAGCAGCCACAGGACACCTACATCTTTCAGAGAAAAAGAATTTATTGCCTTCTTATCAGAAGAAACTAACATTTTCCCGCCTCGAAGGCGCTGTTAGGATTTGGAGGAAGAAGTTGAGTATGACCAAACAGAATCCTGTATTTGAATGGAATTTATGCATCATGTATGAAGTGTATGAATATGTAACAGGCTATTGCTTTTAAGGGTTAATCCTTCATTAACGGGTATCCTTTTTCGGGCTCGTGATGCCCGGAAAAAGGTACCCGGACGTCCTTAACTTTTTGTTTTTATTGTCTCATATTGTCCTAATTCAATTTGTCCAAATTGTTATTACTCTAATTGTGTTACTATTTTTTAAACCATTTTGTTACTATTAAACTTTTAAAAATTTTGAAAACAAGCGATTGGTGTTTTTAACACTATGCAACAGGGTTGATAAAGGGAAGACCCAAATTAACAAGAGGGGTATTTGTTAGAGCTGCCATTACTCATCACACACTTTATACAACCCATACCACCGAGCCCAAAGCTAATATGGCTCCGTGTTAAATATTTCTGATGGATTACACATCCTTGTGTGAAGATGGAATTAGGATTTAAAGCCAGTATTTCTGCATATACAAGCATTGTGCAAGAACATTCATCTTCAAAATAGAAACCAAATATCACCTGTGCAGGGTAAATGCTGCAATAACATGAATACACTTCTCCCATCAGGTTCACAGGCAGCTTAACCAATTCTGTGCTTGCAGATAATCTGTTCCAGCATCTTTTGGGGCCCTGAACCAGGAAAGTCACACCAAAATACTGTGGGATCATGAAAATTTCTCCAGATCCAAACCAGTGTCCAGGTGACACAAGTGACTGCAGACACCTCCAATAATGCAGCAGGGAAACAGGTTTGCTGTGTAACCTTTGTCATTGTGGGTTTGTAATTCAGACTCACAGAGAGGCTTGAGTTGGAAGGGGCCTTAAAGATCCTCTAGATCCAACCCCTCTGCCAGGGGCAGGGACACCTTCCACTAGACCAGGTGGCTCAGAGCTCCTCCAAGTTTGGCAAATACCCAAGGACACCTTTTCCTCTGTTTTGCAAGGTCAGATTTCCATGCTCACCTTGACAGATAGCTCCAGTCTCACACAGAGCATTATCTCTTATCTCCACAGCCCAGCAGATCCTGTTTTGGATGGCTCTCACTGCTCCCAAGGTCCCAGGGACTGGCCACTGCCTCTCCTCCTTCTGCTTTCCCTTCCAGGATCAGAGATTTCCTGCTGCTTCCTCCACGTCTGAGACAACTGGAGGAGATGAGGGGCTGAGGATGTGGCTTCTGACAGAGAGTTGACAACGCTCAGCTGAGTATTTTATTCTCCTGCCACTAAGCTGTCAGGCTGCTGACACAAATTCCTCCTGCTTGGAAAGGGCTGGTGTGAGCAGCAGGAATTGTTGCTGGCTGGAACTTTTCCAAGAGCTGGACAAAAGAAGCATTTTGTGGAAGGCCACCAGCTGCCCTTGGTCAGCAGCACAAGGTGTGAGGTCCCCTTTGAAGGCCATCCCTGCACAAGGACAGCCTGGCCTTCTCCAGTGCCCAGAGCACCTTCCAGGCTTTCGGGCTGGCCTCGTCCCTCACCCTGGAGAAGCAGGTTGCTGTTGGAACTCTCATATCCACAGTTTCTGGCTGGATTGCCATGTCTTACTACAGACCGCCCTGGAGACACCAGTACAGACTCCATCTGCAATAAAAGGGGACTTTGTTCCAGCTTTTCCCTTGGACCAGCGTGCAGCAAGCCCACCTGGGCCTCATTCAGGTCTGTCTGGGTGGTAGTCAGCTTCTGCTGGGAATTTAAAGCTTTTACCCGACTTTCCACAGCAAATAGTGGAGCGAACCCAGCTGCACCAACCCCCAAATTTCACTCTAAAAACCACAATTTTCATTTTCTTCTATTCAAGCCTTGAAGCAAAACAAACTTTAATTGAGTGAGCTGGAGGCACAGTGTCCTCCAAGATCATTCTTGAGTAGGACAATATTGCAGGGGAAGACTGGCAAACCCAGAGCTTACTGGTGCTTAGGAAGCTTTGCTAAACCTTCCCACGTGCGGTGCTCTTGCACCTCCTGAGCTCCTGGAGCCCTCACTCAGCCCAGGCACAGTTTGGACAGAAGGGGATGGTTCCGTCTGTCACATGTGGGGACAGGAGGAGGGAAGACTTTGCAAACACTGTCACGAGGGCAGGGCTGTTTTCATTGGTGGTGCCAAGTGGCAGTACATCATCTTTGATCTAATGTGAGGTGCTGAAGGGCAAAAATTCTCAGTGATAAGGAGAGAATGTCTCCACTCACAGAGCAAGGTAAGTGAAGGGGAAAGTGCAATCTGTATTTCATGGGAGGTGCTCAGATTTTAACAAAACCTTTTTGCAGAAGACATGCCTAGGCAGGGGTGATTCAGAGCATTTTATCAGCCTCACAGAGTATCCCCACATCTGTTTGCCACATTTTCTTTCTTTTCTTCATTGTGAATGATTTCTCCTGCCAGGGCTGCTCCTGCTTGGAGTTCTACTCTCAGTGGAGCCCTGGAGTTTTCTCAACAGCCTCTGCAGTGAGTTCTGAGCCAGTGTGGGGCTCTGCTGCCAGCCCAAATCTGCGCTTCCCTTGCCCAGCCTGAGTGCAGGTGGGGCATGTGCTGGGCATGGCTGGAGATTTTCAGAAGACACCAAGCGAGGGGACGTGCCCCCACGCTCTGACCCTGCCTTACCCCAGAGCTGTGAGAAATCAGCCAGCACAAAGCCAGGGGCTCTCCTTGCTGCCAGCACGGCTGCCAGCCCTGCCCAGGGCTGTGTGCTGCAAACCCACAGGCAAAGCACACATTTCTGCCTGGCAGTCTCAGCACCCCCAGCCAAGCGCTCACACAACCCATCACAAGGTGCTGCTTCTCCGAGCCCTCTGCTGCTGCCCCACGTGTGTCATCCAGGCAAACATTGATGCACCCAGGCTATTTCCAGGATCACGTTTCCAGGGGCAAAAATCTGTAAATTTCGGGGGGTGGAAAAAAAACCAACCCAAAAGACAGGAAAAGCCAGACAACCAAGTAGTGTTTCTATTCCACTGAGGAAGTAAATGTCCACAATGAAGCAAATTAGCTTTGGACACAAAGATATTCTCACTATGACCAGTTCCAGAATATTCATCTCTTCTGCCATAGCCCGTCGATCAGAACCCTAAAGATTCTAAAGATTGTTCCAAGCCTGCAATGTTTCCCTTTATTATGGAATAAAACGCTTCTCTAAACTGCTATGTGTGACTTTACAGAAGACAAAAGTCATGCCGCTTGAGAATAAGGTATTGGTAAATCCAAAAAATCCCACTCCTCCCCTTGAGTCATAATCACAAATATACTGCAGGCAATGGGTCAGAGAGACATTCTTTGGCCAACACGTGTAATAATCTGCAAAAGGACAGAGAGCTGCAGCTGCAGCCCAGCCCCAGCCACAGCTCTGGGAGCACCTACACGCACGGCAGGGCTCACACAGCAGCAGCAGCTGCAGCCCAGCCCTTGCTTTGCCTCGGCCTTCCCACCAAAACAGGCACAGCCCACATCTGCTGCTGCTACAGAGGCACCTCTGGCATGCCCCTCCCTGCACGGGACACTTGGCCTTCAGTGCCACTTCTCCAAACACTCTTCTCCTCTTTCCCAGCAAACAAAGCCTCTTAGAACCTACAAAGCTTCCACTTCCTCACCACAAATGCCCCAGCAGGAAGGATTCTTCCCAGGAAAATGAGCACCCAAACTTGGCCAACACACACTTGCACCTCTCATCCCCACTAAGGGGGGAAAAGTTTTTCATTTCCTCTTTTAGAAATTTTACTTTACCAAGAATAAATATGAATAAATAATAATGAAATAAATTAAATTAAATTAAATTAAAGAAGTCTTTGCTTCTCAGACATTAAAGAATAAATAAGAATAAATATGGATAAATAATAATGAAATAAATTAAATTAAATTAAAGAAGTCTTTGCTTCTCAGACATTAAACAATGTTCCAATGTTCTCAGTCCAGACTCTTTGGTTCCCATCCAATGGAATTACCTGACCAGAGGGAGATCTTTCAGACAGGAACCTCCTGCTCTCCCGAGTAACTTTGTCAGCTTCAAGACCCAGATCCACTGGTGGTGACTCCTCTTCCTCAGGGACGTTCTGTGCTGGGCTGGAGGCCATTGATGCTGACAACCAGCTCTGCCAGCTGGAGAACTGGAGGCTGAAGTGTCTGGTGTGGCTGCAAGAATCCAAACACATTGGTCAGGCTCCAGAATATGGGGAAAGACGTGACAAAACAGCATACGCTTCTATAAGTACCTAATTATCCGTAGACATAGATGATGTGAAAGAGCAGCCTCTACAATGAAAACCTTAGCCTGACACATGTACTATAAACATCTAGAAACTGAACTAGAGGGAGAGGGGTTCCTGCTGCCCCATATTCACAGCCTCTCCCTCGGCCGCTTTGTCCCACACAGAGCTGTCCTCCAGCCGAGGTTCAGCATGTGGGCATGGAGGAGGCCAAGGCCTGCAGAGTCCCTGCAGAGCTGCCATGGAGCTCTTGCCAAGCCCTGCCCAGCAGCAGCCCTCGCCAGTGCCTCGGGCTGACTGAGGGCAGTGTGGAGAGAAAGGCAGGCAGCAGAGCCTGGGTCATCCCTACCTCGGCTTCCTGGCCTGCATTCCTCCAGTCTTCTTTGGTGTGTCCTCTGCTGCTTCCTTCCTGGCTGACATTCCCTGTCTTCTGGCCAGGCCTCTCCCCACTGTCCTTTCCTTCTCTTTTTCTCTACCTGGAGATAGCAGCCTTCAAGCCTTTTGCTGCAAAGTTGGATTAGAGTGGCAAAGCCAGGAGCCATGAGCTAAGTCCCTTCTTGTCGTGGCTTAGTCCCTTTTTGTTGGAACCAATGTCAGTTCCTTTTATCTTGTTGAAGCAGAAAGGCTCATCAGGACTTCAGCCTTTGCCAGCGACTCTGTGGAGCTCTGGTGGGTGTTTGGAGGCAAAGCTGGAGGTGCCTAAAGCAGAAATTCTGGAGGTGAGAGGTGGCAAGAGGCAGCCTGGAGGAGGAAGGGAGTGATTGCCAAATCACCCCTTTAGCTCTGCAGAGAGGACGCTGCTTTTCATCGGCCCCTCTCACACAGTACAGCAGCCCCCAAAGGGACTGGAGGGAGCTGGCATGAGCTGGGGTCTGAGCAGAAGGCCTCTCAAGGTGGCAGCTCCCCCACTGCTGCTTTAATTTGCAACTATTTTGTAAATTCATGAAACATATGCCTAAGGCATTGGGCAAGCAACCTGTGGAGTTCTCACTAGCATGTGTCAGTGTGGGGGGAGGAAGGCAGGGAGAGAGAGCTGGGGGGAGAGAGGGAAAGAGAGAAAAGGCAGGCAGGAAGGAAGGCTGCAGGGCTGCGCTGTAGGGAGCAGGCACAGCAGTTCCTTGGCCTCATGTAAAACTGCCCACCTCTCTGGCCTGAATTGTTCCAGGCTTTGTGCAGCTGCCACACCTCCGCTCTTTGGGCCTCCAGCACTGTGGCCTCTCTGCCATCTTCTTGCTAGACATCTGGTAGAGAGGGGGATGCATCACGATCACTTCTTGCCTGGGGCTCCTCCTCTGCTCTTCCCTCAGGGCCACTTTGCTCTTCCTGTCCCAGCTGTAGAAAGCAGAATCATGTTTAGCAAAGCGACTTCTTGGAACACAAGGACACCGATATAAAACCTAGAGGGGAGTCCTACACTGCTTGTCTTAGTGCTGAGATTTCTGGTATCCTGAGTCCCAGGCTGGGACAAGCCTCTGTACCTGAATCATACCTGTGGATGTATCTGTGGGCGCTGGGGTCTCCTCCAGGCCAGCCACCTCCTCAGCAAACATGTCATCCATGTTCTCAATCAAAAAGGCCACCAGCAGCTTCACCTGCACACAGAAAAGCCTTGCTCTCAGCCCAGCTGCTGACAGTGTGCCAAGCAGCCCTTGCCATCCCTGCTGAGCCTTCTCCTCTACACAGAAGGCTTTGGCTGTGGGGCAGCTCCTGCATGGCCTTGGCTGGAGAGAGGGGGCAGCCAGGCACAGGCGCCTCTGGGCAGCGAGGCTCACAGGGCTGGGGAGGCTGCAGCCGGCTGCTGAAAGCAGCATTGCCTTCTTGTTCTCAGCCAGCATGGCCTGGAGCTCCAGCTGCTCCTCCTCGGCTGGGCTCAGCAGGTTTGGCCCCAGGGAGACAGCCAGGTTGCTGCAGGTCATTCTGCTGGTGGCCCCTATGCTGGCTGATGTGTCTCAGCAGTGAGAGCAGCTGCCTTGGGAGGAGCAGGTTCACTGCTGGCAGCTTGTTGGCCACCCTCAGGGAACAGGAAGGCAGTGTCCATCAGCAGACTCATGTTGCCCACAGACACCCCAGAGCTGGCACCAGGCAGAGGGCAGCCAGTGGCTGCTTTGCAGGCTCTCCCAGCCAGCGGTCAGGGCTCCTGCATTCCCGTGGGAAGGATGCAGGGCATTGCTTCCCAGCTCCCGATTTCCCCCACACCCATGCAAGGGAAGGCTTCCCGTGCCTTTCCCCAAAATTGCTCTGCCAGCCAGCTATTTTCACACAGCTCTTCAGGAGACCATCCTTTTCCAGGTGAGTGCCAGGCTTCCAGCAGTGCCTGCTGCAGAGCTGGAAGCTGCTGCCCCCGCTTCCCCTTTCAGCTGACAGATCTTGTCCTCCCTGCTGGCATCCGCATCCCAGCCATCTAGTCCTCACAGAGACCTGGACAAAGAGCTCCGAGGCGATGCTTCACAGGAAGTCCTGCAAAGCCAAGGGCTGCTGGTGAGCCTTGCCCTTTAGGGTCTTTCTCAATGTAAATGATTCTGTTATTCTGTATTATCATATCCTGCGAGGAGAAATATCAAGTGCATCAAAAGCTACCAGTTCAGTGGGATTGGTAGTTCTCGCCTTAGTGCCTTGCTCAAAGTCTGCATGCACAAGTCCAGTTTGTTTCACAAAAACAGCCACAATTCTGCACATTATTTTATCACCTGATAGCAAACATTTCTGTGTGACAGAAAACATTTCTGTTTGAAAACAGAATGTTCTGTGCAAATGTTGTGTGATTCCATGCTTTGAATGCACACTCCATTGATTTTTCCCCTGTGGACTGCAGCTTCTGCAGCTCTCTCACTACTTAATGTGTTGGCAGATGGGCAGATGATTTAAGTGGCTTCCTTCTGTTTGTACCAGGAGGAACACCCACAGCTGGAAGCCCTGGACCAGTATCTGCTGCCTGGACATTCGTGTAAGAGAAAGGGCACACCAGGAGAGCCTGTGTGAGGTGTCAAATCATGGGTGATGCAGAAAATTAGGAACTATTCACTAATTAGCAGCAATTTTAAAAAGCAGCATTTCACTGATCACAACCAGGACAGCCATGGACATTTTTATGTATCTGGATTTTTATTCTGTAACAGTCTGTACCACTTATATGTGTAAGACAGAAGGACTGTACAGGCCAGTAAAACTAGTCCTAGGGAAAAATGTCCCTTTTAACTTTTTATTTCAGGTGAACTGGGTGTCAGCAGTTTTCCCAGGAAGCATCCTACAGACTTTCTGCAGTGCATGATGCTGGGTTACAGTCTTCTTCCAGGGAATAAGGAAAACTATTCTGGCAATCCTTGACAGAGCAGGGTCAGACCTTTTTTTTTGGTGAGACTTACAGACATGTCCTCCCCAACATTTTTTATTTGCTGTCCCTTCCTCCTTGCTAAAAAAACCCCAAGTGGTGGTTTAAATTAGGTCTTCCAGCAACTTCTGACAAAATAATATTCACTGAGTATATGAGAGCCCAGAGGACAGATGACATATTTCCTGCTGGTCTGGTGGGGCAAGTGCCTTCTGGTGTCTCAGTCTATTTGTGTTAACCCCTTCCAGCATGCTGACTGCCAACAGCAGCAAGCTCATTTTTGTTAAGGAACAGATATGAAAAGGCTTGAAAGGCAATGGCCAATATTTTGTCAGCAGGACTAGAGATTTTGCCATCCTTTACAGTCTTCAAAAGGCAGATGAAATTTTTTCTCCTTCTGTTGTGGTTATTGCAATGCCAGTGACCATGACAGTGGCAAGACCAGCTCTGAAAGGAGGTTGTAGCCAGGTGGGGCTCAGCCTTTTCTCCCAGGCAGTGACAGGGCAAGAGCACACAGCCTCAAGCTGTGCCTGCAGAGGTTCAGGTTGGATGTCAGGAAGAATTTCTTCCTCGAAAGGGTTGCCAAGCATTGGAATGGGCTGGCCAGGGTAGTGGTGGAATCACCATCCCTGGAAGTGTTTAAGAAACAGCAGGATGTGGCAATTAATGCTTTGGTTTAGTTGACAAGGTAGAGATCAGTCAAAGCTTGGACTCAATGATCTTGGAGGTCTTTTCCAGACTTAATGGTTCTCTGATTTTCTAATTCTCTGATTCCTGAAAAAGGTTTCCCTGTCTCTGGACTATCAACACCTAATCCACACAATAATTTGCAGTTATTTTCAGCTTGGACAATATCCCTGTGCATGTGGGGTGTATGCATAAAAAGAAAACATTCCTCTCTCACTCACTTTGGCGAAGGAGTTTGCTTCCATTCCTTGCACATTTCTACTGAGCCATGAAATCCAGAGTGCATCTGAGCCCTTTTTGATTCCAACAATCCATTTTATATTCTGAAATTGCTAATTCATTTCCTCAATACACCTTCCCTGTCACATCCTATTTGCTTTACTGCTACCAGCTCTGCTCTCTCAACTGATGAATCTTTCTCTGCTGTCTGGGAAGTCAGAATCAATTCCAGAGCCCTAAGCAGGGAATTCATTTGCCATGACTTCAGTAAGCCCTCTTAGCTGCCTTTGGCACTAGCTCTCTCCACCAGATTGAACCTGTGGTGCCTCAGAATGCTCTCGTGAAGGACAGAGGTGAAGTGGTGGAGAATTTTCCTTATGTGATGTGCTGTGGCTGTGTCTTTCTGTGTTTATGTTTGTTTGTGTGCATGGGCAGCCATGGCAGAAGAACTCTGGGAATTAGTTCTCATTTGTGGACATTCTGGTCCTGTGGACTATCAACTGCATTTGGTCCTGTCCAATTTGAGACTTGCACACAAAATGTCACTTTTTAATTTAAATTGTAAGTTAATGTAAGTATTTTCCTTTTGTTTCTTAAATTACCTTTCCTAGTAGAGTAAAAACATTACTAATGACCAAGAAATACAGTCTGAGGAAGACAAAAATAATTTGGTAATGGAATCTTACATCAGCTAAAGAAAACCTGTTAGAGAAGTAGCTGACTGAATAAACAAAATTAAGTCAGAAATTATTTTGAGTTGCATGTTGGTTTGGGCCTTAGCGACAGGTTCTTCCCATACAGAGTTCAGTTGAACTCTGGCTGCTTTCATTTTGGCAAATTTTGAGGAGGGTATGGACAAACACCTATGATTTGGGAAAACCTAGTGAATTTAAGTCTTTCAGTAATGCATCTCTACCATCTGTAAAATTCTCCTGTAGTGCCTCTGCATATTAGCTCAAATATTTGTGTCTCCCAGTCTAATCACTGCTTTACTGCTTTCCTGAATTTCTTCCTTTTTCCTGAAGTGCTGCTCATTTCTCCAAATGCTTATTTTGCTTCAGGATAATGTGTAACTGAGAGGTTAATGTATGATTTTCATACTTCATCCTTTTTGAACTAGACACTGGATCTCTGTCTTCATTATATATGCAGCTAATATGAGTATTTCTTCTATTTCATTTTCTACTGGACAGGGGCTAATATAGAATTGTATTAAATTTGCATATAACATTTTTGAAACATAGGGAGGGAACAACAGCTTTTGTGTATCTCTCTATTTATTTCTCTACATAATTATCCATACTTTTGAGAACACATTTTGTACTAATCTTTCCTTTTATACTGTTTTTCAAATATAAAGCCAAGCAGGCATTTGCTTAAAAATAGGTGTCTAGCACTGATTTTCCTGCCAAGAATTCCTGCAGGCTAAAAAAGGGAGAAGACTGAAGCAGAGCAAGAGATTCACTCTGTTGTGGTGTTTGGTTTATCAGAAAAGGTAAGTTTTATACTTGTTACCTTTTTTCTAATTCTCTACTTCAAAAGAAAATAGGAGAAAAGGAAGTGGAAGAAATACATCCAAAGCACCGTTCGTAAAATGTGGAAATGAGTGTAGAAGGGTTTGTCAGAGGCCCCTGTGAATGGAGCCAGGCTGTGGCACTGCCTCCCCTGGTCTCCAGCTGCACATCTCTTGCTCATGGTCATTATTTCCCAGTGTTTGACCTGGTGTCCCCTCTCAAAAGGACTCTATTGCTCCCAGTCTCTACAGCTTTTAACTGCTTTTTCTAGGAATCCTGAATGTGCTCAACAACCTTTCAGGCTGTTTCCACAATAGATCCTAAGGAGCTCAGCGAAAGCTCAGCCCTTTGGCAGTTGCTTTGGATACTGTAGGCATTTTCTGCTGACATGCTGATGACTCCTCATTTCAGTTTATGATGGCTCATGACTCTCCAGCTCGGGCCCTCAGCCCTCAAGGCCTGCTAAGCTTTTGATTGAACAAAGGGCTGTAATCACTTTGTTGAGGATTTTATTTAGGAGTCTCTCAGGAAGTAAAGAAGGAACAAGACAGAGCTGAAAAAGGCAGCTGGGTTAGACATAAAAAATAAGTAAAAGGGATGTGCATCAGTGGGTGCCCTGTGGTGATTCCTGAGCATTTGATGGTAGAAAGGTAAAATACAAAAGTACTAATGCCCTGAACAGGCTAAACAGCACTAGGTGTGCCTGAGCTGAAACCACAGAAGCAGAGAGGTTATTGAAAGAAATTTCAAATACCATTGCCATCTGTCTCTGGCAGATGACTGTAGAAAACCACTTCAAGTGTTTGCTGTATTTATTATCTGTACTTATTTTACATTAAAACAGGGAGAAGCTGGGCTCTGAAGCTGTACTCTCAAAATACATTGACTGTTCTCCAAATCTGAAATGTGAATATATGATGAAGAGGCTACAAAAAGAAGGTTGGAAATACAGATTGGTTTGTAATTGATTGCTTCTTGAAGAGCTGAATTTACATTTTGCAAGGCTGATAAAAGTTCATCTGTAATTTGAATGTGAGGCAGTGAAGGTGAAGTGAAAGTTGCACAACTGATCTTTGAAAACACATGTGAAATTTGGTAAAAAGGAGTCAGTTGTCAGGAGCATTGTGTTGTGACACTGTAGTTATGACTGAGAAATCTGAAAATGGAGAAAAAGTAGAACAAATGAATAGGCAGAATTCAGAATTGACTCAATCAAGTACAAGATAAAGAAACACATTCACCATGACAAGAACTGACAGTCAGCACAAGACCCTGCAATAAGGATGAATTTGCATAGTATTTATGAGGACTGGGAATTAATGGAGGAGAGAGATTTAATCAGAAAGAGCTACTGGAGTCTTTAACAAAAAACATTCTTTCAGAAGGCTGAGTTTTATGACAAACTTTTCCCCTCTTATCTTTGATTGCTGCAGTTAATTAGATATTGCACAGTGAGCATGTGGTGGACACTGGCTAGGTAGAAGGCATTGAGAAAAAATTAAAATGCTTCAGAATAAGCAACATTTTTCTTAAAACTAAGTGAGTTTGGGGGTTTTTATTTGGTTTTTTTTCTCCTTTTTTTTTAAATTTTAATGAAGTGCCAGCAGCTTTTTAGCAATTTATAGTAACAGAGTTACTTCTGGTCCATCAATATTTAGCTCCCATTTACTCACTCCAGTGAATCTTGGGGGTTATAGTTAGTAGTTGGTGACAGATACTGCACTGAGAATCAGATTTGGGTTCTTGCTCTCAGCTTCTGAATATCTTTAATAATTATTACAATATTCTTTAGCTATGAATAGGTTTTGCTTGCCTTTTTTTTTAATTTGCATGCAACCTTTTTCGTCTCTGAAATCAACATCACAACAATTCAAGGGAAAGCTGGAAGAATGATGGACCTTCAGTGTAGTGAATGTGAACACAAATTTCAAATGTGCGATCACTTTACAAAGTGAATTTGATGTTAATTGATTTGGGTGAGGGGAGCAAAAAAATATGACAGGAAAGACAGTCTTTATGAACCAAAATAAAAATGTGTGAAAAGTAATGGAAATAGTCATTATTAATGAAGTTCATGGACTAGAAAGGCTATGACACAGCGCTGCTGACCCCTCTGAAATGGCGAGAGTGGAGCTGCAATGAGATTCCACTAGAAATACTGTGTGAAAACTCATCTGGAAAGTCTTTCAAGTAAAGGCAAAGAAAGCAGCAAAGGAAGAATAAAACCCCAACCCAATAGACTGAGGTTACTACTCCATTTACTGAGTCTCTAATGATGAAACAAGAGCCAAACGTTCTAAACCAAGAGCAGGTAGATTTAGATTGGACCTAGGGAAGAAAATTTTTATGATGAGAGTGGGGAGGCCCTGGCACAGGTTGCCCAGAGAAGCCGTGGCTGTTCCTGGATCCCTGGAAGTGTCCAAGGCCAGGTTGGATTTGGCATGGAGCGCCCTGGGATAGTGGGATGTGTCCCTGCCCATGGCAAGGGTTGGGACTGGTCTTTGAGGTCCTTTCCAACCCAAACCATTCTGTGATTCTGTGTTGCTAAACAGGCAGTGTATATGGAAAGTTGTATCCTGACAAACAAGATGAAGAAAATTGTCATAGAGGGATAAAAGTGTTTGTTGTGGCTCTGCTTTCTTTGGAATGCAATACACTGGCCAAAACCCAGAGATTTGTATTTCCCACTCTGAATGTCTTCTCTCGATGGACCAGATCCTATTGAATCTGTTGCTCTCAGGATGAATTATCTGGAATTGGTATCCTAACTCATATTTCTCTTACATGCCAGATAGCTTACATTCTAAATGAAGTTGTTCATAAATGAGCACTGTGATGCACTTAAAAGAAAATTACTTTCTTTGTGCTAAAAATCCAATATTACATGCTAATCGTGCCAGTGTGCAGCTAATTAACCTCTATTCTGCTGCTCCCTAAGAGATGATAGGTGTATCTATGGATTGGCAGAGTGACTGAAACTTGAGCTCTTCCTGAGAGTTTTAAAATTATTCACATTGCACAGTTCTTCTTCTTTTTACTGACAGGTGACACAGGCTGGGAAGAGAAAGAGGGACACCAGAAATGAAAGTGAATGAGATACTTTTATGGATATGATTTTAGAAGAGCAGAGTTTCAGAAGAAATGGTTTATTATTGTTCTTTTACTGACTGTCCTGCAGAGTGTGAAACCTCATACACAAGTCTCTGAAGCTACAAGTGTCTTCAACGTCCACCAGGGTTGTAAAAGTCCAGAAAAAATATTGCATCTTGGCATTCCCTTTCCTTTCATACTCCATAATTACACCAAGTACGAGGATTATGAAAATAGGGCTTCTGAATTCATACTGTAGCCAAATTCTAAGCTTGTTTTCAAAATCTTTTTAATAACATAATGACTTTGGTTTACATGGCAAGTTATTTTTTTTGGTGGATTCTGGGTTTAGGAAAGGACAAAAATCGCTGAGCAGCAACTAGGAAGAGAGAATATGTGAGAGGAACAAGCACCAAAGTCAAAGAAGAGCCGAGTTTCTGTTCCCAGGGCCTGAGCTCGTTCCCTGTGAGGCACAGACTGTGAGGAAGAGCATGAGGAGGCAGGCAGTCCCCAGCTGCCCGGGAGGTCCATGATGGAGCTGACATCCACCTGCAGCCCCTCTTTGTCCAGTGCAGGAAATTGCAATATACTTTCCGTAGAAATGCTTTCTTCTGGTCATAGTTCCTTCTGCTTCTGAGGATATTTTATGGAGCAGAGATGTGAGAGACAGAGGTGGTTTACACATGTGACATCAAGTGACATAGGAAGGGGCTGCAAAAGGACACAAAGGACCGTCTCATGAGTAAGAAAGTATTTGTTCAAGTTCACTGCCCTTATGAGAAACAAAATTAAAATTAAAAGAAGGTAAATAAAACCCTTGGGAAGTGCTATGAGAAAAAAAACCTCAGCATTCCTGAGTGGTGGGAGAGAAACCTCAAAGCACACAAAGTGCTCACATCAAAGACCCTTTAAGATGGGATTCTTCACAGACACTGGAATCTGCTGACACTTTTCCCAGCTGTTCTGCATCCCTGTTGCATTTAGCCCTGAGAGGATAGAATAAAGTGACACCTGGTTTCTGGTGGAGTCAGCCACTGTGTAACTTCCAGGATGAGCAAATTACTGCAGCCTTAGGGCCTTCAGCTATGACTCCTGAATTCTGACCCTTGGGCATTCTCCCTTCAGAGTTGCTCTTTTCTCTGTCTGTGGGACGTTTTCTGCCTGGAGAGACACAAATTTCTGTTCCCTTTGAATTCTCTGATCCAGACTCTTGGCATGTGACAAGAGTCAGTATATGACAAGATTTCTTCAAACCCTTGAGCAGTGTCTCAGGAACAGTTATAGAAACAAGCACAGGGGAAGGGGAGGGAAGAATTGGTTATTTCTGAGCAAAGGGAAGGTTTAGAGGTATTTATACAGGGATCCCGTCATAATCACTTTTCCTAGTCTCATTTCATTGTAATGGTGAGGCTCTGTTAGCCTGGGGTTTTCATGGGTCTGACATAAAGAGAATCTCATCTCAGATGAGAAACCTACACTACTTGGCCCCGATTCCCAACTAGAAAGGTCAAGTTATGCAATTATTCAATTTTTATACCAAAGTAAGTTTGAGGCTCAGTTCCAGCAGAGCTTGGCATTGCATTTACACATCTACAGATACTACAGTAAAAACAACTGCAGGGAGCACATCCAGAGAGGCCAAGACCAGGTGACATTGCAATTCCTCTATCAGATAAACTTGCTCTTGTTTGTAGCATTACAGTGGTGCTAAAACCGACAGCACCTGCATTAGATTCTATTTTGTAAGGAACAAAAACATCAGTAAAGCTGGGCACTCTGTTGCTGTTTGTTAGCAGAAGGAAAAGCACTTATTTTGTCTTGCTCACAAATGATCCCTGACTAAATTTGAAAATCTGAATTGTTTTCAGATTTTAATAAAGAGAAAACCATTGCTTAGCAACCAGAATGTTTCCTTTAGACAATAAGAATTTAACAAACACGTAACTCACATCCAGGGCAATTCAGCAAAGAAAGGGAGAAGCTGCTGCTGGAATGGAAAAATGGAGACAGCTGCGGGGGGGAAAGGTGTGGTGAGTTAAAGGAGCGTGTGTACACAAGTAGAGGATGAAGACCATGGTAAAGAAGCAAACTCAGTCAGAGTAAAGAAGAGGTGTGTAAGGACACTGACAGATGTGCAGGGGTTATGACGGGGCTTTGTCAGAGAACTGGGGTGTGAATTCCATGGAAGCAGCACTGGAGACAGGAAGAGCTGCAGTGAAAAGCAGTCCCTGGAGCACAGGCTGGGGACAGCCCTGAGACAGCCAAGCACAGGCTGAGGCCAGCAGGCAGCAGAGGCACATGTGTGGGTGAGGATGGACCTGCCAGAAAGCAGATGAGCCACAGCAGCCAGTCCAGCATTGCTGATGGGAGATGACACAGGCAGGAGGTGATACTGGTGAGTCTGAAATGAAAAATCAAGAGAAGACAGGAAAACATGGCAATAAAAAGAGAGGAAACTGCAGTCAAACAAAGTGCGGTTTTTTGGAAGTGAGTGTTTACAGCCAGCTCTTGGAAAATGAGCTGAACCAAGGCCAGCATGGAGATAATGTAAATTGGCATTAATAGTGCCTGAATGTTAACGTGCAGCTAATTTTCCAATTAGGCATAATCACACTCACTGAATAGAGGTGGATGACATACAAGTTCTTTGGCCTGGACAAGTCCATCTCAGGCGGGTCTGCTGTCAGTGAGGATTTCTTTCACAAGTTTTGTTTTGCTGTAAGCAGACTGCTGTGCAAGCTGACATTGCCTCCATAAAAAGAATAAAAAACAGGTGTAATTGATCTCTATGACAGATTCCAAGGGGATCACTTGTTCTTTCTATCAGGGAGTGTATTAGCCACAGATAACTGGGGTAGGTGAATCAAAAAGACAATACCGGTGTCTTTTTCTTCAGCCTGACCAAATTTTGGCCTTTGAGTTCAGCTGGTGAGCTCTGAGTGACTCCCTTTGTCCTCTCTGTGGTTGGAACAGAAGAAACAGAACAGTTTCTCCAAAGGCTCTCCAAGGCTCTCCTGAGCTCAGGACCTGACAGCTCATTTCAGAGCTGGAGGCAGCTGTGAGACCGTTTGCCAGACATGTCTGGCTGAGCTGCACATGCTGTTTGAGTGTTCTTTTACCTTTCCAGACCGTGGCTTTATCCTTTATGCTGCGTTCCATCTTGTGGAAAAAAATGACTTTTTCATTCTTAGATATTTTTCTCATTTTCCTGTAAGGAAAAAAGCATCTCCTAGGAAGGCCATTGGGCAGTTCCTCAGTTCCTTGGTTGGCTAAGAAGAGTCTTTAATGGAACAGTACCTCCATGTGAGTGCACCTCTGCAAGAAACATCAAGCATGTTGTTTTATTTTGCCTCTGTGAGTCTGCTCTGAGAGTGCTCTGAGCGGCCACAGAGCTCTGACTGTCACTGAAAAGTGGTGTTTGGGTGCCAGGAGGCTGTGCTGGGAAGAGCAGATCAGGAAGGCTCACTGGGTAGAGGGAACTGATGGATTTCAGGAGAGCACTGCTGTCTCTGCAGCCTGTGTAACTGCCTGGAGAAAGCTCAGCTTTGTCAGTGGTGCCTGTGGTGCAGAACTGCTCCCAGATTTGCAGAGGTACCTTTAGCTGGATCATTTCCAGCCACCTTCGGACCTTGTCACTCCCAAGGCTCATGCTGGAGCCTGTGCAGCCTTATTCATATGACTGATTGCACAGAGCTAGTGCAGAAAGAGTTAATGGGATTTTGGAACAGAAACCAGGTTTTCGGTACTGCAAAACCCTGTAATAAAATACTGCATCTTCTTCCACTGCTTTTCCTGCTGGAGGGAGAAAGCACCTTTAAGTGCTTTTTTCTTGCATTTGTGACATTTAAGATGGGCAGTGAAAAAATGTTACCTTTTTGTCTTTTCCTTTCCCTTTCCCTTTCCCTTTCCCTTTCCCTTTCCCTTTCCCTTTCCCTTTCCCTTGTCTTTGTTATTTTCTTAGACTGTTACTACAGTTTTTTCACACTGGACAAGGGGATTAACAGTCATGGCCATAGCAGTGGTGTGGAGGCCTGCAGAATGAGCCACTCTTCCAGGGGACCTCCCTCTCAAGGGCAAATAAAAAGGAGATTAGACACTTTGGGGCAAAGCAGATTTCCACAGCCTCTCTCTGCAGTGCTGACACCACGCTGTGCCAGTGCTACCCCAGCTCCAGGTGGCTCTGGGGACCTGCTGGACACCTCCTCCTCAGCAGCAGAGTTTCATTCACAAACTTCCTGGTGGCTCTGCACCTTCCTGGTGGCTCTGTCTGATTCCTCGCTCCAGAGATCACTGAGCAGATTGTGAATGCTCTGCCTTTGCAAGGAGAAAACCTTTTGCAGACTCCCTGGACTTGCTAATGGAATGGCATGCTATGGTTAATTACAGCAAAGCCACTTGTGAAGCATTCAGTGAAAACCTTCTCTGAATGTTCTGGCTTCCCAGTCAACACTGAATGACACATCTTTGCTGGTATTAAGAAAAATCTAATACTTCAATATTGTGTCTTCACTCGACATTAAAGGATTACACCCAAGCTAGAATGTGTGGTCAACTTCTCATATAATTTACTCAATAAATTTTACAACATTTTCAGTTACATTAACTGAATAACAACTTTCATTTGCCAGTTTCATTTACACAGAATGAGCCACTGATAGGGAAAGGGAAGTTTGACAGTCGGGCTTTGAAAGCAGATGAGTACTTCAAATCATACTAATTTAAGAAAGATGTTGAATTTCTTTTGTAAGAGGACTGCAGCAACAGCCTGTGTGCCTCATTTGTCTTCACTGTGCTTCAGACAAGAGCACCTGACCCCTGGCTCCCTCCTATCCTAGGAAAATAGTGGCATGTGTGATTGATTTCCTCAGAATGGATGACATTAGCATCTGCATCTGTCTGCTTGGTTGAGAGGAAAATATTTGCTTGCAAGAAGATGTTAATTGATTTTTTTTTTTAATTGGGAAAACTGACCTCAGTAACAGCTGCAGAACAAGGCACCTGTGGAATAGGGGCCCACAACCTCTGGCAGTGAGGGTGATCCAGGCCCCAGCAGTGAGCAGGGCATATGGAGAAAGCATGTGTGCCTTTATTTAAAGTTTCCTTTTCCTTTTCCTTGTTCCCATGCCTTTGCTCATTCCCAAGTGTTTTCCTTAACCTGTCTTAAACCAAGACACCATCTTGCTCATCACCTTTTGGAAAATGGGGACAGGAGCGTGGACTGTCTGTCTCTTCTTTTGTTTGACAAATGCTTTAAGTCCTTTCACAATGCAGAGAATCTGAGAATGTCACAAATGTTTTCAGGCTCCCTGTTTTGTTGGTTTTCACAGAGTTCTGAGTGTTATTTCGAGTTCATTTGCCTTACAGATGTACAGGAGAAAAGTGACAAAAGAGGAGCAACAGAAAAGCGAGTAGTGCCACAGAAAGGCCAGGGTGCACTCAGGCAGCCCGTGCTACCTCAGCAGGATGAGAAAGAGGAAAAAAATAAACAGATTCATTACATTCAAGGGCATAAAAATATTCCATTGCATTTCGAATGAGCCTATGCACTTTTTATAAAATTGCTGGGTATTGACATGTTGGTTGGACAAGGGAGATAAGCCAAAAATACATGTTACTGCAAATTAACCAGTGCAGCATAATAAATGTCAGTGCCTTATCAGTGTACACTATTTGTGCTACACAGCTGAAAAAGTGAGCTGGTGGGGCTGATTCTGAATGCAGAAAAGCTTCTGGAGTCAACAAAGTTTCAGTCCAGAAAAGGTGCGGGTGCTGAGAAGGAGCCACAGCTGTTGTGATTAGTATTTTGCTGGAGATGATAAATAGTCAGAGGAGCAACCTGTTCTAAATGAAAATTAAATATAGGGATATTTCAACTGTCCTTTGCCCCCTGTAGCCACAAAGATCAGAATTTCTGAGCTACTGATGGAGTCTCCCATTGCACTTTCTGTGGGTGTTCCCTTGAGGGCTACAGCATAGTTTCTGTAGTTAAACATTTGCTGTATATTGTGTCCACCACAAACAATTGGCTTTGCAACACCAATAAATCCATCTGCATACCTTACAGGAAGCCTATTCTGTATAACAGGCTTTTCTCCTGCATGGGAATTAAAATCTAGATCTAATTTCAATAATTATAGAAACCGATATTAATAATTAAATAACCTGATGCTTAATTATCTGCTAAGCAATGAACTGCAACTAGTCCATTACCCTCAACACCAAGAAATGTAACTGAACAGATGGTTTAGCAGTAGTTTTTCCTTGTGCAGCTGACAGCACAACGTCTTTTCTTCAATGAAAGGAAATAAAACTTAATTTTTGGAAATTCAATTCCTCAGAGACACATAGTGTTTACATATTTTATAGAAGTCTGTGCTCCCTACACAGCTTAGGAAAATTAACTAATACCTTCTTGTAGTTCTTAGTTTTCCTTTTGGCACTCATTTTGTTTTGTTTTCTATCAAAATAAGAGACTTTATGTCAAAAAAATAGCATGACAAACATACTTCTTTTAAAAAAATAGGAAAAAATTCCTCTATCTTACTATCTCCTCCTTTGATTTTCCCTTAGTCTGCATTTTATTAATAAATGGTACAAATTTGATTCTCAAATTTTAAAATATTAAATTTTTAGTAAGATGAATGTCTTGCATAAGTTTTAATGCTGTATTTTGGTATAAATTCTGGCATCGAACACTCAAGGAAAAACATGCCATGGATTAGCTGGAGTCAGACTGCTGTAAGGGCAGAGTTACGTCATTCTGACCAATAAAAATTGAAAATCAGCAAAAGTAACACTTACTTAGAAATAAAGAAAGAAAGACAACATTAAAATACATTGCTGTCATCAAATAAAACTGGTTGAACTGAACTTCATATTTTTTCCCATAATAAATGCAAAATGGATAATTAACATTGTTCCATAGTCCACTAATGACATTTTTATGGACCTTGATTGTTTTGAGCCCACAAGGTGTGCTTCCCTCAGTATTCTGTCCAGGGATGAGAGTTGGACTTTCCTCGTGGATCCCTTCCAACTCAGAGTATTCTATGATTTTATGATTCCATGCTTTAACAAGTTGAGTATACAGTGTAAAAAAAATTTCAAAAATGTGAAAAAAAATCTGCATTTTGACTTCAGTAAACAGATCTGAAGAGGCTCCAGCACAGTATGGACTGACCAAGGCTTTGAACGTGCTGCTGAGTGTGATGTGGGGACACCCAAATTCCTTCCTTTTGCACAGCATCCTGTCAAACCCTTCTGACAACACTCCTATGAAGGTCTCTGGTAGCTTTGGGCTCACTAGCCTGGTTAAGGTTAGGTTTGAGACCTTGTCTTTCCCCTTCTTATACGTGAAATTGTTGAGATTTTCCTACAGACAAGTTCCGCCTCTTGAAAAGTCCTGGGCATACAGGGATGGAAACCCAGGATTTTCAATGGAAAACATTAGAAAAACATAACATCTTACAAAATTACTAATTATGTTTTCAAACAGAGGTAAAAAATTTACAAAATTTCAGCCATAAAGTGTGAAAATTTACCCTGATATCAGCTACTGCTGGGAACATGAAGCATCAGGTGTCTGGATAGTGAAGCAGCGGTGGAGTTATTTCATGAGCACTCTTGAACATAAAAACACTGATGGAAAAGATTGAAGGTTTAATTTGCTGCCTTCAGCACAGACAACCCGAATTTATCACCATGTGATCTGAGTGCCTGTCATGTGGGGCTTTCCCACTGACTTCTAAAATTCACAATTCCTTAACTGCACACAATTGGCTCACCCTGGGCTCATGCATTCCTTTGGGGATGGCTCTGCTCCAGGATAGCATCTTGCAGAGGATGCAAGTGGTTTTTGTGCTCCTTTGTGGCATGCAGGTGGTCAATAAAGCCTGAGCCAGCCCTCTCTGCCCATCTCCAGCTGTGTCATGGGGAGGGGGAAATTTGGGAAATCCCTAGCCCTGCTCCTTGTCCTGGCTGGGCATGCAGCTGCTGGGACATGGGTGTGTCTTGCTGCCCCCAACCATTTTAGGGCTGAGTTAGGCTGGTTCAGGGAGAGAAAATGGGCAGTTTGGTGGGATTTATGGGGTGTCCCCCAACCCCAAATATCCCTCCTCTCTCTGCCCCATGCCTACTGATCCCTCCTGTACCCCCCAAAACCCCTTGGGAAGAGGAGGTGCACTGGCCCACCACCAAGCACCCATGACAATCACTCGCTCACCCTCCCCTGCTACAGCTGGGCAAAGAACAAAAAAGGGGGAAAAAAGTTAACAAAGTCTTCATGGGGAAGATTAAGACTGTAAGAAACACTTCAGGGCATAACAGGCTCAGCTAAAGTTGCAAAGCAAATTTATTACTCACAGAACCAGAGGAGGATAATGAGAAGCAAAATAAGCCTTTAAACGCCTTTTCCCCCCAGCCCCTCCCTCCTTCCCACTGACAGAGCAGGAGACAGGGGCTAGAGGTTTGGTCAGTCCATGAAAGAGATTTTCTTCCACTGCTCTGGGAGAGGAGCCCATCCCCTGTGAGGCTGTGGGGTCCCTCCCATGGGAGACAGTTCTCCGTGAACTTCTCCAATGTGGGTCCCCTCTGGGGTTCTTTTAAAACTGCTGCAATGTGAATTCCCCCCACGGGCAAACAGACCCCCAAAACTGCTGCAGCATGGGTCTCTTTCCTCAGGGTGCAGTCCTGCAAGGACAGGCTGCTCCAGCCTGGAAACAGGGCCCCTCTCTCCACTGGCTCTCCCACTGGATCACAGCCTCCTCCAGGCATCCATCTGCTCTGTGAGGGCACCTTCCCCATGGGCTGCAGGTGAATCTCTGCATCCCCCATGGATCCCCAGGGGCTGCAGGGGCACAGCTGGTTCACCACGGTCTTATCATAGCCTGCAGAGGAATCTCAGCACCTCCTCCCCCTCCATGGAGACCTTGGTGTCTCCATGTTGTTTTCCCTCACACGTTCTCACCACCTTCTCTTCTCTGGCTGGAAGCAAAACTCGTGACTTTGATTTTCTTCTTACATATGTCATCACAGAGGTGTCAGTTTTGGCCAGCAGCATGTCCATCTTCAGAGCCATCAGCCATTGCCCTGTTGGACATGCTGGAAGCTTCCAGCAGCTTCCCACAGGAGCCATCTTTGTGACCCCCCTGCTACCTAAAACCGGGTCTTGCAAAACCAATCCACCCCACTATCTGCAATCCTGGGTTTATGGACAGGAACCCCACCCCACCACTCTAGATCTGCTCTTGGGATGTCAGTGAAATGTGGGAAAGGGACACCTCCCAACGGGATATTTCTGGGTCAGCTCTAGATAGAAATGTAAGGGGCAAGGGCTAAGGTCAGGGTTTTACACTGAAGGCATGCTCATCTCTCACAGTTACTAAGAAAGGAGCACACAAAGGGCCTGCCCAGTTGGACATCTGCAATAATAATTATCCCTTTCTCACCTCATCCGCATATCATGTCTGCATGTCCTATTCAGTTTCCATTTAAATTGTAAATGCAGAGAAGAAAATGCTTTTCCTATTTACTAGTTCTTTTTTTTTTCATTTCCCATTTTGTTATTTTCAATTGAAAATCCACTCTGAATCTTTACTATGCAATGTTTGAACATTAAAGAGATGTAAATATTTGATAGAAGAGAAATTATTCTCTCTTCTCATTGGTGTAAATGTACTTACACTGCCTCTGTATTTCTACCCAAGAGGTTAGAATAGGTTACCTAATTGGACTGTCTGGCTTCAAAAACTTCTTAACAGATAAAACTCAGGATTCTCTGCCTCAAAATATCTGGTAGCCTCCAGTACTATAACTATACTTTTACTAAAGTATCTAAGGAAGCAAAAGCTGTGTATGTGTGTGGTTAAAAAACTTGAAAACATGTCTTTCCCAAAGCACTTCTGTAAATGTGCCCCAAGGCAAAGGGAAGATAATCACTATGCAAGAACACATGTTGGTTAAACATTTTACTGGCTTCTCAGAGTGTTTTGTGAAAATTGTGATCACAGTATGTCATTCACCCTTTTTTTCTCAACAAGCAGAAGTTACAAAGCCAGGCTGTCTCACAGGACATGGTCTTCTTTATTTTCCTTTTTTTTTGGGGGGGGGAGGGTATTTTAGCCTTTTTTGTTTTGTTTTGTTTTTTTGTTTTGGACTCAAACGCAGAATTTTTTTTATGTATATGAAGCAACCAGTTTTAGGAATAAAGAAAAATTGGCCCATCTGGAATATTTACTTATCTTCCAGAACACTTGACACAAGAATAAACACCACCAACTGCTGATCAACTTCTCTGTAATTGCTGTTTTAAAAAACCAATTACACTGCACTATCACAATTGTATGAGCATCACCAGGACCTGTGCCGAAACCTGTGCTGCCTTTCATAACTCTCCATAGTTAAAGCTACCTTTGTGAGGTGTGGCTTTGCTAAAACTTGTTAACATTTTGCCAGGAAAGAAGAAAAGGAAATAGGGAATCAGGTTTTCAAGAGTAAATCCACATAAAACATGTCACACTATGCCACAGAACGTATGGCAGAGGCCTGATGTGACCAAAACCCAGCAGTTTTCACAGCTGAAAACTTTACTGTCAGTGCATTGAACCAAAACTGCTTTGTCCACTCAGTTTTTCTCCATATGCTACTGCTTATTTCAGTAATAAATCACACTCACAGCACCATCCCAAAGGATTATGTAATGGACACTGCAAAGTTTTAGGGCTGCATCATCACTGAAATACATCAGCTTGCTCTTGAAGGAAAGAGTCCTAAGTAACATCAATTTTGTGAGTAACTCTAGCAAAAAATAAGAAAAACAAAATCAAATGCTTCTGTCTTTGCAAAAAGAATATAAAAGAAACAAAAACCCAGGAAAGATAAATGCAGAAATAAATGCTGCCAAATAGAATGCTTTTGCAGAAATATGCATTTTCTAAAACTACTTTAATGAAATTTCAAGCTTTCTATAGTTGGTGGCTTTCATTATGCAAAGCCACTGATAACTACTTTATCAGCTAATTCCTTTGCTTGTAAAATGCACTTTCAGTGAGAAGCAGTGCATGACCCATTTGTCAGCCTGCAAAAATCCATCACTACCTTGTAAAAGCTGTCCACTCCCTGGTGATTGATGGAGTCAAGGATGTTGTTTACAGAAAAGCCAAGTAGATGTTCATGTTAGGGCAGAAGGGCCAAGTGATAAAGATACAAAGTTAGAGCATCTGACAAGGGATGTGCTCCTGCTCCTCTTTGCTATCACTTCATTGTAATTCAGTGACTATTTTATGGCCCATGTCAGTATGCAAATTATCCTGGTTTCACATTTTTCAATGCATAAATTGGAAAGCAATTAACTTAGAAAGTTTGAAAAAAGGAGATACTGTTTGCAAATGGGACACTGTTGAAGTGATGCACTTGGTTCTGTCTTTCCTAGTAATGCCCAACTCATCTGGTTATTAAATAGTGAAAAATACTGAATTGCAATGTCTGTGCCAAATTTAATATTTCAGAATTATGCATTTTGTATGCGACACAGGTTACCTCTTACTGTACGCCTAAAAGAGGGGAAATTCTTGTCTGCATCCTTTCCTTCTTCATACCTCCCACTCAACGTATTATGTACACTTTCTGGATAAAAGAAACATAAACCCTGATTCTGCAACAGCTTTACCCCACAGAGAAGGAAATATCGCAATATTACTGTTTAATAAACCCTGTAGTACTACCACTTCTGGGAAAATATTTTTGGAGTTTTCTATAAAAGGACTGTAAGACCAGAGTTATACTATGTTGACTCCAGGAAAAAAAGCCCTAAACAAACAAACAACAACAACAACCAAAAACCAACCAACCAACCAAACAAAACCAACTAAACAATATATGCAATGAACAGGTGGCAGTAAGGATTTGGGAAATTTTATCAGTAGGAGGTGAAGTTGTTGGTTGACTATTCATCTGAGCAAAACACTTGAAAATGTTTCTTACCCAGAATTATCAGAGAAAGCAGACAGTAAGAAAGAACAGGGCACAACTATCCTTAATTAAACTGAGTGCCTGAGGAGTGTCAGAATTGTGTTCATCCAGGTACAGGTCCCAAGGGCTGAAGGTGCTTCTGTGCTGTGTGTGTGGGCTTTGACTTAAAAAAAATCTCCAAAGATCTGCATTCCTGAATCAGAGAGGTTTCTGGCTACATAGAGGAAGAGAAAGAAACACTGAGAGCTCACACAGCTGTTCATATGACAGTGAAGTGTCCCACATCCAGTAAATTTTCCTCAGCTTGTGTGCCCTAGCAGTCATCATGCTTAGGATTAGGTGAGTATGGGAAACTGAACTTTAACATAACATAACATACATAACTTATGACATATGACACATAACAAATAACATAACATATAACATAATATACCATAACATAGTGAATGTCTTAAAATGCATAGACACTGTATTTTAAATCAAATAACGTACAATTTTAGTCTCTCTTCTAAGTTCCTTTTGTGACACAAGGCACATCAGGCTGACAGGAAGAAACAGCTTTTACAGCTGGTTACTCTTTCATGACAATGGAGAGGAAGCATTGCCTGGTTGCCTTCTCAGGAGGTAAAAACCATAATTTTAAATACCTCTAAAAGTTCAGGAAGTGCTTTGAAATACTGATTGAAACTTCCTGACTGTGTAGAAGCAACCGTGATCTGCCGAACCACGTGGAAGGAACGCCTTCAGGACACTGAACAGAGTGAGCTGCAGAAAACTCAAATTAAACTTAACCTAAAAGATATTTATGTGACATACATGAAACTAATTGGATTTAGTCCTTTCAGCCTCTGCATAACCATGTCTTTATGGTTTTGCCCCCATTTTAGCCATGTTCTTGACTTCACGTCTCTTATTTTCTTAAGAAGCTATCTGCAAAATAAATTGCTTGTGAAGGTTTTGAAGCTTGAACTTTTGCTCTCTGGGAAGCAATTCGAAAGAAGAATGTAGATACTGAAAATATGATCTCTTTGGCTTTCAGGAGTGTCTTAGTCCAACAAAGACATAACATTTTCTTAACAACCTGACCTTGCTGACTTGAAATGTGGGGAATAATTTTATGCTGGTGCCATTCCACTGGACTTCCCAAATCCTAACTTATCTGTAATGATTTACATTTAAAAAGAAGAAAACTGCCTTTTAACATGGTGCTGGAGGACACTAAGGAGCTGCAAGGGATTTTTACTCATCCAGAGGCACAGACCAAGTGGAGCACAAACACAAAAGTGAAGTGCATTGATTCCCTGTTACAACACAGCAGGTTAACATTGCTGTTTCAGGAGGTTTCTCTCCAGTTAAGGACTCTCAGGCTGAGCTCCACTGTTAGATTATTATCTGGATGATTCTGCTTCACATCCAAGACAGAGTTACCAGGTGCCTAAAGCCATTATTTGACATTGTTTTGATGCAGTGGGGTGTCTATGTTTACTAGTATTGATATTATTATATTTACTAATATATCAGTTTTTAGTATTGTCAGCAGAAAGACAGCATGCAGAAGGTTTTGGAAATAAAACTGATCATGGCTTGTTCTAAGGAGTTTATTCACCCTTTAGCTCAAATACTCCTGGGCTTTTATCCTAGCAGGGAACAAAAAGCCTGGACTAACAAAGAAGCAAAAAGGTGGCAGAACTGCCCCATTTTCTGTTCTGCCAGTGGTCACAGCAGGGTTGTATCCCACACAGTGGGTTGCAAGGCAGCAGGGCTAGAAAAATGTACATCCCTCATGCCAGAGGAACAAGTTCATGTCCAGTATCAGCAGAAATAAAGGCAGGGAACATGAGCAGGGCATGAATGGCAGCGATGAGAGGGAACACAAGCCTTTGTTCTCTTTCTTGTTCCACTAACTATACCTAAGTCAGGCCGCCACAGGCTTCAGAAAATTAGGTATGTCAAGAACAACTTGTTTAGCAGCATCTCATGCAAATATTCTTCCACGGTGGTCACACTGCAGAAAAGCACACCAAATGCTACCTCTTGTTCAGTCATGCTGGCATCTCCTGCTTCATCAGACCAGCTGCAAAACTGTGCTTCTGTGCTAATAAAGTCTCTCTCACTCTCTCTCCCCCTTTCTCTCTCTCAATAAAACTTTTCCATGGTTTTATTAAGAGTAGGAAAGGAAATCTGATTCATGGCATAAGTATAGAGTGCCTAAAGAAAGCCCGGGGTTTGATTTAGAATGACCTGAAATGAAAGGCTGGAAATCAAAAGGATTAAAAAGTAAGGGGGAGGGGGGGGGGGGGGAAGAGAGAAATAATGAGAAAAAAGAACAGAAGTAGAAATTTGTAAGAAGCTTGCCAGGATTCATTGCTTCTTGGTGATATTTCAAGCACTCTGTGGTTACCCAAGAGGCTGAGGAAAACTGACTGTGCACATACATATATTCCCTGTGCTTCCCTCATAGCTTCCTGGAGCTAAGGGAATTCAGCCATGCGAGAGTAAAGAGGAATCACTCGCCTTCAGCAAGATCTATAATCAGTACAGATAAGGCACTTTAAACAGACCCTGGTTTTCCCTGGCTGTTGTCATGGCCTGTAGTATTCCACATGGATGAAGGAGAGGCTGAGATGCCTAGGGAAGATAGCATGGTTTAGCTTAGGGTGACTCCTTTGAGATTTTTCTCACAGTTCTCTGAGTTATATGTTAATAGCACTTGTGACATCACCCTTAACACACACACCCCCCCCTCCCTCCCCCCCCAGTTCTGGAAAGTTCCCTGTTCTCTACCTACCCATTGGTCCACATTGCTGTCCCTCCTCCCCTGTTCCCTCATTGGTTGTTCTCACCTGATCCCACCTTTATACCTCCCCTCATCCTTTCACCCATTGGCCTTCAGGTTGTTATACCCCACCTACTCTGGGTTGGTTAAAAACCTTGGACCGTGCCCTGTTTGGGGCTCTTTTGCTCTCCCTGGACCCCTTCAGTGCACCTGTGAATAAACAGACACTGGAATCCACACAGAGAGCCTCTCCTGTTTTTCTCTTGGTTTGACCTGAACAACTGTCGGTACGAGTGTCTGGTGCTTGCTGGGCTGTCCATCTTCTCAGGTAAGTCAATCTTGGGTAGGTGGCCGTCCTGGTGACATCTGCCGTGCAGCCATAGCTGGAGCCCGAATAGGGATCTCTTCTGGATGATCCCTGAGAGCGTCTCCAGCATGCTTCAGCTCCATGACTCCTTGCGCTTGGACACAAGTTTCCTCAGAACTCTAGCTCTGGAAGAAGATGGTCTTGATTGTCTGAGACATCCTTCAACTGGCCAGTCAACAGCCCTCTCATAGCACGTCCTGCAGAGTTTGATGTCTCTGGAGGATTGGCTGGAACCAACAGATCCCATGGGTTCTTTCTTTTGGCTTGTATTCTGCTTCATAAGTGCTGCAGCTGGGGTGCTGCTGGGTGCCAGGGGAGGTGCCCACACAAGCTCTTCTTTTCTGTTCCACTTTTATCTCCTGGGAGGGTGACCCTGGTCACTATGGGAATTAAACTGTCCCTCATGCAGTGGGAAATATATGTCCAAGTTAAGGGAGCCCTGGTGTTGGGAGAGGTTTCTTTTTTGAAAAGGGATTTAAAGTTTTTCGTTCACTTTCTGTTTAAACGCTTCCCAGGAATTACTTGGGAGGATGTCCCCAGGATGTTAAGTTCTGGGGAAAGGTTGGGAAATGTTTATACGGGGAACAGGTCACTGGGAATTTTAATGTCAGGAAATTTTATCCTTTGTTTATTGCTATTGTTAAGTTAGTAAAGGAAAAGGGGGAAAACTGGTGCTCTGGGTCTCCCAAGTTGTCTCCTTTCTCCCTCCCCAGTCCTAATTCCTCTTCCCCAAAGGGTGGGTCAGGACATAGAACCTGCCCCAAGACACAGGGGAGCCACCTGCCTCCTGCTACTTCCTATCCCCCTCTGTCCCTTTCTTGGGCTGGCACTGGCCATGCCAGTCCGAGCCCTAACCTCCTCCTTGATCCATTACCCCCTTACCCTACTTCTTATCTTTGTTCATTGAACAAAATGGGCCAAGATGGCATTGGCATCGCAGGGACCCCCATGTTGAGTCCCAAGACACAAAATGGTGGTTTCCCCTCACACACAGCCCTTCCTGCCTTTCTGCCTCTCCTTCTCTGGACGTTGCATTCCATCCGTGCGTCAGGTTTGCAGGACCGTCGCAAGACCAGTGAAGTCCTGGAAGATATGGGTCCTCTACAGCCAGGTCTCCCCTCACCCTCCACATTCCCCAGGGACTGGCATCTCACAGTCTTGGATATCAAGAACTGTTTCTTTAATATTCTGCTTCATGCCAGGGATGCTTCCAGATTTGGCTTTTCAGTTCCATCAGTCAAGCCCCTTTCAAAAGATTCCAATGGTATACTTTACTTCAGGGAATGAAAAATTCCCCTGTGTTCTGCCAAATGTTCATTGCCAGAATCTTACTACCCTTTACCAGAACCACTTTTCTGGAAGCAATATTCCTTCACTACATGTTTGACATCTTAATTTGTTCAAAGACAAAGACTTATTTAGACTCTGTAATTAAAAGGACTGTCACAGCCATTGACGAGGCAGGTTTTCAGATCACTCCAGAAAAAATCCAACACACTTGTCCATGGAAATGCCTCGGCTTTTTAATTGGCGAATGGACCGTCATCCCTCAAAACACTGCCATCAAAGATGACCCCCAAACATTGAGAAATCTATAAAAATTGTGTGGTTCCATCAATTGGATGTGACCCCTGTTAGGTTTGACTACTGAAGAACTGGCACTGCTTTTCAACCTGCTGTGAGGAGACAATAACCTGGACTCACAGCGTGTCATCACCCCCAAAGCCCATAACGCCCTACAGAAGGGAGCTCATGCCATCTCTACTCATCAAGCTCATTGCACTGATCCAATTTTACCCTTCCAGTTCGTGGTCCCTGGTAAGTCCCACCACTTCCATGGTCTTCTTTTTCAATGGGACTCCTCCTCAGTAGACCAATCATAATTATTGAGTAGTTGTTTTTACCTCACCAACCAAAGAAAACCACTCCTCAAGAACTAATGGCCCAGCTTATTACTAAGGCCAGAACCCACCTCCGGACTCTTGCTGGGTGTGACCTCGCTTACATTTGTCTACTACTGAACTCAACGAATTAGAAACTCTGCTCCAGACAAATGAACACCTCCAATTTGCCCTTGACAATTATCCCAGCCAAATTTCTATTCATTATCCAAAACATAAATTACTCAAAGAGATGTTTCATCTGGTCCCAAAATCTTTGAAAAGTAAGACACCACTCAAGACTCTAACTGTTTTTACTGGCGGTTCTGGGAGGTCACACAAATCTGTGATGACCTGGAAAAATCCAAACACTTAGAGGTGGGAGTCTGATGTTCAAGTTGTTGAAGGATCTTCTCAGATCTCTGAATTAGCAGCCTTTGTTAGGGCCTTTGAGAAATTCAAACAACCATTTAATTTAGTCACAGATTCGGCATATGTAGCCAGGATAGCTGAGAGAGTAGAACATTCTTTATTGAAGGAGATGTCAAACCAAAAATAGTTTAACTTGCTCTTAAAATGAATTCATCTCATCTCCCATTTAGAGCAACCTTATCACATAATGCATGTGAGGTCACACACAGACCTCCCCGGCAGAGGGCAGTTGGAGGGCAGACATATTAGCTATGGCAGTCAGTTCCACAAATACATTACCAAACATATTTAACCAAGCTAAACTTACCATCAGTTTTATCACCAGAACATACCCGCACTGGTGCAGATGTTCAAAATTACTAGGCAATAGGCAAGAGCCGTTGTAGCATCATGCTCTAACTGCCAAACCTTCACATTACCAACAATGGGAATCTGAACTAACCCTCAAGGCTTGGCTAGTCTTGAGCTGTGGCAAACTGATATTACACATACATGCTTTTCAGACGACTGAAGTATGTCCATGTATCCATTGATACCTTTTCAGGTGCCATTTTTGCTTCTGTGCACACAGGAGAGAAAACCAAAGATGTTACAAAACATGTATATCTCACATTTGCCACATTAGGAGTCCCTCAGGTGATAGAAACAGATAATGACCCTGCCTATATCTTGAAAACACTTAAAGATTTCTTTGACCAATGGGGAATCTGTCATAACACAGGCATCCCTCACAACCCTATCAGTCAATCGATTGTAGAAAAGTGCACCGGGAAATCAAAAGGGTCCTAGAACAACAACAGGGAGGCACTGAAACTATATCACCAATAGAAGGACTATGTAAAGCCTTATATGTTATAAACTACTTGAACAACTCCTTTCAAGAATTTAATTCTCCTGTCATCAGACATTTTTTAAATAACACTCAAGCCTGCCTTAAAGAAAAACCTCCTGTCCTCATAAAGGACCCCAAAACAAATTCAAGGGCCCTTTCCAGTAGTTACATGGGGGAGAGGCTACACTGGTGTTTCTGCAGGTGCTGGTCCAAAATAGATCCCTGGGAAATATGTCAAACCTTACTTAGACTCCACCACCACACTTGACCCTGAACAACAGAGCCCTACTACAGACCAAGAGGCTGAAGTTCAAGAAAACACAGTCACATGGTGCCATCAAAGAAAAATGCAAACAACCTAACATCATCACCTGTGTTTTAATAACTCACAGATATTTCTATTAACCCTCTTGTTCATATTCATAACAACTATCTAGTGTACTGAACCGGCCTTTCTTAGCAAAAATTTCCTCCCTTCTACTATCCTCCACCTACCCTTTACCAGAACCACTTCACCCTTCAGTATATTTCTCCCCATTATATTTTCCCCCAATTATCCCATCCTTGCCTAAAAAAAAAATTTAAATGGGAGAAGTGGAGTAGAAGAATTGGAAACATGGGAAGCTGAGAGGGGGAGGGAAAAGGAGGGAAACAGTTGTTACCACCACCAATTTCCCAAACATCTTACATGTTGTAACAATTTTAGGTTGAAACCCAATTGTTGCCTTCTGATACAAGGCAGGCGGCCTGGTTTCAGGAAACAGCACGGCGGCCCATTTCCCCAGGGCCGCTCGGGCCTAAGAAACACGCGGACACCAATATGGTGGAGGATCAAAGGCCTTTATTCTCTCTTCCCGTGGGGTTTTATAGTCTAGGGGGCTTCTACGTCAGGTGGGGGTCTGTCTTTACCATCTATGGTTAGTAGGGATGGAAAGTTACCTGGGCAAGTGGAAAATTACCGGAATCCGGTTCAGGGGGCTACATTCCTATGTTAATTTTCTTATCTAAGGGGGCAGGGGCCCTGTCTTCCCGTAACATCACGAGATCTTCCGAACGCCAGGCCCTATCTGCTACACTCAATGCCCAGAGGAATGTCATGATGCCTTTCAATAAGATACTGCTGCTGTCTTGGGTCATGGTCAGCACCATCTCAGCTTGGATCATGCAACAACCCAAACAAAACATATGGGTAAGCCTCGCCAAAACCTTTTAACGAGATTAGCTTCTGCATGACCATGGGCAGCGTAGAAGACCCTCTGTCCACATGCCTGGTAGGAATTCCCTTTAACATCTAAAGACTACCCTTAAACAGGTAAGAAACCCAACCCTGTAGGCACCTGGGATGAGTGGATGAGGATTCTGCCACACACACCACAAGAACCCCAGGAATTAGACCTACTGGAGTCTTCTAAAGCATCATTTTGTGTCCAGTTTTATTGCAAACAGCCTATGTAACCTTGGTCTAATGCTGCACAAGCTCAATCCATCGACAGAAAAGACATTACACCCAATAGAAGAGAGTATCATTCAGTCAATTGGTGTAAGTACACCAACCCTACATTATCTCCATACCTTCAGGTATGGAGTCCTCTCCATACCCTTAAGGTACTCCCACAGGGTGTGTTTCTTATTTGTGGAGATAGAGCGTGGGCAGGGATTCCCTCCTGACTCCAAGGGGATCCCTGTAGCCTTGGCCAGCTTACTACACTCACCCAAATATTATATTAATTCAAGATTGGAAACAGAGAGACAAATTGGTTCACCAAAAAAGATCATATGCTGAATTCGATGAAAATTGTGATGACCAAATTTGCAATTGGGATAAAACTAAGAGGGCCGCGGTCTCCATCTTTTTACCCTGGGTTGCTACAGCAAGGGCCTACGGTGAGCTTTCTCACCTGGGGTGCTGGCGAAGTAAGCAGGCCAACACCACATCTGCAGCCCTCAGTGACCTTTTAGAGGATGAAGACACCACCAGGCATGCAACTCCTCAAAATCGAGCTGCAATAGATTTCCTGCTGCTTGCCATGGTCATGGATGTGAGGGCTTTGAAGGATTTTTTGATTCAGTTTAATGACACTCAGCCAGTCTATCCAAGCGAACATCAAGAAGATGCACTACCAAATAAGAGACATCAAAACTGAGAAGAAAATTGCCGACTGGCTAGATGACTTGTTTGGAGAATTGGCTGGACATTCTGGCTGGAATCCCTGGCTGGACAATCTCAGTTATAAAGGGACTATTCTTGGTCTTAGCAATCATAGTCTCTACAGTCACAGTTTCATGCTTTATGAAGATCATTAAGAAAACTGTAGGTGAAGCTTTTCTACTAAGTAAAAAAGGGGGAGATATAGAATCCCACATGGATGAAGGAGAGGCTGAGATGCCTTGGAAAGATAACATGGTTTAGATTAGGTAGTTTTTCCCACAGTTCTTTGAGTTATATGTTAATAGCACTTGTGACATCACCCTTAAACCCCCCCCCCCCCCCCCCCAGTTCTGGAAAGTTCCCTGTTCTCTACCTACCCATTGGTCCATATTGCTGTCACTCCTCCCCTATTCCCTCATTGGTTGTTCTTCCCTGATCCCACCTTTGTACCTCCCCTCATCCTTTCACCCATTGGCCTTCAGGTTGTTATACCCCACCTACTCTGGGTTGGTTAAAAACCTTGGACCGTGCCCTGTTTGGGACTCTTTTGCTCTCCCTGGATCCCTTCAGTGCATCTGTGAATAAACAGACACTGGAATCCACACAGAGAGCCTCTCCTGTTTTTCTCTTGGTTTGACCTGAATAACTGTCGGTACGAGTGTCTGGTGCTTGCTGGGCTGTCCATCTTCTCAGGTAAGTCACTCTTGGGAAGGTGGCCGTCCCGGTGACATCCGCAATGGCCCTGTCCTCAGTGCTGAGCAAAACTCATTCTTCCATTCCTTCTCACCATGGTTTCAGCATGGGGTGCTGGTGTCTGGTGCTTAAATATTGCACCGGGCAGCTGAGTGGCTCCAGAGCATATTGATTTTGCACCAGGCTTGTCATTACCTGCAGAGATAGCAGTCTCTGGGCAGACCTTTTCCTAGTTTCTGTTCATTGTTATTAACATGACTGAGCAGGGACTCCCATGAGTGACCAAGTGTTTTTGAGAAAAGATGTTGTGGTTGTGGAGGTGGAAATGAGTAATAAACTGGCAGGAACTCCTTGGGTCAGGAAATAAAATCCTATAATCCCAGTCATAAATTACATCAAGTTCTGTCCAACAACAAATTTTCTGTTTTCACCTCTATTAGGAGAGTTATTCTATAACCTCCTTTCTCTGACAATTAGAAATCATCTTCTAAATTGCATCCTAAGCTATTTAATAGCCAGTTGATACCCACCCACTTGTTCTTGTGCCAACACTGTACTCCAGTTTGAATCTTTGGATCACTCTGCTGTTCTCCCTCCCTCCTTCTTGGAACAAGTGACTAATTAATATGTTGAGAGAAGATGCTGAGAATATGCCAAGTCTCTTCATGTTGAACTTAAGATTTCCTTGTTTTCTTTTCATTTTCTCATCAGACTCAGTGTGTCCTGGAACCAGCCATTTAGTTGTGTACTGTGCGTTGCCCTTTATCATCAATAATGCTCCCTAATGGTCGTCTTCTGTCTGTTTAGGGTTGTGATTAGGTTTGCAGGGAGTTGGAAGGTGTGTGAACTCTGGCAACTTCAAAAACGCACAAGTAGTAAGGGCCAGAGAAGGACCAGCATTTCTCATTTGAGGTGTTCTTTTTCTAAATCTATGAAATTTCTCAGTGATGTGTGTGCTTACCCAGAGTCTGCAACCTTCAGGATTTTTTCAAAATCTTCCTTCTTTGGCCTTTCCCTAATTGAAAGCTTGCTGGCTCTTGGAAGGGTTGTGGGGGTGGGATAGACATAATTATCTCACCTCATTAGCTGTGGTATTTTTTGCTAGGGACAGGCAGGCTGTCATTTAGAGGACAGCTGACAGCTCTCCATCTGTACTGAGTCTGAGTCAGATGAAATCTGTGTTGATACAGAAGTCAATGAGAAAGAAAATAGCACGTGACCTGGAAATTTAGAGAAAATGGTGACCAAGCATGCAAATCTGCATAATTTCATTTTTGTATAGGCCCAAATAAGTTATTGTTCCTGACGTGGGTATCCTTTCATGATGTTCCACAAGTGAATGCATTGTGCCAGTTCCCATGGGTGCTGGGTGGGAGCGTCTGCCTCTTTTCTCTGGCACATTTCAGAGGAAGCCACAGAGCTCAAGTCTCAACTGGTGGATGCCATTGGAGAGTTTTATCTTCCCTGCAACACATTTTGGGAAGCAAGGCTCAACACTCCCTGTGCTAATGCTCAAAGCAGAAGTCACAGTCTCCTTCTATCCCTTAGTCCATTAGCCCTTGGTACCTGTAGCACCTCTTATACCAAATGTTGGTGTGGTCAGGTGGGCAGTAGGTTTTTTTTTTTTTCCTTATTTGAATATATTTCTAGATTGATCTGTGACCTCAGCTAGTTGAACATACCCAAATAACACTTGGCATCAGTTCAAGGAAAGCAGCAAGGAGCTGCAAGAGGGATGGAAGGAGATGCATTTGGGCAGCACCTCAGTTTTAAGCTAAGTAATGGGTTCTGTGAAATCATGTGCCTGGGTTCTGAATTCAGTTTCGATGTTGCCCTGCCTTGCTTTGTGTTTAATTTTTTATTTACAGAAAAGGTGACAAGCACTTTCTGTCTCCAAAGGAATGTGGAGAGAATCAGGGAGCATTTCCTGCTGGGATGGGAGGAGGATGGAGATTGAGTGTCCATGCAAAGAAGAGGAGAACACAGAACTCTTATCTCTGTGTGGAGTAAGAGCTGCTTTAGCCTGGTACAAGGAATCCAGTGAGGCAGACTGGGGAGGAAGAAGGGGAAAGCTTCCAAAACAATGTGTAAAGCCTTTGCCCCTTTCAGGGATGTTTGCAGTAAGACACAGATGCACCTGGAGCGGGTGCTGCTGCACTGTGCTTGCACGACATCTTCCTTTCTTCAGAAGGAGTTGTGTAACCCATCAAGAATGCAGAGAATTGTGGCAACTCTTGTTTCCACAACACTGAGTTAAATCTACAGGTGAAAAAACAAGCCACTATTTTTTTTCTGGCATCAGTTATTTCAAAACAGTGGCTTTGACTTTTGTATGATTGTCAGTGACTCAGATGTAAAAGCTTCCTGTGTATGCTGCATTGAAAGTAATAGTCCTTACAAATCACTGAAATCACAAAAAATTGGGAAGATATAATGGGCCATAAAAAGGCAAAAATATTCTTTGAAATGTTAAAAAGAAAAAGGAAAAAAAACCTACAAAAACCTCCTAAACTGAAAACAGATTGTCATGTGATTAACTCAATGTGGGGTTCAGTATGCATACAATGAAAGGGTAGCATATTTAGGTCCATTACAGTATAATCAGAAAGAGAGTGGTGTTGGCACCCATCAAGGTCCCTGACTTAAGTCAGTAATGTTTAAGTTCATTTAGCAGCAGCCTCTGCACAGTGACTTGTCCTTCCACACTCCACATATACCCAAGTTTGACATACTTGTCACTACTGTGG
This sequence comes from Zonotrichia leucophrys gambelii, assembly GCF_028769735.1. Taxonomy (NCBI): domain Eukaryota; kingdom Metazoa; phylum Chordata; class Aves; order Passeriformes; family Passerellidae; genus Zonotrichia; species Zonotrichia leucophrys. The sequence continues at coordinate 25,287,429 of NC_088200.1, read as the reverse complement.
AAGAAACATAAATTTCCAGACACAAATCAGTAGTACATAGGTCCTCTTTGGATCAGGCTAACACAAATCATGCAAACTGAAAACACCAGGGCCTGTTCCACAGCAAGGTCACCTACCTTTTACACAGCCCCTTCCCTCTGTAGGAAGTGTTTTATCAAGCAAGAAAACACCATCAGAATAATTTTTCTGCTGAGGAAACAGAATTCCAGAGGTCCCTTTGCCAGCTAATGGGGGTGATCCTTTAGAGTACAGGTCTCAGTCTGGTGCTTTAACCTCGACACGTCAGTGCTTCATCACTGCAGACACACAACTGAGCTGCTGCACAGCTTTCAGCCCCTCTGTTCATGAAAGCTGAAAGCACCCAAAGAGCCTTCTCCTTCCTACATATCTGACTGCTGGTGAAATAGGACAGTGCAAACCCATCTCACGTGAGATGCAGGAGTTGTGTTATTGCTGATGGATAAGTAAAATAGATGGGGTGTGTTGCCCTCAGCCAAGCACACAGAGTAATGGGGGAGAGACAGAAAAAAGGGTGCAAAAGGATGAAGGACGTGTTGGGGAAAATTGGAGAGTTGGAAATAATACATATTGAGAAAGGAACTGGAAAAAATTGAAAAGGTCAGAGTTCCAATCATTCTCGTGGGAGTTTGAACTGTTTTGTCTTGGGTGACATCAACACCAGGCAGGACAATTCCTACCACCAGGAAGACTTTCTTCACCACTTTGCACATGTCCACCATCTCCTGCAGCCTGCATTGTCTCTTCAGAGCAAGCTGAAATCTCTCAGTCACCTTCTTATTCTTTTTTACATTAATGGTCTTGAGCACAGACCACGCTGAACAGCACCCAGCCTGTGGTTTTTGAGGTGGTTTTCTTCTTTTCGGCAACACAGCACACTATTTTTTGTATTCTCAGAGGCATTTTGAGTTCTTAACTGAGAAGGCTGAGTGCAAAAAAGAAAAGGGTTAAAAACAACCCAGGAAAAAATATTTGAGGTCTTTCTTTTCCATAAACCAGAAGAGAAGAAGATGAGTCAGAGGAAAGCCCCAATTCAGAACAGATTTATATCCTGTGAGACTGCCTTTCATGAAGCAAGTTTTAAAGGGCATTAATTCAATATGAGCATTTCCCAAGATCTGTACAAAATAACATTGAAGTAGGAAAATACCATGAAGAGATACGAGCTCAGATTTATCCACTGAGTCAAACACTGGGAAGGGCTGCTCAGGGCTGTCGTGTAGTCACCATTCCTGGGGGGATTTAAAATACTTGGAGATGTGGCACTTACAGACATGGAGTCCTGGGGGGCTTAGCAGTGCTTGGTTAAAAATTTGGCTTGATATCTCAAGGACTTTTTTCCAAGCTAAATGATTCTGTGATGCCATGATTCTAAACATACATGGGGGAAACCCTTCTCCAGCAAAATTTTGAGTGTTTGACTACTCATTACAATATTTATTAGTAATCATTCAAGACTTCTCACAGAAAGAACATTTATTAAAAAAATAAGAAAACTGAGGAAGAAGGCAACAGTTGATGACATTCAGTCCACTTGGGGAGAGACACTGCACAAATATGTCAGTGTTTTCCTGCAAAAGGTTAAAAAGGAACTGTGTTTTTGTTCTGAAACAGCACTGCCAGCTGTCAATTTACACTCCATTAAAAAAAGAAGGGATGATTATGTATAGGTTAAAAACAAGACTGTTATAGGAGGTTTGACTTACATGAAGTCAGTCCAAAATTGTGCCCCTTTATCCCCTTTTTAAGAAAACAGTAGAAAATAAAAATTAATTTTATTTCCTGTGGATGCTGTCTGGTTTAGAATTGTTTTGTGTGTGTTTGTTTGTAAGTATCCATACCTTTGCTAACACAAGATGTTATGGTCCAGCAGTGAAGCTGCATAAAACAACATGGATGAGGGAAAAAAATCCAAGAATGTACCATCTTCCTTGTTCTCTCAGTTTAATTTAGTTCTCTTTAGGGAGGAAGAGAAAAATAATGGTAGAGGAAAAGGGGAAAGGATCAAGAGAGAAGAACAGTCAAGTACAAGTGACTCTAAGAGAACAGAAACAAAGGTAATTGACCAGAGCCTCTTGAAAATGGCTGGGTTTGGCAAACCTGGAAGTTGTGCCAATGAAAATGAAGTGCAGCAAACTGTTTATAGAACTTTCAGAAGCAGATTAGGGTACTAGTCTAATAACATTAGACTAACAACATTAATGGCACTGTTTTGTGGCACCTGTAACCTAACCAGTGCTAGGTCATAGGGGCACAGCCAGTTTGCCAGGAGCTCCTGGGGTGCCCCAGATGTTTGAGAGACACACAGGGAGCCCAGGCACAGAGAACAACACCAAACAAGCTGTGCTGTTGGAAGGGTTCAGGGCGATCTGTCTGCAAGAGGACGTTAGGAACACAGGAAACAAAGAATGACAGACTCACAGAATACCGTTCTTTAAGAAATGACTGGATGTGGCACTCAGTGCTGTGGTCTGTGTTTGGTCATAGGATGGACTTGATGATCTCAAAGGTCTTTTCCAACCTGGTTAAGTCTGTCGTTCTGTGACTGTGTAATAGGCTGAGTTGGAAGGGACCCACTAGGATTATCAAAGTTCAACTCCTGGCCCTGCACAGGACACCCCAAAACCCACAGCGTGTGCCTGAGAGCATGGTCTGAATCCCACTCCCCTGGGGAGCCATCTCTCCTTTTACTGAAGGGTTAGGGTCTCTCTTTCTCTTTTCATTTCTCCTCAATTCGTGGGGTTAAGGCAATATATGGAACCTTTTAAGTCACTGTTTCAAACTCAGTCTGTTGAATTCAGAAACTGACTGGCCGTGGGAGGAGGACAAATACAAAATGTTTATTTTGCATTTCATCAGAGAACCAGGCTAAAAAGAGGATTATCAAACAGGAAAGGCTACAATCCTGGAATATTCCCCCCTTATCCCAAGACCTCTTTTTTCTTTTCATTGAATTCTAGCCAGCAATTCTAAACTAATAGCTTGCCACTGAAGACACCAGGCTGCCCTACATTATTTCTTTTTTTTTCTGTAAATAGACTGATGTTACAGGTCATGGCTTCCCACACAACAAGAAGTAAGGAACTGGAAAAAAAATCAGCCCTGAAGAGGGACAGGGCTACACAGAGGTCCAGGGGATGCTCAGCAGGCTTAGCAGGGACCATCAGGCTCAGCACTGGGAGACCTGGTAAGGTTCAATCAGTGTAGCTCTAAGTAAGTTTCTTTGTTTAGGCTGCACTAATTGCATCCAATTTAACTTTCCATTTCAGACTATTTTAATTTTTAAATTAGGGTGCCATTGCTGTGCTTGTCATCCAATTGCATTCATTTACATAACTATCCTCGTGTGCATATTTTGAGAGGGAGAAAAGTTAATTTAGGAAAACCCACTAGAAACTGTTTTTGCCTATTCACTTTATCTCTCAGGTTGAAAGTTTTAAGATTCTTAGTTGCATCTGCTGTTCCAGGGACAGTCAAATTACATCCCACTCAACAGCAGTTAAGGCAGGTTAAATAAAATACATAACTCTGCCTGGGGCTGCTTTTGGAGAAAGATCAAAACACAGAGGTTTCAAATCAGTGTCTGGTACCTCTGTGTGCATGAAAACAAAGGCACCAGAGCAGGGAGGACGGGCTGTGGAGGGGGTCAGGGCTGTAGTCCAAGTTCGAATTTTAAGGTTTGTACATCCTCTGGGATGCTGGTCCTCCTTCTGCTGCCATGTGTGTCTGAGGGAGAGTCCCATCAAAATAAATATTTTTCAGGATACTGAAGATGTCACAGCCTTTATTGGCTGCCCCAGGAAGGGGCTTTAATCCCCCTTTAATTATCTGCCCTTAAACCTTAGCTGTAGACAGCGTGCTCCTAGCCCTCCTCCACATCTCCAGAACACCAGAGAGAAGCTTTCTGCCTCATGGCGACCCGTGGTGTTATTTCAGTGTTTCTGTAGCAAGTAGAACAGAGGCATCTGTGTAGTTTTCTAAATCTGTGGCAAAACGCGTTGCTTAATTGGCTCTCCTTTGTTCCAAACCAAGCTTTTAAAAATGTTTTATTCACTGGGAGGTTTAGTGGTTTGAACACCAATTACTCACGTGCTTGCAGACCTAGGCAGAGCTAAGAAATACCCAAATAAACCACCTTGCCTGGCCATAAGATCTGTTTGCCAGCAAAAGCCAAGTGGTTTATCAGAACATTAGGGTATGCAAATGAGCAACTGGATCCACCTAATTTCACTAGGCAGGCAGATGCAGCCAGCACAGACTCAGTGTAAGGATATTGATGGGAAAAACATGTTTTTTCAGTTATTTAAAGCTAGCATTATGTACCATAATTGCAAAACACTTCCACTGCACCTTTTATTCTGTTTTTCTGCTGGTGGAGAGAAAGCAGCGCAATGATTTTAATAAATGGTCGGCCTAGATGTACCATCAGCAATTTAGTTATCAAATAATTCTAAATACCTCTCAGCTCATGAAAGTTGTTGATGGCACACTGATTGCATTTGTTCTGCAAGAAGATATAAAGAATTCTTTCTGAATTTTTACTGCAGCTCGGGGATTTTTAAAGCAAAAAGCATTGCCATGGAAGCAGGTAAACAAAACTGCACTTTGCTGAACCTCCATCTACCCACAGTGAACACACCTGCACTGAAGGCAGAGAAATGCCCTAGGTTTGGGGCAAACTTGCAACCAAATTTAAAAAAAAAAATAGAAATTGTGCAGTCAGGTTTGTTTTGCCTGCTAACAGTTCTACTAATTAGAAAATAAAGACAATAAATGAGATGCTTACCCACTGTTCGTCAGTCATGAAGAGTGATGCAGAGATCATGTGCGGGCTTTTAGTAGTGTTGTTATTTAGCTCTTCTTCTTTCCTTTGGGTGCCTCAGGTCCCAGTAACCAGGGAAGGTCCTCCAGGAGTGAAGGGGCTTCTCAGCTGTGGGGAAATCAGTTTGACCAGGGGAGGGGGATGCCAGGGAGTTGTGTGCCCCCTTCCCGGATGGCCCATGCCCGGGATTCCCCAAGCTTGTGGTCCTGCCCCAGCCTGCAGCTCCCCTGGCCCTGTCCCTGTGGATGGCAGGGGACTTTGCTCCGGAACAGAGAGAGGGAGTGGGGCTGGACCCTTCCTGGGAATGCTGCCCTAAGGAGCTGCTTGGCAAGAGACGCAGAAAATGAGAACTGTATTGAAAGAAATACTTGATTTTGGGGACAGTGAAATGAGCTGTGGCTGGAGCAGGCAAGCCAAGATGGCATTTCCACAGCAGGTACTGTCTGTGGGCTCTGATACTTTGCAGTCTTATAAAAACTAAAAATAAACAAAAAACCTTCTACTTCTACATCTATCAATTCATGGACATACCAGTTAACACCCCAGTTCTAAAACAAAGCTTTTACTGCCGTCAGTGAAAGCTTGCATCTAATGCCACATTTAAAAAAATATTAATATACTAGAGTGTATCATCAGCATTTAGCTTAGCAACTCACAAAGGTGTGGACAAATGACTGCAGATAAGAGCAACTTCCATCATTGTTTTGAAAAATTTCCAAGTAATTGGTTTGACAATGGTCCCTAGAGGTGTATCTATTTCTTCCCAGTGTATATATACATATTAAACCAAAATTATTATGCTGTTATTTCCAATGAGATTTTCCAGCATGACCTAAGGGACTTACCAGTGTCTTATTAATAGTTTCTAGGAAATTAGTACCTACTAAAGACCACTGGGAGCTATTAGCCAAAAAACATTGATAAGAAATATAATGCTATTAAAAAAGAAATTGCCCAAGCAAAATGGTTAATTTTTAACAAGAGAAGCATTTTCATTGGTCAGATTGATCGAAACTGAAGCATTATGTGGGGAGTTGTTTTTTTTTTTTTGATTTTCACTTTTGCCTGCGCCTGAGATTTTTCCTTTCAGTAATTTACACAGTTCAGGTCCCTTTCAAGGCAAGCACCTTGAACACCTGTGGGGCTGTCTGTATATCTCTTTTTTTTCCAGGGGAAGTGACTGTGTCCAGCTTTGTCTCCACTTATGCTGCACCTCAAGCACCTCCTGACATGGGTGTGTAGTGCAGCATGGGAGTCATCTACTGGCCCTGTGTCAGGGAAGAAATGAGTTATTCAGGGAGCTCAGCCCACAGGAGACAATGGAGAGATAAAGCAAATGAACTCTAATTCCTGCCTTCCTCACAACATTTTAGAGGCGTGTTTTGAGGTGTGCTGAAAAACAGAAGAGTGCAGATCTCAGAACGTTTGATGTGGTTGTACTTCTTGTTTAACAGTTGGCTTTTCCTCTGAAGATCTGGCTTTTACAGTGAACTACCAGTGTGCTGGAATTTCTGCCCCATGGAAAAGCATCTGCTTTTATGCTGAGACCCTGCACCAATGCACCCTGTCTTGTACATCCTTGCTGTCTCCTTACTTTAGTTTTATTTCAGCATATTCTGAAGTTTCCTTCTTTTCCTACAGTCTGGGGCACATCCTCTGCTGCTCCCGAATCGTCACTCTCCCTGGACCCTGACCAGCACTGCCCATGGTCACTGCAGCCAGTGACAGCCCCTCCTTGCTGGCCACCAGGAGGTACAGCTCTGTCTGTCCCTGCTTGGTTCAGGAACTGAACACTCTCCATCCCTGACACACTCCAAAAATCCCCCGGTGGCTGCTGTGCTGCTTCATTTCCCTCCCAGCCAATGCCAGAGATATTCACGTCCCGCAGGAGAAACAGGACACAAGCCAGAGGCTGCTGGTCAGTAGTGGCCCCCATGGAAAGAATTGATGCAGAGCAGGGGCTGCTCCTGCCCTCTTCTCCAGCTCTGCCTCTGCCCTGTGCCACTACAACAACTCAGAGAAGTGGCTGTCATGAGGCGGCAAATCGGTGTTGTGGAGAAAAGCCATTATTCTGCTCAGATGCTCTGTGGGCTTTTGTGCAGGCTGATGCTGTTTCCACCAGAGCCTGCAGAGTGCTGTTACCTTCACAGCCCAGCACAGACCAAAACCCTGACAGGAAAACATCCCAGGTGTGGTGTAGCACACATCCCTGCCTCCCCTGATCCATCATAAGACACTCAGTACATAGGAGGGGAGCATTTAATTCTGCTTTGGCAATAGGATTTTGAAACTTCCCAAAGCCACACTCCACTGGGTTCATCAGTTCTTACAGGATTACAAGATAGTTTGAGGCTTTCCCTGGCATGAGGTGGGGTGCCTGTGACATTTCTTGATGACAGGGAACAAGGACAACTATAATTCCTTTTCAAATAGTTATCTCAAAGCCCTTTGAAATGCTGTTCTCAATTATTGAGACACAGTTAAAAATAGAGAAAAATTATCATAATTAGTTAAATGCCAGTGTTTCCCACCAATTATTTGACAGAAAAAAAGTGAATGAACTAGTTGAAATATCCCAAAATGTTATTATCAGGCACTGTTGGTAGCAATTCTCATTTATATAATTCAAATTATAATTTTAAAATTAATTTTAAAATATTGCAAGTTTACTGTATAGATTATGAAATTGAAGCCTTCATTCTCCTGAAGGGAGAATGTCAGGGCTTTCCAATGTCAACAAGGCTGTGATGTGTTTTCTTGGGTGTCCCCATCAACCTAATCAAAATGTATTGAGCTGTTTCTTTTTGAAAGTATAAAGCAGGAACAAAGAACACAACGCCAGGCTACAAGTGCTCCTCTGCTGCCCCATTCAGGCTCTTTGCTCTGCCAAGGTGTAATTTTCTTCTTAGCAAAACCTGGTATCTTTTCATGAATTCCCTGGAATTTCAGCCGTAATGGCTTTGTCTCCAGTATGTGACTCTGCTTCACAGCTTTCCTTCATCAGCTGGCATGCACTGCTCCTTGGCCCCATTAACCTTCTTTCTGTGCCTGTGGATGACATAGTCTCTCCTCTCAATGCAGGGCTCTGTCTGGGTAGGCAGTGAAGTCATGATCCATAAAAACTCCTGTCCTGTGCCAGACAGTGACCATCACCAAGTCCTGAAGTTCTCAATGTCAGAAGGGACCTTTGGAAGTACCTGGCAAAGTTGCTGTGTCAGCCAGGCCAGCAGGAGCAGACACTTGCCCAGGATGAGGGTCCCACAGCCTTTCCAAGCAACCTTCCCAGCTGCGGAAAGCAGATGTGACCTCTCTTCCCTGCTGTGTCCCTCCTGCCATGATGTCCCTACGATGTGTTGGGAAAAAGTCCATTCCCTCATCCTTCTCCTCAGCCTGGGAACAGCCACTGCCTTCCTCATGTGCCCAGTTCTGACTCCCCACCAGACACTGTCCCCTCAGGGCACAGGGCTTAGCCCAGGCTGGCTCCAGGCACCCAAAAATCCCCTGAAAAATCCCTTGGGGAGCCCCAAGCCACATCTTGGATGTCAGAGCTGTCAGAGAAGTGCCAGGAGTGGGCAGGGACCTCTACAGGAGAGGGAGCTCTAGGAGTGCAGGCCTCAGGCTGTATTCCCGGAGCCACAGCCCAGCTGACAGGCACTTGGCCACCTTGCCACAATGTCACAGCCACCCCCTCATCATCATCCTGTTGCAGAGACTCTCCAGGACATCTGCCTTCCCAGCCTGGCTGCCCACACCCAAGGCTATGCCACTGCCCACGCTGGGTTTCTGTGAGGTATTTTCAGGGTCCCCCTTTGTGGGGAGGGAAAATGAATCTGACTCCATATCTTTAGAAGGCTAGTTTATTATTTATGGTTTATATTATATACAAGAATACTATATGAAACTATACTAAAGAATAGAGAAAGGATACAGACAGGAATAGAAAAGATAATAATGAAAAACTTGTAACTCTTTCCAGAGCCTCGATGCAGCTGGACCAGCTGTGATTGGTCATTACCTCAAAACAATTCACATGCAGCTAATAAAACAATGACCAGTTGGTAAACAATGCCCAAACCACATTCCAAAGCAGCAAAACACAGGAGAAGCAAATCAGATAATTATTATTTTCATTTTTCTCTGAGGCTTCTCAGCTTCCCAGGAGAAGAAATCCTGGTGAAGGGATTTTTCAGAAAATATGACAGTGACATTTTTCTGCCCATCTCTGCCTCCAGCCTGTCAAAGCCCCTGTGGGGACGATGGGTCCTGGGGGAACCACCCACTGCTGCTGGGTACCTCTGCTCCATCAGCCCCGGGTTCCAGTGGTGCTGCTCCAGCACAGACCAGTGACAGCTTCCCAGAGGGCTTCCTGCCCATGTCGCACTCACCACACCAGCCTGGTGACTGCCACCCCTGTGACTGTCACCCCTCCTGCAGGGTCTTCTAGCTCCTGAGTGACTTGCAGTATTTTCTTACCCAGATTTGCCACCACCTCCCCTCTTGCAAAGCCTTTGTAACAGCACACCAAGTGCCAAGTTCTGCTCTTGCCACGCCCAGATACCCTCAATGTAACTCCCACATTCAAGGAGGTCATCCCAAGTTCTTCCTTCAACCTGCGCTGTGAGGTTACCTCAAAGGAGAGAAAATCCCACCTGGTAGAAATGCCAAGTCCTTTCTTTCAGAACAGCACCAGAATCTCTGAGTTATTTAGAGACTTTCATGAAATGGAGAAAATCAACCCTTGATTTCTTTTGGCTTCATGGTCCATCCATGTGCATTCCAGGAGAATTACTGTTTAGTTAAAAAACCCGAAAACACATAGTTCTGTTCCCTGCAGTACCATTTGGGTTCTTTATTATTTTTATTTTTCTACAGTATATACCACTGCAAGTAACAGCTTGCAAACATTCAAAAGCATCAAGGCTGGCAGTGCTACCTCGCCCCCCTTTGAAATACAGTTGACAGGATAAAAGTTGTGTCAGTCATAATTTGCTCTAGTCATAGACACTGAGCCATAATATTTTAAGTTTTAAATGTGTCCTGGACCATCTATGCAGTTTGATAGACTGACATCCAAGAACACTGATGCCTTTGAAAAATAAAAGAGCCAACATTTTTTACTAACTTTCCTCCTCTTCTAATGTTCCATACACTAGTCAAAAAGCTGTTTGTTTATGAAGATCTGATTCCCTGAAAACCATCCATGTCAAAAAACAAACAGCTGTGGATAACAGTGAAAAACATGTTTCAGTGGGAGCTGTTTGTTATAAAACTCAGGGTATTGTAATAAGCATACCTAGGAAATATATAAAAAGTGGAGAAAAACTCTAGTTCCCCCTCTGTGAAGCAGCAATTACTGCAGAGTAATGCTCTGGAGCCCCAGGCACAATGTTGCTATGTTGGGAACCTGAAATAAAAATTTCTGTCCACATTTTCTGTGATGTTTGCTATACAGGCACAGTAAACAGGATGAATGGTCTGGCACATGAGTTCCTCTCTGCAGTTTAATAGCCTGAGGTATATCAGCTGTCTAACTGTGTAATCCAATTTCACAAAACACCCAAGAATTATGAAAGATCCAGCCTGTAGTTGTGGAAACTGGTGTGAAGCAATTTAGGTAGCTGAGACTGGTCTGGCTGTATTAAGTATAGTTATGTGCAATATTGCAATACCTTTTACTTTTCCCATGTCTACCAGCAGTAATAACAAAATATTTCCATTTACAGTACCCTGGATCAAATACATTTCATGCTTACTTGGCTTTGATTTGCTTAGGAACTCTGCAATTTTTATTTAGAATCTGCTTCACTCAAAGTGAGATTTCCTCTCAAGTAATCTTGGATCACACCTCAGCCCCTGAATTGTGGGAATGTTATCTGAATAATTCTAAAGAGAAATTTACATGCTTACTTAGAACTTATTTTAGACAAAAACAGGTTAATTTTATTTTAGATAGAAAAATTGTTTAGACATAATTTATTATTTTAGAAAGAAACAGGTTAATTTTAAAAAACCCTAAAACAAACTAAAAAAAAAAAATCAAGTAATTTTACCACTTTTGGTATTATCATCTCAAAAGGGATTTTCCAATATCACTTCCAAAATTTTCCAAAATGAATACAACAGTGTGAAAAATGCATATTATATTATTAGCTCTTTGCAAATATTAAAATGAATACAGTATGTGTTATGTTGGAAAGTTGTGTTGTGTTAATTTTTTGTAGTGCTGTGTTAAGTACAGCACTAAGTAGTGTGGTAAATATAGTTCTAGGCAATAATATAATGTTAAAATAGGAACTATACGATGTAAGATAATTTTTGTAACTACCTCAAGGAATGGATAAGATAATCAAGAAATTCTTTGCACAGAGATAACAGCAACAAGACACCAAGACTCCAAGAGAAGAATTATTCCCTCCTCATTGGGAAAAGCCAGAATTCGTGAAGATCAATGTGATTGATTTACAAGACTGGGGGGGGGGAGAAGTTGACAATAAACAGAAAAATCCCTAGTTTGAAAGGAATTGAAAGGAATGTTTGCATCATGTATGAGATATATGAATGTGCAATAGATATATGAATATTGCTTTCAAGGGTTAATCCTTTGTTAGCAAAACATGTTCTGTGGCAGAGCACAACATCCAGACATCCATAATTCTTTGGTTTTTATTGTCTTTTATTATCCTAACTCTGATTGCCCAAATTCTTATTGTCCTAATTTTTATTACTATTTTATTACTACTAAACTTCTAACATTTTAACACAAGTGATTGGTGTTTTTCAAATCGATCCAAACCAGTACCACGAGTTAAAAGACAGTGACAAAAGACAGTGACAATGTCTAGTCTAAAAAAATTACAAATTATTCCACCTGTTTTCAGGAGTTGCCATAAATTCTCCAGTTTATTGAAACAAACAACAACAACAACAAAAAGTTCTTTAGGGAGGGACTAAAATTTCACCCCATTTGTCAAACAGCTTGGGTGGAATTTAGGAAAGAGAGGCGGCAGCTCTCTGGCCCACACGGTGCTGCTGGCAGAGCCGCTGCTGCCTACTCCAGGCTCAGGCAGGCCCCTGAGCAGCCTCGCTGCACGGCCAGAGCCATCTCGATGCTGCAGTGCAGGCCAGAGGCGCCGCTCAGCCGGAAGCCGCAGGACTTGCCGCAGGGCAGCGCCGTGAGCTGGCAGTGGCGCGACTGCGGCAGGAGCAGCCAGGCCGACAGCACCAACGTTTGCACCCAGCGGGTCACTTTCTTAGCATCCAAGTAGGAGCCCGTGCAGAGGGTGTCCATCAGGTACCAGTCCTGATCCGTGGGCAGCTGGCCCCCGGAGGCATGCAGAAAGCACGTGTGCCCCAGCAGCTGCTCCCCGGAGCACAGGCACTCCAGCGCCACACGGATGCGCCTGGCTGGCGGCCACTTGGTGCTCTCCAGGATGAAGGAGTGGCCGGGCGGTGGCCGCAGGATGACCAGCGGGCGGTAGGTGCTGCCGTGCTCCTGGACACCGCAGGCTGCAGGGCTGGTGTCCATCTCAACAGCTGGGTGCAGCTCCGGCATGAAGCTCCTCCGGGAGAGCACTCGGCAGACACCGAGGAGCTCGTCCACCAGCTCCTGCAGCACCTTCGTGCTGGGCAGGCCCTGCTGCAGAATCACAGAACAGCTGGGCTTGGGAGTGACCTTTATGGACCATCCAGTGTAACCCCACAGCAATGAGCAGGGGCATTCCCAATGAGATCAGGTTGCTGACAGCGCACTCCAGCCTTATCCTGGATGTGCCCATTGGTGATGGGCTGGGCACAGCCAATGTGCTGCCACCCCAGTCTGAGCCCTTGTCCTTCTCATGCTCACTGACCTTCTCCTTGCTGCTGAACTTCTCCCTGACAATGTTCCACTTGCTGCTGGATCCCTCCTGCATCCTGCAGCTGGCAGAGCCACGCTTCCATCTCCTGACCAGCCAGAAGGCCAGAGAGAGCAGAAGAGCCTCGGTGACCAAAGGCAGCCACGGCAGCTGCCATAGAGAAAGGAACAGCCTTTCCATGATGGACTTGTCCTCATGAATCTCCTGAAGGAGCCGGGTCATTTCCTGGTGCAGATATTCCTCGCGCTCCAGCATCCGTTTAACATCATCCTTTTCAATTTTTAGATTCAACTTCTGCCCAGTGGGGGTGGCTAACAGGGCCAGGATGAAGGCCATTGTTGGAGACATGGCCTAGTGGGAGAAAGGGGGCTCAGCTTGTCTGGCTGGGAGGGACCAGGGTGCACACTGGCTGCCAGAATCCAACTGCCTGGTGCTGCCTCTGGACACAAGTGCCAGCGTGACCTGTCCTCTGTGATGTCACACCTGCAGAACCATGTCACTCAGCTGCCAAGCTGGCCGTGCCCTGCTCCCAGCTCCCACTGTGACCCATGCCCTGGCATGTCACAGCCCCCAGAGCCCTGGTCCCCACTGCCGGCCTCAGCGGCTCCTGGGCATCCTCACCCTGAGTGCAAAGGCAGCCACAGCAGCCCCCCAGGGCGCTCTGGATCCAGGCTGCAGACACCCTAAAGCCAGCACTGAAAGGGACATGGATGGGGACTGCAGCTGGATGATCAGTGCTCACTACCCCTGACTGCCCTCTGAATGAACCCAAACCTCACCTGAGCACCAGCACCTTGAGCACATTTCCTCTCCTCCTGTCTTTTGTTTCTTGGGAGACGAGATCCATCCTCATCCAGCTACATCCTCATGTCTGAGAGTTGTAGATTTTGGCTGGAGCACCCAGCAGCAAACCAAAGGGCAAATCAACATTTTGTGAGTGTTGGGGAGTTCTCGCTAGTGCCCCACTGCTCTCTGCTGCAATGGCAGTGCCAGGCTTCTGGGAGAATGGGGACCTTTTCCTCAGAGCATTTCTTGTTTGTTTATCTGCACCAACTCTGCACACTGAGATTTGAGACTGCTGAGGTTCATTCTTCACAGCACACGTAATTCTGGGCTGGACACTCAAGTGGTTCCAGTCTTTGGACAGTCCTCACCTGACCTGAGTTAAAGCATAGGAATGGCACTTTGTGCTATTTTCTGGGGCTGCCTGTGGCTGGAAGGAATGAATCTGACTCTGTGTTCTTAGAAGGATAATTTATTATGATATTATATTATATTATATTATATTATATTATATTATATTATATTATATTATATTATATTATATTATATTATATTATATTATATTATATTATATTATATTATATTATATTATATTATATTATATTATATTATAGAATACTCTACTAAAACTATACTAGTGAATAGAGAAGGAATACTTAAAGAAGGCTACAAAGAATGTTAATGAATCTTGTGACTCTCTCCAGAGTCTGACACAGCCTGACTGTGATTGGTCATTAAGTTAAAAAAATTCACATGAAACCAGTCAAACAATCCCCTGGTGGATAAACAATCTCCCAAACACATTCCAGAGCAGCAAAACACAGGAGAGCAAATGAGATAATATTGTTTTCCTTTTTCTCTGAGGCCTCTCAGCTTCCCAGGAGAAGAGTCCTGGGCAAAGAAGATTTTTCAAAAAATATTAAAGTAACAGTACATTCCTGGGGAAAAGTCCTCGTCTTTCTCCCCAAACAAATTTGGGTTTATTGGTAGTAAACAATTTCTTAAAACTCCCAATGATCTTATTTAAGGAAAAAAAACCCCAGGAAAATTAGCCCAGTGAAGGAACCATCACTTAAAATCAATTTTCAAATACGTACAACTCTTGAAATTTCACTTTCTCTGAAATTTCTCCTCTACTACCATGAACAAATCACAACGGCCTCAGGCCAACTGTTGACACATTTAGCAGTGTAACACAGCCACCATACTGTTCTCTGGGACATTCTCCTGAGTCTCCTTCACTAATTCCTGAGAACTGAGAATTAAGCACTAGAATTTTTGATCCCATTCATCAGCATGGTTGATATTCTGCCAGATGTCCTCCTGAGTCAGACTCTGTGTGTGAGTTGAGCGCAGCTGAGCATCATTCCCTGCTGCCATGGTGGATGGACACCTTTGTAGCTCTTGCATCATCTTGGTAATCCAGCCTGGTTTAACACAGCGGATCTCCCCTGCATGAGGCACCAGTGTGACAAAGCTGGGTGAGGGGACAGCGAATTAATGTAAGATAGAAACCTTTTAGAGGTACTGTGTTGATATTCCTGCCCTCTCTTTCTGTCTCTCTCTCATACACACACACAGACCTCTCACCCCTCCCACATCTCTCAGATATCTATCTCTCTGTCTATCTATCTATCTATCTATCTGTCTATCTATCTATCTATCTATCTATCTATCTATCTATCTATCTATCCATCTTTCTCATAGGAGAAACTCTCCTTACTTGCATAAATCCATCAAATCATACCCACACAAGCAGAAATATTAGAAGTCACTAAGGAAAATATTGCAAAATATGACTTGGCAGAATGACTTAAAAGGCTGTAGGGCTCATTCCTGATGACTGACCACAGAGTTGCTTCAAGAAAATAGTTTTTGATGATGTTCTCTGTGTGGGCATCCATACAGTTCTGGGAGGAGTCATATATGGGTAAGATGGTCCAAATCCTGCTCCAAGTTCAGATGCCTTCAGCACACAGACATGAAAGAAAATAATTTCAAGTTTCATAAGTAGCATAGGTAAAAATCAATGATCTATGGATATGGAGGACAAAAGCAGCAGAGAAATTTTACTTTTGATCAGTTTTATTACGCAAGTTTAAGGATTTTTCCCCGTGAATTAGGGCACTTCAGAGCAGTTTTTCAATAGCAAGCCTCACAGTCTATTCTCACTGCTAATGAGGAAAACAATCCTCAAGAAACGCTCAGTGAGCTCAGCGCTCTCTGTCCCTGGGATGTTTGGGTGTCCTAATGAGCTGAATACCATCCACTGACAGCTTGTGGCATTATTTGCCTGTTCCTGGGGCTTCTGTCAGGTGTGAGCCCTCTGTGCGGAAGATTTATTCTTTCTCTGCTGTGATCAGGAGATTTCAGTCACAGCTCTGTTCCTGCTGGCACCGTCAGGGCAGCCCTGCCCAGGACCTTTTGGCAGGTGAATTTCAGACCTGTACTGGTTAAGTGGCAAAGACAGTTACCCAGGGGAATAACCACCCTGCTTCTAAAATAAATATGCACTGAACATCCCCCAGTCCCTATGTGCCTAAACACAAGCAGTTCTGATCTTAAGTAAAGTCACAAGCCAGTGGTTTGACCTCAGAAACGCTGGTTTCTGTGCTTCACTATATGATAGTGGTTTTGGGGGGTTTTTGTTTGTTTGTTTTGTTTGAGTTTTCATTGTAGTTTGTTTTTGTGGGTTTTTTGATGCTTTTTCTTTTTTAACTTTGGATATGTTTAACATCAGGTTTTTTATCAGTTGTTACCACTGGTCTTTCTGAGAAAAATAGAATGAGATAGAGAGAGAGTGTTTGGGTGTGTAATCTCTGTGTGTCCTCCCTTACACCTGGCTCAGCTGTAAAACTCCCCTCCATGGGAAGGCCACACACAGGACATTGGTGTGAGAGGCAGCTGAGGAAGAGTCATAAACCATCAAAGACCCAAAAGGTCCCCCAGACTCTTTCCTGAGGCTGCCAGAGCACTGCAAGTGATGCAGACCCAGCCTCTGTTGCAAGAGACTCTGTCAAGCTTTTCCTCCTCAGAGGAGGTGCCTGGGCATTCCCACCTGTGATCCATTGAACTGCGTGTTTTGTGGGACACTCACCACTGAGAACAGAAGAGGAACGATGGGACTCTGGAGTGGTGATATTTTTTTACTTAATCTGTCTCTGTCACTCTCTTTCTCCCCCTGCTTTTTTTTCCTGTTTCCATCTCTCTCTTTCTCTCACTCACATTTACTGTTAAATACAATCCATACTATTGACTTTGGCGTATGGTCTTGTTTGCACCTTAATTGGGCAGAGGCATCTCTCTAACAATTTTAGTGACTGGATCATAACAAATAGTCCGCATAGACTTTTTTGTGGAATATCATATAACACCAAATGTCTCTCTCTAAGGGGTTTATAGTGGCTCAGAGCTCTGCTGTTGGTCTTCCTTAAGTGTCAAATTCTTCTGGTCTTAAAACACATGGCAATTCCTTTTTGCCTTTTTAAACATACTACACAGGTAACAAAACTTTGCATCCTTAAGCACACTCAGGGCAGCCAAAAAAATCTGAGCTGTTGAGGAAATGCATTCTGCATAACAAACTGTTGACATTCTTTGGAGTTACTGCAGTTTAAAAGTTTTTGTTATTAGTGGTCTTTTTAGGGATCAGATTTATTACAGTGAGAATTAAGAATTCCAGAAACACTTTCCCCCCCCTTAAATTAGGGACATTTTTTGTTTTTCTTACCCCATCTCAGACCTATTGTGCTGACTGTTGAGGATTGTTTGCAGGAGCTGGGCCAGATTTTTCTCTTGGTAGATTATTGCACTTTCCATCAATCAGTGCTGCAGACTTCCCACTGCAAGCACAACACACTTACACAGGGCAAATACTGTGGGTAGGATCAGTACCACAAATAGTTGCGGGAAATTTCTACTTTTCCATGTGACATTGGATTTCTCTCCACAATCTAAAGTGTCTGGCACTGACAGACCTTGGTTTCACATCTATCCAAAGCTCCTGGTTTTAACCCAGCAGAGGTACAATCTTTTCACTGGAACTCCAGCCATGGATTTATTTAGTACTTCCCTGGAACAGAACCTTGTGCCACATGGAACAACTTTGAAGCTGGGTCTAACTTTAAAGTCAGCCCTGCTTTGTGTGGTGGTGTTGGACAAGAACATTTAGAGATTGCTGCCAGCTGGTCTTGTCCTCAGTTTCTGTGGTTGTAGAACTGCATTGTCCAGGGACTCCAGTGGCACCAAGGCTAGCTGAGCACTTGCAGGTTTAGCCATCAGAACCTTCTTTATTATCCCCTCTCAAAATGCTCAGTCATGGTCCGGTCTTTCTTCAGCAGAACTAAAGGTACTTCTTGCCCATCTCTGGCGATGTGACTCCTCTTCATGCCAAAACGCACAGATGGCATTTGGTCACCTCATAAAGGATGATGAACAAATATCAAAATGTAATTATTCGTGTCCTAAACACAAGTGTGAGACACAGTGCAGAGAAGTGGGAAAAATTTTTACTTTCTGGATATTAATAGTTCTTCAATAAAGAAAACTTTAAAAGTTTGATTCTTATCTCATTTTAGACTTGTCTGCAGAGGAAAAAATAATGGTTGGAATTAGTCATATCTTTCAATTCACAGCAAGGACATAACTAACAATTGGCACATAGCAATGTCAGCTCCTTAGG
This sequence comes from Zonotrichia leucophrys gambelii, assembly GCF_028769735.1. NCBI lineage: Eukaryota > Metazoa > Chordata > Aves > Passeriformes > Passerellidae > Zonotrichia > Zonotrichia leucophrys. Next base: position 25,269,272 of record NC_088200.1, on the reverse strand, counting down.
GAGCACCCTGTAGGTAAATATGCCACACATGTAACACCAGCAGCAGACAAGAGAAGAGATGCAGAGGCTGGAGCCTTTGATCACCTGAGGATCCACAGGATTCTGGGGCCTCTATTTTTAACATAACCATTAGTTTTAAGGCCAGTTACTGCAAAGCAGAAAAGAGAAAATTCTGCAAAGAACTCTGCTGCTTGTACAGTCTCTGAACACCCTGAAGTGGTGGGTGTTCATGAGTACCAGTTCCACCTGGAATATGCCATCACACCATTCTTCCCAAGTTTGGAACTGCATCTCCATACTATACTCTCTTTTTTTCATGTTTCTTGAGTGGTCAAGCACACATTTGCTCCTGAAATGCTCCTTAAAGGCACCTGACAGTTTTGCTTCAGCAGTAATAGGAGATCACTGTGTAGCAAATGACTGCATTTAATTTCTAGCAGTATCTCAGCATCTCAGTGCAACTAGCCTTACATAAATCACACAAGAAACCAAATGATAACTTTTCTCTCTTTTATTTCATCCTTTTTGTTTCATCCTTTTTGTCTTTTTTTACTAATTTTTTAAGGCTCCTGCTATTAGAGAACAGCCAAGTAGCACAGGCTTTATGTCATTACTTGATAGAGGTCCAAGTGAATGGACACCAGCCACACTTAGAATCTCAGAGCAGAGAAGTTTGAAGAAAACACCTTGTGTGGTGTTTCCTTCTGAAGTGAAGGAATGCCAGATGCAAACTTAGTTTTCACACTTGTGATTTAGTATGTGCCATAGTCCAAGTCTGAGGTAGCTGAGTATGGTTCTGAGGAAGGGAGGAAATGTAAATAACTTCAAGCAAGCTCTACAGGAAGAGGCAACTATTTTTTTTTTTTATATTTGTAACCTTATTTATATTTTTAGAACATCACAGCTATAACAACACCCTTATTTTGCCTTCAAAAAGAATTCTGTGAGTACCTGCATTTAATCTTGGGAGGCAGAAGGAGCTACTTGTATTATAAATCATGTGTGACTTTCCAACGGCAAGAGGCTTTAAATTTCATTAATTGTTCAATGCCAGAGAAAAAGTCTTCATCAGACACTACAGGGTTATATGAAAGTGCTTTAGGCACTGTAAAATCATCTTTATCTATAGAATCCAGGGCAGGTCTTGCCAACTTCTCCCCAATCTGTTGATGTGTTTCTGTGTAAGACATGCTGTTATTGTTCCTCCTTGACCCGAGGTCATTTTACACTGATAATGCCTTTACATTGCTCTCAAGTGCAGGTGGATAACTCTTTTCTGGAAATACAGATTATCTCTACTCTATTTCTGTATCTAATTCCAGCACTGACGGTCTCTTGGAAAGCTGTAAATTTTCTTGGCCATCCCCTGGTAGTGAACATGTCCCTTTTCCCTTTCTCCTGGCCCCTGCCTGCAAAATGCACAAAGAAATGGTTGATTTCATGTGAACTGGAGCCCTCTCCCCATTGTCCAGTTATTCATTTTTTGCTACCAATAACAGCTCTGCCTAGGAAGGATCATGTCAAAACTGATTCACTCGAAAAGCACATGAGCCCAGCTTAAATAAATAAACAAACAAATCAATATTCAAACTTCAATCCCTGAAGTTTAGAGCAGAAATCCTCTGCCTTGCTAGGGATGCAAATAAATCCATAGAGTAGCAGCAGAAGAAAGAGAAAAAAACCCCCAAAAACGAAAACAAAAACAAAACAAAAAACCCAGTGACCCTAAAATGCATTAATATATTTTTTTTCTTTTTTTTTCTTGTCAGTTCTGGTCTATTTTACAGTTACCAGTCACAGTGATGACACCATATCTACTTATGTTTTGCAGCCACAGAACTACAATGACATGGGAGTTCTGGCCAGCATTTTCTCCAGAATCTTGTGGATTCAGGCCCTCCAGTGTTATTCCATGTATCTTGGTAAACTCTAGGTAGTTTTTTATTCCAGTGCCAAACTCTTGCTTGGTGTTTCTCGACTTTGTTATTTGATTTTTACAGATTTTAGGTGTAAGTGGATTCCTGTCACAATGGTTTGCATTTTTAAGTAACCTCTGATATATTTGAGAAAACTCTTGTTTCCCAAGAACAAATACCCTGAGATTCCAAAACACAAAATATCAATCTCATTGTTTAATCACATTGTTCAATATTCACCATGGAGTGCTTGCCTCCAGCTGAGCATGCAGACCTTCAGCTGAGTCAGAGCACATCTGCTATCTAATAAAAATTTCACTTCTTAATATTCTGCTGATCTGGACTGGGTACCAGGGAAACACTGGCAGTGAGCAGCAGCTCCAGTGGAGACAGAGCAGCCAAAATGCTGCTTCAGGACACAGCTCTGTCTATTTGCTTCAGACCTTAATTAAGAGGCAATTCTAGTTCATAAGACATTATACTACAAGGCTGCTGATTTATTAGGCAGACATTCAGTAATGTGAATGAGTGTTCTTGTACACAGTTGATTAACTACAAGTGTGTTGCGCCAGGATGACTGAAAATTTGAAAGCTTATCTATTTTAGCCTGCTGCTTGGGGTCCCCGGGTGAATCTTTTTCAGGGGACTGTGCAGGTTCCTGAACTGCAGGACTGAAATTTTCTGCAATACAATCCTTCATAACAGTATTCTAATTTTTTATACTTGCTGGGTTTCCTTTGTTTTTTCTACTTCAGCTTTTAAGTAGCTTGAGATCTAATGAAGGGGACAAGAAATTGTCTGTTTGCTACAAGATGTGTGAGAAGAAGAAAGAACTGAGTACAGCAGTCCCTCAAAACTTTATTCTTTTTTAGAAATCAGTTTCCATTGTGGTCAAAGCTGTATTTGGCCTCAGAAAGCCCAATTTTTTCCTGTCCCTGCCTGTTATATCTAGTCTCAGCTTCAAGGTGTCAAAGGATGAAAAGTCTCATGGGTTCAAGAGAAACTCCATAGAATAGTTCTTAAGCCTCAGATTATTCTTTTCTGAGCAGAGACATAAATAAGCGTTTTCCTATAGGGAAAGAAGAGGGTTTGTAGCAGCGGGTGTGCAGGAGGTGCTTCCCCAGCAGGAACTCCAAGCTCCAGCAGAAAGGGGCTTCAAACCTTCCCAGCCTTTCATCTCATGCTTACTGCTTCAGTGACCACAGTCTGGCCAAGAGTGGCCTCTGGCAACTCCATGCAAACTCTGACCTAGCCAAGATCTGGTGAGGAAAAGCAATATTGATTACATTTCATTCATGGGAGGAGATATGCACACTGGAGTAAAAAATGCAGGACAGTTTCCATACAGTGTCTGTGCTCTTCCCTTTCCCTCCTACCTAACCAGCCTCAGAGTTTTCATAGACCATTTTTGAATGGATTGCAGCACTCAGTTGTGCAACTCTTCTGAGAAATCTCCTCTCTCAGAGATAATTTTCAGTAGCTGCTGTGCTAATTGCGCTCTGTCGAATACATCTTTGAAAGTGCCCACCAAACATTTCTGAAATACCACAACCCAGGTGGAGGAAGATCACTTCTTATACAGAGCAGACAGGTAGTCTGCTGAAATCCACATTCAACACAGGATTGTTAATGGAAATTGGAAAGAAAATATGGATGTGAATACCACTTGATGGGAAAAGAGGAAGAAATGTGTTGGATTTGCAGGCAACCCCAACAAGGGAGAGATGAGAATCTTGACTCCATGTTTCAGATGGCTGATTTATTATTTTATGATATATATATTAAAAGAAAATGATATATTAAAATTCTACTAAAGGAATAGAACAAGGATTTCATCAGAAGGCTAGCAAGGAATAGAAAGGAATGGAATGATAATAAAATCTTGTGACTGCTCACAGCCTCGACACAAGTGGCTTTCATTGGTCATCAAGTAAAAACAATTTCACATGCTGGGTAAACAGTTCTCCAAATCACATCCCAAAGGAGCAAAACATGGAGAAGCTGAGGCTTCTCAGCTTCTCAGAAGAAAAGACCCTGGCAAAAGGATTTTTCATAAAATATGTCCGTGACAAGAGATGAACTCTGTTGGACCTTGCAGATTTACGGAATAGGATGAAATCAATCCTGCTCTTCCACCTAACCAGTGGCAGGAAACTGGTGTTGCACTAACTGTGCTGTCCAAAATTCATCTTCTGGTAATGGGCTAAACTCTAAGCTGATGTTACTGTGACGGAGAAACTCTCTGAGAGTTTAATTCTTTATTCCCTCAATCAGAATATCAGTCTGGTCCCTGTGGAATAATATTTTTGTCCAGCTTGCTGACACAGGACTTAAAAATACTTATATCCACCCACCTTTTGGAAAAGGTAGACTGCTGCTGCGGTTTTGTGCTGCAGGAGTTTTGTGGGGATTATTTGCAGGATGGGATGGACTGGGAGCTTGGCTCAGCAGGTGTCCCTCACTCAACCTAGAAGGTGCAGAAACACAAATGAGGTACCCTGATGAAGAAAGGCTGTGTAGAGCAAAATGATTTGGTGAACTATGAGGAAATCTTCTGCAGGTGAGAGCTGAGGTTTGATGGTGAATTTAAGTTGTTTGAAGGGTTGGGCTGACATCTCTGACAACTGAGAAGAGCTCACAGCATATCCCTCTAAATCCTCCCCTGGTCTGGAAGAAATGTTTGGCTGAGGAAAAGGACTGCTTTGTTGTTCCCTGCAGGGAAGCATTTGGACACCTTCATGATTTTCTTGTTATGCATCTCCTGCTGGAGAATTTGGCAGTGAGGCAAAGAGACTAAGCCTGCATGGCCTACTGCAGATGGCTCCTATGGATAACAGAACTCAGTAAAAATAGGGAAGTGCAATCATTCAGACCACCCAAAAAATCATCCAAACTGGCTGGTTACATTTGGTTTGGATTACACAAGAACATCAGCCGGGCAGTGCAGCTCTCTTCAAAACTCAGCATTTTCCTGGAAATGGTAAAACATTGTTGACACTGTGGGGAATGGAGAATGTTTAGAAAGAGGGGATATTTCATCATGGAACAAGTGAAATGCAGGGATTCAGAAATGGCTGGTGTGCAGCTCATGCCGATCACCCAGCCCAGAAGAGGCAGTTTTTGAGACACAAATGATTAGCAAAAGCTGTCCCTGGAAGAGAAGGAATTCACAAACATAATACAAGGGTTCTGGAAGAGAAAAGGAAAGTGTCTTCAACAGCTTTTTGGACAGAGAACACGGTGGGAGCAGTTTCAATGAGAGCAGCGCTGCCAGAAGGGACTGACTGTGCTCCACAGGCTGAGCTTGTGCTCTGAACAAGATCTCCAGGGGTGAAGTCTGTGCTTACAAACACAAAAGATTTCCTGATTTTCACAAGTGAGGGAAGGAAGACACAAAACCTGAAAAGGGTAAAAATTGAATAACTCTAGAATCAAATTTAGCAACCACTGCTTTGTTTTTGCCAAAGAGACATGAAACAAACCAAGCAGCCAAATAAACAAAAAAACAAGCTCACAGATTTGTTTAACAATAGAATGTTCAATGGACTGAATTTAATTAATGCCAGATTTTGTCAGCTGAGAATCTGGCAGCAACACCAAAGTGACTGCATTTGATATGGAAGTGCGATGGGGAAACCTAAACCCTGGACAGCAGTTTTGTAAACTTCTGCCTTCTGCCTTGTGTTCCTGTTATCATCCTTTGTCAGCATTAGATTAAAGGCCATGATTTTTTTTTTTTATTTCTATGGAGCAGTATTAATTTAATTCACACTGTTCAGATGCTTAACCTAAAGTTATGGCTTTACTCAGAAGATAATTATGACATGAGAGTGAGCAAATGATCATGACAGTCACTGTCCTGTCAAACCGCCAGGTTTCATTTTGGAAATTTTGGATTTACTTTATTCTAGCAATAAATAGCTGTAATGTTAAAACTTCCGCTGCTATGGACTAGGAATGGTGCTGTGTGGTTTAGAAAAATAACTCAAAATTTCTCCTGATTTCTCATCTCTCTGACCTGCAGGGGAAAGGAATATTTTTTTTCTCATGAACACTTTTTCACGCATTTGAAAAAATATTGTAGAGAAAAAGATTAGGGCAAAGATAGGAAAGGAGATTAACTCAATATATAGGAACATAATAAAAACTTCTTTCTTTCCAAATAGCCTTTATCTTAAGCTACAAGGAATCTACACAACATTATCTTACTTATCTTTCATCTGATAGCTCGACTTCATTGGTACAAGGAGGCCTATTCAAGTGTTAAATATTGGTTTTCTAGGGCTATTTAAGATGCCCTTGCACAGTCTCTCCTGCTGCACTGCAGAAAGGTGTTTATACCTGTCCATTCTGTGTGATCCTCAGGCCATTTCAGCTGACTGAGTGAAGAGAGATTAAACCACTGAATTAGACAGCCCCACAACTTCCATTTGGCTGAGGGGTCCTTTCCATTCTCCACTGGGACCAAACCACTCAGATGTCTTTGGCAAGACAAACACAGAGTTGTTGTGAAGGCACAACAACTCAAGTTTATTATTTGATGTGTAGTTTTCCAAACGAGTTTTCCAGTTACAACATATTGGGTGGATTTTTTCATTCTCTGACTCCTTTCCTCCAGCTTTCCAGTGCAGAGTGTGGGATTCAAGGCTTGCACTATGGAAAAAGCAGGTTCTCCGTGTGAGGGCATGCACACACACACTGATCAAAAGCATCCACAAGTTCAAGACAGTCTGGGACAGAGACTTTTTCCTTGTGTTTCAGTCCTTCCAAAGCCCATATCAGCTGTCTATTGATCCATGACTCTATTGGATGCAATCACATTAAACAGTAATAGCCTTGCTGGGTGCTGTGGGCAAACTTTGCAAAAAATATTTATTGTTGTTTTCCTTCTCTTTTCCTTCCCCATATACACCAAGTGGGAAAAAATCCCAATGCCTTTCTGCCCCATGTTGAAATCCTCCTGCCAATGATGTTCAGCTGGTTTCTGACTCAGAAAGTCTATCCCAGCCTTCAAAGCTGACCCAACAACCTGGGATCTCTGATGTGAATATTCTGGCAGTGGTGCTTTCCTTTGAAGGTATCTTGTTTGTTTTTATAACTCTGTTTTACCCTCTATCATCTGTTGCCAGGGTTTTTCCATGCTGCCTCCAGTGAAATTTCACCAACAGCATTTGGACGTCCCACTGACAGAGCAGTCCTTGCCCAATCTGTGCTGTGGGTTGGCAGAACGGAGGGAAGAGGATTGGAACAGAGCAATACTGAAAACACTTCCAGTATTTCTCATGCTGCTCTCAGGGGCTTAACAGGGTGGTGAGGGAGAAAGAAAAAGTACATTAAAAAAACAAAACATGTTCTAGTATTTTTGGATTGGTCTGTGGCACAGGTGGGGTGCCAGAGACATGGAGTCAGAATTGCTCAGCTTGGAAAAGACCTCTAAGACCAAGTCCAGCCTTTAACCCAGCACCACTGTCTGACATTCACCACTGAGCCATGTCCTCAAATGCCACAGCTGCATGCATTTTGCACACTTGCAGGGCTGTTGACTCTGCCATTTCCATGAGCAGTCTGCTCCAATGCTTTTCATTACTTTCCTTTTCTGTGGAAAAAAAATAATTCATCATATCCAATGTGCAATGGCCAAACCTGAGGCCATTTCCTCTCATCCTGTCACTTCTCTGTCACTCATCTCACCACACTGTCCTGTCAAGGAGTTGTAGACAGTGAGAAGGTCCCCCCTGAGCCTTCTTTTCTCCCTCACAGCTCCCTCAGCCTCTCCTGGTGCTCCAGACCCTTCCCCAGCTCCATTCCCTTCTCTGGACTCACTCCAGCCCCTCAATGTCCTTTCTGAACTGAAAGCCCCAAAACTGAACACAGGATTTAGGATAATACCAGCTGGAGGACAGGCCTATGTTTGCTAGGAAATAACCCTAATGCTGGCATGCTTTCTGAACACAGAGCAATCACAAGCCAGCTCCACACCTGTATATATAAAACTCTGAGAAAATTCATTCCTGGGTATGGAAGTTGTTTTAAACTGCCCTGAGGCTAGGTCCAAAGAACCAGCTGCCTTTGAACATCCTGTAGACTGCAAAAGTGCAATTTGATGTATCAGAAGTAGTAAAGGGTGCTCTCACTCCATAGCTTTAGGAGAGTGCAGGAAGAGGCTCTTGCAAGCACAAAGAGAGAGATGTGTCATTTCCAGGGACTGTGCCTTTTGAACCTAATGGTTTTACTTGTTCCCCACTTGATCCTCGCCCTCCTCACGGAGATGTGGAGATCCTAAATTGTCTCCTTGGTGTAGGCAGCATCCTGAACTGTGTGCCTCCAGTCTGGGTGGTGACAATTTCTCCTCTAGCAATCAGGCAGAATATTGTCTCTGTCCTGACAGAACTCTCTGTATCCAGTGGCTGGACCTCAGTCTGTTGATTGTTGCATTACTGTAACAATTCCAGAAGGAAATTGCTACTTTATTTGAACTGGCCGAACAGCACACTGGTAGCACCCAAAACATGGAGAGCTGAACTGCAGACTTCCCACAACACAAAATAAATGTCTCACATTGTCCAAGAAAGGAAACAGTTTCCTTGCCCTGCTAATAAACAGCATGTGTAGTTGTAAACAAGATGGTCAACTGAGTGGAACTTTATCTCAGTCCAGAGCAAACATTGTGACATCTGTAAGAATGCTGGAGGACACAAAAGATGAGAAAATGGACATTTGAAATGAAAAAAATATAAATGTGAGGAGTAATATTTGCCTACACTAGATAACACGATCATTAAAAAATACTCAAATGGATTTGATCTCAGTCTTCATCTATGTATTTTATCTCTGTGAAATGTAGCTACATTGCACAAGCAGTTTAATTCTGTCCTTAATGCTGTCATGATTGCAACAGAGAAGATAACTTTAATTAAAGGGGAAGCAACTTGGTAATTCTTCTTTCTTAAAATACACTTACTCATTGAAACACTCTGAAACTTACATTTCTTTCAAAGGCTACCTCGGAGCTCTAAATGAAAAGTGTGAAAGAAGTGTTAATTATCATACTGTGTCATTTTTTTCTCAGCAGTGCCATGAGCCTTTCCTCCCTCTGATTGTGATAGAACTGAGCCATTTACTGGACTTCGTGACAATTCAAACACAAACAAAAGCAACCACACCAAAAAAGGCATTTTTGCAGCTCCTTATAAATATGTTGGTTGTTGGGCTTGCAAGGTTTGATTTCAGCTCCAGCTTGTTTAGTTACTTGGTTCAGATCCCCTGGAGTGAAAAGTGGCAGGAACCAGACTGAAACCTCTCAGGGTTCACTGAAGTTTTGCATTCCTCCACACAGGTTATGGGAAAGGTTCTACAATGAAGAAGCTGAATAAAAAAAAACTCCATTATTAAACCACTACTGATAAGTTAAATAATCATGTCTAGCAACATCTGTCTTATTCTTATAATAAATAATTCCTCAAATTAAGGATTTCCTGTTCTAGTATTTAACTGTGTGAAGCTAAGTAAAAATGAGAAGCAAAAGCTGGAAGGAACATCTGTGTTTCCAGTACTCTTGGGAAATGGGATCACAGTAGAGTTTTAACTGTTGCTTGGCACTATTCTGCCCTGTGCTACCTGAATCCCTTACAAACCTGTGGTAATGACACATTCTATTTCATATCCATTTTCCTCACATCCTTGAGTGTGTCTTCCATGATCATTAAAAACAAGAGACAGATGCAAAATTAAATTCTGAGATAACAAACAGATCTGTGCTATAGCAAGGAAAGAAATGCCAAGGAAGCTGCTATTGCTAATCAATCAAAAAGTCTGTTGTCAAATGAATTTTCAGTGTCAATGCAGGTAATGTGTCAATGTCAGCCTTAAGTGAGCATTTTTTAATACACAGGAAAGGAGGAGAGCGCCAAGGTCTCTCTACCCGGAGATCCTTTCCTAAAAAAGTGCCGGAGTTGTTCTTGAGTTATGTATATTAATTGCCTGCACTACTACAGGGAGAGGTGGGTAAGATGCTTCATTGACTGAAAGAGCAACAAATGCGATTATGTTGCAGTCATTGATTTATTTTTCTCGGTCATGATTTTTATAATCTCTCTTTACTCTTTTATTTTTTTCTGTTAGGAGCCATATTATAAAGTATAAGAATTTAATTCACCTCTTCCAGTAAATATTTATTTCCAGGTGATTGCTGTATGCATTGACTCAAGCATATCATAATGGTTCTTATTATTATTTTATGCTTGCAATTTAAGTCAAAGCGTTAAAGAATGGTATATGTAAGCTGAGAAGCTACAAATGTTTGAATCTAACCCTTCAATATTCAGACTCTGAAAGTCAGGGCAGGTTCATGCAGGCTCGTTGTCAAATTTAGATTGGAGAATGTGGACATGAGGCTGTGACAGAGTCTTTGGAGATGAGCTTTTACAATAGTGAATATGTTGAGAGCAACAGGAGCAGGGCCCTGATCTTGATGAATCTTCAGCTACAAGGGTTTTTTTCCTTATTTGTAAGAACAGTCCCCTCACACTTGTCCAAGGGAAATGTGCTAATATTTGTTCACCTTTCCAGTCATTTAATAATTAATGTTTACCCCCTTCCTTCATTGCTATTCACATTCATGTTGAAAGGTCATCTCTTCAGCTGCAGGTTGGCTGCCAGTTCCCTTCTGCACCTGAGCCCCTGCTGGCCTGGCAATAATTTCCTGAGGTATGATTATCATCTCCAGCCACATTCATGGGGCCCAGGTGGGAGAGGAGGTCAAGTTTCCTGGCATTGCTGTATTTCCTCAATGTCTGGACAATGCTAAAATGTTCTTCAAGCAGAAGCAGGAGCTGAGGTCAGAAATGTGAAACGAAGTAGCTGTTGCTTGAAGCCTCTTAAAAAACACAGAAAGCTTATATGTTTATCAGATGAACGGGTTTTGCATCCCTGCAGTCTCAGGGATGTTGTTTCTATTTAACTTTCAAGTGAAACTGAGGTTCCTCAGCCCCCAAAGGAAGCTGTTCTGGGGGAGATAAATGTGGCTCTGCCCCATGGGTCTGTGTATCTGGTGTCTCACTGTCCCTGGAGACCTGCTAAATCACATATTGATTTCAGCTCCTTTTTATCTCTAAGGATTGAGATGACTCTGAAGATTTCTTATATGAAACAGTAAAATAATTTCTTATCTTTCAGAGCTACGAGGTAGAGAGGGAAGAGAATGGGCGAAGAGGCACGCAGCCCCAGTGGCAAATTACACAGTGCTGTGAGGACACTGCCCAGGGTCTCACCTCCCTTCCTTGCCACCAGCAACAGACTCTAGCTGAATAAAAGACAGGGCAATAATTACAGATAGCAGAATTATTTTTGACAAATGCTGCCTTGTTTGGAAAGCACGTCATACTTTAATTTATTCCAGTACTTGCTGTTTTGCTGCCTGGCTGGTTTGTAAACCATTACACACCAACTTCTTGTTTCTAAGAGCTAAAGTGAAATCAGGTCTCTTGTGGTTTGCTTCACAAAATAAGAATTTAAATTAGAAGAACAATTTTTACCTTTCCAAAGGCCTTTCATAATTGTTTAATCAAATTTGTTAACACATAGTGTTAACAAATAAAGAATATAGAATTTCCCTATTCCTGTGTGTATTGTTCTGAATACATACCCACGCAGTCCCAAATATATATTGAACAAAGAAAACAATCCTCAAGGCGGTTTGTGAGCACAGTGCTCTCTGTCCCTGGGATGTTTGGGTGTCCTAATACACCTTTTAGATGTAAAAGCATCCTCCCGTCCCTAAAATTGCTTTGGATATATCCAGTAATGTATGTATGGGCTCAGTAAGAGGGCTGAAACACCTTGTGTTTCAAACAAAATTAAGGGAACATAAATGAGCCTTAGTCCCCTAATCAAAATAACTTTGAGACTTCTAGCTATGTTTCCACAGTGCACTGAAGACACAGTTTGAAGCTTATTCTATTCCCAGTGTTAGGGGATTTTTTGAGCTTTTAGGGTTTGGGGTTTTTTGCTTTCCATTATTTCAGGGTGCTCTGAAGTGGTGCTGTTTGCCTTTCACAGGAGAAAGACACACTAGGAGAGATTTACAGGAGGGGTCTTGGTCAGAACAACCTGTCAGACTTGATACAGCTCCTTCAAGACTGTGGATATAACACCGCTGCAAAAAAAAAAATCACTGAGCCCACGGCAGCAAATTGGCTTAGGGGGGAATCAGTGGTGCACTAACTAAAGAGAGGAGTCTTGTGGAGGGGAAAGACATGAGAGAACCCAGAGAGAAGATAATTAGGGATAAAATAGAAAAGAGAGGGTTGCTTACTGCTGGTTTAGCTGGGGCCTCTGAGGGTTACCACACACACTGCACTAGGAGTAAAGGCAGGTTTTGAAATTAGGGACAGAGAAAAACTGAAAATTTGCATTACTGGAGACTGGATCAGCTTTCCTAGTCAGGGAAAGGGAAGGAGGGAAGGGAGGGAGGGAGGGAGGAAGGAAGGAAGGCAGGAAGGAAGGCAGGAAGGAAGGCAGGAAGGCAGGAAGGAAGGAAGGAAGGAAGGAAGGAAGGAAGGAAGGAAGGAAGGAAGGAAGGAAGGAAGGAAGGAAGGAAGGAAATTAATTTTTTTGTTTGTGTCACCTCCAAAGTCTTAACAGAGAGAAGCACCCTTTTTCCAGGAACCTTTGGACGTCTCTTTACAAAAGAGACAGTCACCTTACACTGTCTGCTGTCCTAAGTTTATTCCTCATAAAAGAAAAAATAGTGCATGAAGGTAGTGATGCTTATCTTCCATGGATGGGTTCAGGAGCTAATATTGAGGTGCACTTCAGAAAGGGGGAAACATATTTCAAAGGTCATGTGAGCTATTTTCCTCCAAAACTTACTTGTTGTGGAAAAAACCCCACAAGTTTCTGTAGCAACAAGCATTTCCTTGCCAAACACTTGTTCTCTGAGAACATTGTGGAATATTTATCCCATTATTTCTGTGCAAGACAGTGATAACTAAAAGCATTCATTACTGCTCAGGCCCTAAATTTGCATATTGTTTTTAGCTCTTGATTATATGAACAGTAACACCCTTAATGGAAGATAGTGCAAGCTTTTATTGCTGCAGTTAAGGTAGCATGGCAATGACAAGTGACAAAAATATATTTAAAGTACTAACAAATCTTTCACAGAACTTCTGTCAAGACTGTATTTTTTTTTGTTGGTAACCCCATAAAATAATAGATTCAATTAGCATTCTGTTATTCCTTCTAGCTCTTTGAAAGCATTTCACATCATTACTTTATCTGAAGCAGTTATTTATTTCACATTAGAGATAAGCAGTGCTTTTTACCCTGCTAACAATAACTAATAGATGTCGATGTTCACCCAAATTATTTTATAGAGTCGGAAATTAAATGTATCCAGTCACTGCTTTTTTTTTTTTCTCTGTGAGGGAAGGCCCATTAGTAAATATCTAAAGATATTTTTTCTAAATACCTAAATATCTAAAGAGGATTTTTTCCTCTGCTAAGCAGGAGCATTGGCAGGGTGGCTGTGGGGCTGTGCAGAGACAGAAGCCTTGGCTTTATTTCCCAGTGACTGTGTCCAGCCTGGGCTGGTCAGGTGTCTGCACCTCTGCACAGGCGCTGCTGGAGCAGTGCTGCTCAGGCTCTGCGCTCTCCTCTGGCCCCCACACAGCAGCTAAAGCCCTTTAGGAGCTGATAACTGAGCTTGTAGTTGCGAACATGAGGCAAAAGTAATTTGCTTTATCTTCAGAATGCTATTTACTCACCATACCAAAAGCTTCAAGTGACACTTGAGTAGATGTTTCCAAAATGGTTAAAAATGCGTAGTGGTTTTACAGCAGGGGGAAAACGAATTTCATGTTTTTCCAGTAAAATAATCTAAAGGTAGTTAATACCATCTCCAAGAATTTTCATATTTTTCAATGATGACAAAATTTGCTGAGGGATAAAAAAGAGGTTTGAGACTCATTTGCCCAGGAAGGGAAATTTTGAGGGAATTTCTGCTGAAAGGTACAAATAAAACTGTTTTGTATTCATGACTAAAGAATTTGCTAGCAATGAATACTTAAATAGGAAATTGGTCATGTTGGCTTCTTCTAGATAAAGAAGGAAAATCGATAGGTACATAGCTTGTTCCTTCTGTGAATGCAAAGCAGATTTTGTTGAAGGGCTCCAAGTCTCTCTTCTCCAGTGGAAAACTTGCTAGAATCCCAAAATTCAGCATTTGCTCTCAGAGAAAATAAGAACTTTTGCTGTTTTATTTTGGGTCCAGTATGAATGGAATATATTTTGAAGCAAATGTAAAAGAAACACGAGGTCTGGAGTGGCAGTGGCTGCCCCAAGGTGCTGTCCAAGTGCTTGGACCTCACTGTGGCTCCTCATGAGTCTGGACATGTGCCTGCCTTAACAATAAATATATTTTGAAATCAAATATCTCAGGAAGAAATAGTAGTCATCTTATCATTATAGATTTTCAGCAGTCACAGCTTTTTTTCCTTAGTTTTTAAGAAATCAAAAAGTACTAAATAGGAGTGAGAAGAGTCCTAAATTCATAGGACTTACTGCTTTTGTTCAGAGCACCTGCTTTTCATGAGGAAACCACTTTCATATGATGAAAGGCAAAAGCAAAAAATATTTTACTAATTTATTCACTAAAATCTCAAGCTCTTTGAAACAATCCTGCAGGGATTGTGCATGGCAAAACCAAATGCATCTGGTAAGTGCTTCACATTTCAGACAAGTAAAAGGCAAAGAATCCACTCCTGCCTTGCACAAAGTGGGGAAGAAATGCAAGAAGAAATGGATGAGACCACTCTGTGATCTCATAGGGCAAGTCTTGCTTCTATGCATTGAAAAGAGCCATGTCTGTGATCTGTACCAGAGACAACTCCACAACAAAACAAAACAAAACAAAACAAAACAAAACAAAACAAAACAAAACAAAACAAAACACCACAGTCAAATCAACAACAACAATAAAAGAACAAAGAACATTGTCTTGAAAATAGTCCAGTTATAATTAAGAGAAGGCAGGAGAAAATTATTTCATTAAAAGGTTAAAGTCTTATTTTCTCTTTTAATCTTTTCAACGTGTGCTGTGGTGTGTTCTTAAGTTTGTTAGTTTGCTCCCCCCATTTTCTGTATTAAATGGTTTCTTCCTTTGCCAGGACCCTGTCAGTTAGGTTGCTATGGAAATGAAACTGCTCCTCCCTTGGTTTCTCTTATAAAGTGAAAGTTGTTTCCTCCTTGGGCTCAGTCAATCACTCCTTTTCTCCTCCCAGGTTTCGAGAATTTTCTTTTCTCTGGGAGTTATGGTTGGCTGTAGCCCCAGAGCCCCTCCTATGATTTATAACAGTTAGTTACTTTAGTATATCAGTTATGTTTCGTACCTCCAAATATGTATTTCTATTGGATAGCCGAGTTTCCCTGCCTTCTTCCCCCCTTTTCCCTTAAAACCCTCTCCTGCCCCCTGTTCGGGGCCATTTGCTGGGTGTTTCCCCTCCTTGTTGGTTCTTCTGTAATAAACCGACAATTTACCCCCAGCAAGTGGTCGCCTCCTAATTCGTCTCTCACCGCGCTGCTCCGAGCTATCACCCAGCTCAGACCAAGGCCAAGACGCCGAAGGAAGCTGCTTTCTGATGCGCAGGGGCCCTGGCCTTCGCCCCTCACTAGATAGCCGGATTCCAGGGCCGTAGTCGCCCCCGCGCAAACGTGGTGTCCCAAAATTACCTGTTAACACAAGCATGTAAACTTATGCAAAATAAAGAAAAAATAGAATAGGAAACTCAGATATGGCACAAAAATTTGTATTCTGTGTCTTCAATTCACATTCCTGTAATTTTAGTAGATTTCACTGCAGCTGGGTAGATGCTACTAATTCTGCTCTATTAACACGAGTTAATGAAAGTATATTTAGGAAAATTTCCCTGCATATTGTTTGCATATTGTTTTGTGCATCTGACCTCACATTGTGATTTGGAGTTCATAAATGTGAGGTTTGTTGCACTGGTGATGTCTGTTACAACTGGCAGCAAGGGTAGAAGTTACTGATCATTTCAATATTTGAAAAGCATGAACCTGTGAAACTGTTTACAAAATTTTTCTTAAACCAGGTTTGCATCTCCGTAAGATAAGGGAAACCCTTGAATAAAGAAAATTTCCTTCAATACAGGGAGACTATAACAGTTCTTCAGTGTAGCAGTTTATAAAGAAATTCTACACAAACCTGGGACAAGATCCATAGAAAAAGTTCTTATGAGGTAGCTGCAAACTGATCACAGAGGGGAACAACCAAGTACTGAAAAAAAAAAGGAGAAACTAAAGGGGTTTTTTTCCCCTATCCCTTGAATTTTGCCATTTATGCAAATTCACCAGTAATTAGCAGCAGATGAGGTTTTTCATGAAGACTGGACAAGATCATGCTTGATAATTTTCCTGGCATTTAAAGTAAGTGTAAATTTAGAATCTAAATTATTGAGAAAAATAATTCCAAGAATGTTGACAGATTTGCCACTCTCTTTAATACTAACATTAATAACAATATTAATTCTTAAAAAAAGCAACTATCAACTAAATTATTACTCAAGCAGAATTAAGGTTACCTCATAATTTTGATAAAGGTTGTGCTCATCCTAAATTCCATGCTCAATCTTTGATAAATTCAAATGCCGGCCCAGTTTTCTCTTTGTATTTAGGGCTTGGTTTTTGTTTGATTATTTAATTGTTGTTGCTGTGTTGGTTTGGTCTTGGGGTGGCCTTTTAAAGTTTTTGAAATCCTTATTTTGGCACAGGACATGAATTCACTGAAATATTTGTGTATGAAGAGGGTATTCCAACCAAATTTCATTTTATTTGATAATTGCTGCATTAAGTACTTTGACAATTCGAGTGTCAGAGATCTGTTGCAGTGAGAGCAAAAGCAGAAAGAGTGGATAAGGAGGGACTGAGCACTGCAGACACTGAAGGTGAAGAATGTTGAGACTGAAGGTGGGGGAAGAAATGCTTGAAGTTGAGAATGCTAACAGGAAGGGAAGTTTGCTTCTTATGTTGATATAACATCCCCTTCTTTCCCCCCCCAGTAATCAAAGTTTATATTACTTGACATTTAAATAAATTAATTAAACCAGTCATCAGGTTGCTCTGTTCATAGCAGCATGATGTGAAATTTTTTGTTTTGTTTTATTTCTCTGGTTGTCCTTGTCAGGATCACTTCTTTCAATCTCCTCAGCTTGCCCTCACTGTCTACTGGAAATGTTCAATCATTTCATCACAATCAGTCAATAAAAAATGCAGTAGCTAATGTTTTCCTCATGAACATTTTGGTTTTGCTTTTTCCAGTTTGCAACAGGAGTGTCCTGTCAGGGTCTTAGGAAACAAGAAACCCACAACAGTATGACTTAAAATAGATACATATTTGGTGCTGGAAAACATCTGAGTCTGATCGAGGCAGTAGAAGCTTTACAATTTTCACAAGACTCCCAGTCAGTGATGCAGATCCATTACCTCAATCTGCCCATCACAGTAAGTCAGTTGGAAGTCTCTGTCTGGAGGAGGAGGCTGGCTGGTGGGTATTTGTCACTCTGAATGTGATTGATGCTATCAGGGTGTTAACCTTGGTACTTGACAGCAATTCAATAGGAAGCAATGTATTTCCAGGCAGCAATTTTATTTGTAGAAAGGAAGATATTTTCCTTTTTTCCAAATACAAAGTCTGAATAGAAAGATTGAGACTTTCTGGAAGTGTCACTGGAATAGAAAGATAAATACAGGGACTTGTACCAGTTGTCAAAAGGATTGAAGTGATTTGTGTTGCATCTGCAGCTCCTGGGAGCTTTGGGAATGCCAGAAACAGCAACTGCTCTGAGAGCTGCAAAAACACATCCCTGCAGAGCTCTTGCTCCTGAGCTCCTTACAGCTCAAATAGATAAGTCAAGACAAGAAAATCTTTTTAAACTATTTTATAGATGGTAGTTAAAAGCCAGATATTTAAGGCCTGCAAACTTTTTATCGGTTGCAGGGTTTAAGAGACTCAGCTCTGTTCAGGTTTCAAAGGACTCTAAATTGAGTCCTAAAATGGTCTGCAATTAAACTGTGATTTTACACGTCTTTCAGAACTAAAAGTTCAGAGAGATTGTCAGAGACTTTAATTCAGTGTCAAAAAAACAAAAAAAGAAAGTAATACAGATTAATTTTTCTAGGTTTGGCCATGAAATTGTGTGTGTTTAGATATATATATATACATACCTACACACACCTATATACATACACATATATATGTGTATGTGTATACATACATATAAATTATATACACATATATTTACAAAAATTAATTTTAACTCCCTGAGAAAACATGTGTAAGTCACGTTTCAGTCTGAGCTCCATCTGTAAGCATTTGTAAAAGAAAATCATACGAAATCCAGCATTTACTTTCAGCTTGTCTGTATAAAAGACTTTATGTCGAAAATACTTCAAAACAACAATACTGAGGTGAACTCCTTTTAATTATCCACTGGAAATCATCTTTTGATAGAGCCAAAATGTCAAGCCAAAATGTCAAGTCAAAATCTTACTCCAGAGTTAGGTTTCAGAGAAGCAGCAGCACCAGAGCTGCATAATAGGCTAATGAGAAATGCTCTGAAGCTGATGGTTTTGCCTATTGTATTAATATTGATGGATAAAACCAAACTAAGCCCCACAAACAAACAAACAAACAAAAAATCCACAATAAACCCAAAACCAAACCAAAACAGAAACAACAAAAACATCAAAACCCCCAAAATCCCTAACCACCTTAATATTCAATATTGGTTAGTTCTCTCCATTCCCATTCCCTGAAGCAATTTCTGTTTTCTATCGGATGTTGGGCTTAACTTCCTTTAAATGAGATCACATTCTAGACAATGATTCTAGTAAACATGAGAGGTTTATCTTATATTATTTTATGTGTTCTGATCCTGATTCCATTTCTGTATCCACCTTCATACTTAGTTGTAGAACAGAGTGACAGAATTTTGTCCTGCATTCTGTAAAACAGTTATATTTATTTCCCTCAAGCCAGCTACTTAAATGATTACTGTATTTTCTGATATGTGCTGTAAATCCACCCAAGTAACTGAGTTTTTAGTTATTTTTTCTTAGTTAAGTTGTTAACTGTGATCTTCAAACACGCCTCCATTGTTGTTTTTTTCTTGTTAAGACAAAAATAAAGCTAATAGGCACTGTGAAAAAAGAAACTAATAGCTGCCATAGGAGGTCTTTCTCTCTTGTTTTCTTTAAAAAAATAGTCAGAAATCTGGCAAAACCTCCAAATATGTTGATTTATTTGTGAATGTTTAGCCCAATTATTTTGAGTACAGTCCCTCAAGAGTTTTAACTATGCTTGCAGTGATGTGATGGGGATTTAAAATATATCTCTGTATGAGCAGAGAATATAAATACTTGAGAAGTTCTGAGAATCACAGGATCACAGAAGAGCTGGGGTTGGAAGGGACCTTGAAGGAAATCTCATTCCACCCTCTGCCATGGGCAGGAACACCTTCCACTTTCCCAGGTTGCTCCAAGACCTGTCCAACTTGGCTTTGGACACTTCCAGGGATGGGGCAGCCAGAGCAGCTCTGGGCATCCTGTGCCAGGGCCTGACCACCCTCACACCCACAGGGGACTTATAAAAAGGAGGAATAGGGATTCCTTACATGGGCAGGCAGTCCCCTAAAAAAACCATGAGGCTACAGAAGGTGATCCCTTTCTTCAGGCTGAATGACTCCAGCTTTTTCTTGGCTGAAATGGTGAGATCAATAACCAAACAATTTTTATAAAGTCAATAAAGTGTCTTTATGTTTCCAATGCTGGTTTTCTCACTACTTACTTATCTAGTGATGTATGTATTATTTAGCCATTCTACATTTCCCTGAAAAACATTTTTTTTTCAGTGCTAGATAAAAGCATGAGAAAAAATGAAAAAAATAACAGGGATATAGGTAAAAGGTAGGGAGTTTACTACATTCTATATTTCCTCTATATTTGGAATGTTCATTATTAAGAGAAAAGAGCATAGTCTTCTGAGTACATTAAAATCTGGAATATCCAGTAGATTAACAAGAGTAAGGAATGAATGGATTGGTTTTGTTCTTATGTTGCTAGTTTAAGTTAACACCACACTATTCATATGTTAGAAGCAGGTCATGCTAACGGTGGGATGAATTACTTCAGGAGCACTGGGTATGGGGATCTCTTGGAGATAATTGCAAACTTGAATATCAAAGTGTGCATAGACTAAAAGCACATAACATCCACAATGAATGCATCTTGGGATGCATTCATCCCAAGGGAAAGAAATGCATCCCTTGATGCATTCATCAAGGGAAAGAAAGAAGATGGGCTCTTAAGTCCCCAGTTTGTGTCAAAACTGCTTTCAGCCTTTTTTACTTTTTAAGCCTGCTTCAGCCTTTTTTATATTTTTAAATAGCAGTGAAGACAAGGACTTCTGAACATCTTTGGGTTTTCTTATTTACAAGCATTTGCAAAGCACTGTCTTTCCTAAAACCCATGTCTTCTGAAACCCTGGGGTTTAGGATGCCTGAATACACCAATCAGCAAGTGCACCAAACTCCATCAGCTACAGTCCCAAACTCAAAGCAGACAGCTCCATCTTTTTGTGGTTCCCGACTGCCCTCTCAGCACACCCATTCCAGCTCCAAAGCAGAGGATTGTGAGTTGCTCTCTCAGGGATGAGTTCAGAGCAGTCGCGTGTGGATTCAAACAGCTGCCACCAAAATCAGCAGTGAAGCCAGCACACACAGGTGTCTGAGCAGCGGCAGGAGTGGGGAAAATCCCTGTGGTGACTAAAAAGTCTGTTTCACTGTCAGCTGCCTGTGGGGAATGCTACTCCAGCCTTTTAAACAGAGGTGCTCTGAATGACATGGAAAGGAATGGGGGAAAGGGGAATTCTTGGGGGTTCCACTGGTACCTCAGGGCTATGGTGTCCCACTCCCACCTCCTCCTGGAGGAGGAGGAGCTACTGGGAGATAGTAGGAGACATATCAACACTCTTGAGGTGATGGTTTGTTCAAGAACTATCTCTAGGAAACGTAACTGGACAGAGGCAGGAATTCACACTGACATTTAAAATTAGGCAGGGATACACCTCTCTCTCTCTCTAGGAGGTTACACATTGTTCCAGCAATCTGGGGTAAGGCTCAGCTGGTGTGAATTTGCTGGCTGGTGGTACAGATTGCTACTCCATTCCACTCCTTTTCTGGTAAGACATATTTTTTCCCCCTTCTTCTAAAAATGAGGAAACATTTTGTGAATGGCACATTAGAATAAAAATTGAACCTCAAGGTGTTAAAGACTAAATTTAAAACTGATGCATAGACAGTCTGCTACCAGGAGTATTCCTTTTGGCTTCAGCTTTAAATCCACATTAATTATACTGAAATGAATAACTGCTTCTTGAGTTGCAGCAGTGGAAGATTTTGCTCCAATCTTTGCCGTATTTTGACTGAAAAATCATAGCCCTGAATATAAGTGTTAAATATTAATATTGAATTTAAATATACATGAAGGGAACTGCTTCCATATGTTCATATTATGAATCTAATTCCATTTTAGTAGAATGAGCCACAAGGAGTGGGCCTGTTTCACTGTACCATTAATCTCAAAATGCTGGTAGTGGAATTTAATTGCCTGCATTAAAATTTAAGCCTCACTTTCTATTTCTGTCTTTCAATGCAATTGGATCTTTTCCCTGAGTTGCAAATGCCAAAACCTATTTACATTGCATAAGGAATATGACCTTACACTCATGTGACATCTGCAACAAATTTCATGAGACATTCCCAAAGAAACAGCTCCAAGGTCTGAAATGGAGAGATTTTAAGCTGTAGGCATAGCAGAAGGAATGAGAGGAGATGTAATTTCTGTGTCATTAAAGTGAATGGAAATTTGAGTTCATCAAGGAGGGGCTCAGCAGTGAGTCTCAGGGTAGGCAAAGTCCCCAGACATGGACAGACAGAAAGGAAACCAGCAGTAGACAACTAAAGATGGAATTAAAAGCACAAGGAAGGATAGCAAAGATGTATATTTCTCACTTTCTGAGATGGTGGGGAAAACCAGGCTTGATAGAAAAATACAAGAGTTGCCTAAATTAGCTGCTAAATATGGAACAGAATATCAGGTGTTGGCAAGCAAAAATCTTGTCACCTGAGACATGAAAACCACCTAAAGTCTCTCTGTCCTTCAGATTTCCAGTTTTCTGTCTTGTATGAGTTGGTCTGATAAAGCTCTTTCCTCTTCCAGCAAACTCTGTGTCTCCCATTTTCTCAGCCCATTCTGTCTTCAGGGGCTAAAATATTGAGACATGGGGAAGGAAGCAGAAAGGAAGAAGGTGCATGAAATGTTAGTATGCTGTGCCCGATGCAATTCCAACAGCTTCATCCTGAATTTTTCCACTGACTAGGGATGTCATACTGGATTCATAAAAAAGAGAGAAGAGGAGGGCATGTCAGAATAGAGAAATGAAGAAGAAACAGACTCCTTACAAGGCATGATAGAATATAATGATGTAGAACATAAAAATATCACACATTTTTTTATTTCTGGCCATCAGTGAAAACCAAATCTGCCTATATTCTGAGACAGGTAATATGTTTTCTCAACATATTTCTATAAAATATTCATTTTCCCATGCTAGCGCAGAGTCTGCAAGCTGTAGTTTATTAAAAATCCTACAAGTAAAAAATGGCAGTAATGAATTTTTAAAAAACTGTATTCTCTTTGAAGATGATCAAGCAGAGTTTACCAGGCAGAAAAATAATATTAAAAATGCAAGTAAGAAATCAAAATCAAAATCAATTAAGCAAACAAATCTAAATGGAGCCTCTTAACCTTTTTTTCTCAGCAGTAAAACTGATCAATGGGCCAAGTTTATGCTTTTAAATGGTAATTTTGCTTATTCATTAAAGAGGTTGGGTTTTTTTTACTCTTATCTTATTTTCAGTAGCTCCTCAGTTTGTAGGCTGCCAAGCAATGCAATAACATGTTTACAAACAGCCTGTCTTGGGTTCTGGCTTGTGGCATTTTTCCTGCGCATGGAAGGCAAGGAAGGGATCTTGAGGAACAAAAATAAAACAGGGCAAAAAAATCACCCTTCAAACCCCATTCTCTCTTTGCCAGGGACTCAGTCTGACTCTCTTCACATGTGGTGCCAAAAGTCTTTTTCTCTGTGCTCTGCTGCTGGAGAAGAGCTGGGCTCTCCCTGGCACCAGAGGGGATTTCTCCCCAGTGCTCCTGTTTCTGTTGTTTTAGAGAAGCTCACCACAAGGACCAGGTACATGTCTGGTGCAGATTATGAGAGAAAACTGCTTTCTAGAAATAACAGCACTGCTTTTATGGACAGGAGTGTTTTACCACAGCAAGGAAAAATGCTTGGTGTCTTGATTTTAGGTGCTCTTGCCTTCTTAAAAAACTGTAACACCCTCTGACAACACAGGGCTGCTCAGGTCAGGGGCAGGGCTAGGGAGAAAAGGACTTTGACATTGGCTCAGTTGTCTACTCAGGCAGATGGCACAGCACCAAAAGCATCTAGGATCAGCAAAAAACCATCCAATTAATTTCCAACAATTTTTCCCTCATACATAAAAATTGAAGTTTTGTGGAGCTTTTTGCATTGTCAAGACAGAAAAATAAGAAATAATGTGGCTACACAAACAAAACTTAGATGTTGGTTTTTAGTCAAGAAGATTCACTTCAAACCCTCCTGCTCTACCACTGAAGCTCACAGAAGATTCAAGAATCGCTTTGCAATTGTTGCTTCAATGGATACAAAAATTTAGAAACTGCAGAGAAAATGATTCCTGCTGTTCTTGTCTTAACTTTATATTGTGAGAAGGTTGCATTGATATCTATAGCTAATGACAGCAGCTCCCATTACTCTACTTACAGTCAGAATTATGCAACAAGAGAAAATAACCACCATTGCATTCATGTTTTTTAAAAGGCCTTTGGTGAAGAAAGGACTGTGTGGTTTGAATGTGAATATTCAGTGGCTTTCACCAGTTAAAACAGCCCATCCTGTTGTATTCTGGTGGTGACTGTGTTCTGCAGTATTTGCATCTTCAATGAGCCTATGTACCTGCAGATCCAGTAGCACTACACCTAAATCAAGTTTTCACTTGTGCTGTAACATGTATTTCAGCCTCTATTGGACTTACTCGCCAAAGCTTTACAATAATGTCAAGAAGGACAAAATTCAAAGGACAAAAGGCCAAAATTCAATCAAAATGCAGGAATGTTTTGGTGGGACGAAAAATTGTGAAAAACAGCCTTCTGATTTTGAAAACTAGGACTAATAGTGTAATCTTCCCCAGCTAGATGTCCACTATAGAAATGCAAGGGATTTTTATGCACTGAAAGTGAAAGTTGACTGGTACAATAAACATGTCGAATGCTTTAATGCTGATTATCAATGACGACTGTAAAGCTTTCACTGAGCATGAACCTCAGGCAAGGAAATAAATCAGTTTACAATAACTGAAAAATGTGTAAATACTCTTGCAAATTATTTCTCCAATGCATTTGAACAACTTTGCTAAAGCAGTAAAAAAATATTACCAAACCACCTCTTAGTCCAAGAGGAATGCCATTCAAACCCAGTAGACACATGTGTAGCATAACTTACTAGGATAATTAGAATTTTCACAAGGCCATTATGCCCATGAAAACAACTGTAAACATGAAATATTTTATCATAATAAGCAATATTCATTTGTGTCACCATCCTGAATGAGCTGAGCACTTCAATAATATTCTAATTATACTTCCACCTACTAATTTGGACACTGGGAGAGAGGAAAAAAACAAAGGGGGGGAAAAAGTCTTAAATAAAGTGATTCTTTATTGGACAAAGGAAATATGACTTTGACACTTAATTTAAAATCTCTTCCCTATTCTTCCTTCATGAAAAACTGTATTTCTGAAAATCTCATACCATTTATATTTTATGTGTTGTAGCCCACAAACACAAATAAAACTCTATATTGCAATACTTAGTAAGTAGTAAATGGTATTTTTGTCTCAGTAAGATAGAAGTCCTTTTGCTCTCATTCTCTGTCTTAAACTTGATTTGCAATTACCTTCTCAGCTGAGCACCAAACCCATTTTTCCTCCTCAACTCCATTCCCTGAGTAGGTGCTGAGCAATATTTTTAACAAGTCAAATTGCTAACATCAGAGGGAGACAGATAGTCTTAGTCCTCTCACACTATCACTTTTTTCTGTGCTCTGATTGAGAAATATACTTCAATGCCTCTTTTCCTACTGCTCTCTAAAGGTACAGTGACGTTCTGGTCCTGGGCAACCTCCTGTGGTCCTTTGGCTCCAGGACCTGTGGGTCACAAGACATTTCACTGAATCAAAAGTGAGTGATTATAACATAATATTTTACCTTTCTGGTTTTTTCACACTCTTGTCTCCCAGCCACAGTGAAGAATTTTTGTGTCAACGTGTTGAGACATCAGAGCCTCTTCCCCTGGCACGCCATGGAATTCAGGAGGCATCAGACACCGTGTGGGTTCCTGAAGACACAAACACCACAATCCTCTGGTCTATGACTACAGCAGGGCAAAACAAAGGCACAGCTATGTTTAAGTGCTCTACCTCGATTTAATATTTCCATGTAAAGACTTGGTATTTCTGAGGAAAGGAAACAAGAATAAGTTGAGAACTGGCTTTAGAAACATGTTGGTTCTAAAACTTTCTACCAACCAAATGTATTTTCCTCCTGTCCCCATCTAACACCCTCTCCCTTCCTTCCTCCCTCTCTCTTTTCCTCCCCGCCACCTCCCTCTTTCCCATTCTGTCAATATCAGTATAATTCATGCTTCATTTAACCCAGCATATTGCATTAGGCTTCTCACAGGACCAAGCAAGATAAAAATTAAATCTCAGATCAGTTCGTGCATTGCCTTGCCTTCATTTTTCTGTAAGTGAAGCCAGTGCCCTGACAGGTTTCTATCTGAGTTGCAATGCTGCAGAGCACAGTATCTCATTATCCACCCAGCATGTTTGCTGTTAACAGGGTAGCACTGCCTTCTTTGCATTGACCTGCTTACCAAGTTACAGTTTCCTGCAGTGACAGTTTTGGTTCTGAATCTATGGTTGAGCAAAACAAGTATAAGCAATTGTTTTTTTCTTTTAAAGCTAGGCACTTTTTAAAATCATCACCTTAATTTCTTAAACTATTTTATGTACGGCATCTAGCAAAAAAACTGAACTCCTTTTACATGGTCAACATTCAGGGCAGTCCTTGCACAGGCACTCAGTGTAGAATTATGAGAATATCCACTTTAGAACCACTAAGTATGAACACTTTGTAAACTGTTGTCAACCTCAGTGCTGCTTCTCAAAAGCAGCATGGCAATTAAAGTGTATTCCACAGTACAATCTTCACTCCAATTTAAATATAAAAGCATTTGCAGCATGTAGCAGCATTCGGAAAATTTATGTCTACCATGATGCATTATTTAAAGTGTCCTGAACTACAGCACCAAGAACATATTTTTAAGGTGTTAGGCATGAGAGTTTTCAAGGTCATGGAAATTGCTGGTTTGCTCTAATTGTGTAAGTCTAGTGTGTACCCAGAGCGAGCATAAAGAAAAAGAAATATTTCCTACATATTTCTTTTGTGCCTTCCTACTGACACAGCAATTTCTCTTTTTTAACTTTGTTCACAAGCTGAGACAACTGGTGCATCTCAATCAACACATGTCTTGCTTATATATTTTAACACTTATTCCTAATCTTATTCTACGTATATATTTCAATTGTTAAACAACACTTTCACATTAGTGGTGGACAAGATAATACTATAATTATCATGCTTACCTTTATTACTGCTTGTTATCATCCCCACATGTTATATGGAGCATCTCAATGTCACTGTGCCCTGCTGGTGCTGCTCACGGAGCTCCCACTGTCCCTGCACATGAAGCACTGACCAAGACCCTGCAGCTCCTTCTCCCTTTCCCTCATAGAGCATCACCCTGACAGCCCCACCAGTGGTGTCAGAGCTCACCAGACCATCTTCCCCTCTAGAACCCAAAATAGCTGCCAAAGTGGCTCAAAACAGGGAGGAATTTTGGGGTGGAGTGGTTGAATATATGCCTACACAAAGTGCATTGTAGGTTTCGGGTCATGGAGAGAGTGCGATGTCAATAGGTGTCTCTGTTTCCATAATTTCATACATTTTAATTCTATTTCAAATGAACTTGACAACTTGTAATTTTTAAAATTGTTCTTGCTAAATTTCCAGTCTTTCTTGCAAATTCTCAAGTGATAAAAAACCTGCTTGTGATCTCATTTTTTTACCTATTTTACCTATTTTTTACCTCCTTTAAATGTGTTTCTTGTATTTTTTACCCCATAAAGGATCAATTTTTAAAAATTCCTTTTAGCAAAACCAGGATCTTCCACTGTCACACAAAAAATATCACTGTCCCAAGGCTGGTTGCCCTTTCAGCAGTTCACCACTGTCATGCAGCAAATTGTTCTGCTCTTCCCATCCACTATTTCCAGAACAGTTGCAAACAGAAAATGAGCCATTTTGCTTAACTGCTTTTCATGAAATCCATGACTAGACAATTTGATGAGGAACCTATTCGAACACATATCTGAAATAACAATGTGCAGAATTTTTAAAAATTTGTTTGGGTGGGATATTTTTCCGAGCAGGGGCTAAGATCCTTTAAAAATACCCATAACCAATGAAGTATATAATAAATTGTTTGGTTTATTATTATGATATGTGCTTCTAAGGTTGAAAAGAGGAGGGTTTTAATAAAGATAAGGAGTGTGTAAAAAAATAGGAGGTCGAGCTGTATGTTTTGTGTGCTTTGTGCAAGTACACCTGTGCTGCATGGTCACATTTTACAGAGCAGTAGTTTTGCTGGAATGTAGTAAATTGGAGTTTGACTCAATATGTTTTCACAATGAAGATCTCTCAGACAAAGAATGGCATGAATGTTACTCCCTCCATAGGCAAAGGTGTCAAGATCTCCCTGACAGCAACAGAAAAAGGGTTCATGAAACCATTTAGAGTAGTCTTAATGTACTAGAAACAAAGGCAAAGATGTCTTGATTGCTTGGAAAAGTTTTCAAGATATAAATTGAGAACATAACAGAAAGGAACAATTAATTTTCTTCTGTCATGAGGACACTGAGATTAAAACAAGGCCGATTAGGCAAATCCTGTTTTTTTGGGTGGGTTGTATTTATTTTTAAATTTTGTTTGTTGTTTTGGTTTTGTTTGCTTGTGTGTGGTTTTAGTGGGGGTTATTTTGTTGCTTTTTGTGGGTTTTTTTGTTTGGTTGGTTGGTTCGTTTTCGTTTTTGTTGTTGTTCTGGGTTTTTTTGTGTTGTTGTTGTTTTTTAAATGTTTTAGTTCCTTTTGAATTTGGGATGCATTGGCTGTGAATACGGGTGTGCAGAGCATCTGACACAATGAGATGTAGGACTCAGTTCTGGGTTCTGTGTCCTGGCAGTCCCGGAGTGGAGCTAAAGCCTGACAACACTCACCCTTTTGCTGAGGAATTTCGGCTGCTCTCTGGATTTTGGCTGCATCCAAATGCTGCTGGCAAAATCAATGACTCTCCTTTGTCTTTTACAGTCTAGAAGGAAATCAGGAGAGGAGACAAAGCTTAGTGATGGAAAGGCTCTGTGTTGTACAAAGGCTCTGTTTCTGCTCAGCATTTAAGGGCAGGCTGATGCATGTACAGCTGGGCTGCTCTTAAATGCCTTTAATTCTTAGCCTAATACAGCACCCATTGCTCCTCAAAGCCTTTCATGAGGCATTATCACTCAGACCCATCATCCTCAGGAGTTTGTGAAGGGGACTGCTTCTGTTGGTGAGGCTATAAATATTGTAATTTCCCAAGTATAAAGGTCTCAATATACATCATGCACAAGTGGTGGTGAGGGTGGTGGCACAAAAAGGGTCAGGTGTAGTCCTGACATCACTATAGTTTTTCCCATAAAAGTTAGGATTCTGCCTAGAATCTGCCTAGATTTTGCAGCCTAGCTCTGTCTTTCATGAATGGTTCCCAGGACACATGAATCTAAAAAAATTATTCATTAGGAACACCAGCTTCTGTGTACACTGCTGAATTAATTTATAAGAACAAGGATTTCAAACTTATCCAGGTGTCAGAAACACAGACCTTATCTTCTCAATGTGTTTTTCTCCCAGAAGAAAGTCCCTCTCTGTTGAGGAATATTTTGGCTCTGGAAAGTGAAATGAGAGGGAAACAACTTGTGGGAGTGTCCTGTTTCATCAAAAAAGGTATAATGGAGTTAACATCTCTAGGCTGTAAATGCTGTTCCTTTCTCAAAATAAAGTCAAAAGAAATTGAACTCTTAATTGAAAAGCTTATCTGATTCAATGCTGTACAATGCAGTTTAATTAACACAATCCTCCTTTTCTGTTGTTGTTTGGATTGATCTATAGGTTTATATCTCTTGTTGCAAGAGCAGAACAGGGAATGAGGCAAAACACCACAGTGTGGGAAACCTGCATGCTGCAGTGGGGCAGAGTTACCATCTGACTGGGACAGGAATTCAGGCCAGTGCTGAAGAGATGGAGAGGCACAGATCCTGCCTGACTGGTGCAAAACTGGCCCTGGTGCCTCAGCCACCAAGCTCCACCAGCCCAGCAGCTTCTGACAGCAACCTCTCATTGTGTTAGGCTGAAGGACGCTCAGTTCAGAGCCCCCAAATTCTTCCTCATCAGAACAAGAGCTGACATGCATTTCCTCTGTTGATAAGCTGGTATGAAATCCCACACCAATCCTACAGACATTATTGACTGTGGCAGCTGAAGTGGAGAATTCACAGTTGTTCTAGGGAGATCTTAATTTCTTACCATCTTGATCGACTTCTGCTCCCACTTTTTTTTTTACCTACAGCAATTTCAGATCCCCCTAAGCCCTAGGAATAATTTACTGTGTGACACTCTGTGACACTGCCACTCTAAAACAAAAAAAGGAGGGGGAAAAGGAAAGGAAAATCTTAAGGATACTACAGACATCTTTTCATTTCTCCAGGCTAATCAACATCAATATTGTGGCAGGATTACCAGGATTTGTAGAGTTATGATCATAATATCCACCAAGAATAAAACAATATATTATTTTTACTGTCTTTGTCAGCAAAACAAAAAATTCTGGCCGTCAAAGAAAATGTTGGCTTAAAAGACTCTGCATTGGGAATTTCATGAAGAACTGTTTTCTTACGCAGTCTTTACACTCAGTGTGTTTGGGGGGAAGGTGGAAACAAAGGTAGTTAAAGGAGGCTGCATATCCATCTTCCCTCAACGAGAGGGGACAAATCTGTTCCCAGAGCTCTTCAGATGACTGCTGGAATGCACCACAGCCAAGCACAGGGGCTGAGACTGTTCTGCTGTCCTGTGGAAATTGACTGCTGAGCTCTTCAGCCTCAAAATGTCATATTTTCTGCTCCCAGCATTCCTCACACCCACAAAATATTTTTATATGACATTGAAATACCTGCCAAGTCACTTGACTCTGCTGCAAAGACAAAATCTGACTCAAAATTATCTCAGCTGGATGGGCTGAATCTGCTTCCTGTGTCTTCTTTCAACAGAATTCCTGTGGTAGCACACCACCTGTAACCAATTAAATGTTTTACTTTAAGTAGGATTAAACTCTAAATGTTAGTGATCTTAATCTGACCCCTAAACTCTTAATCTGACCCATAAACCCATTAACATATTTCTGCTGGTAATCCGTAGCCTGAAACTTTGGTAATAAATTCAAAATTGGTTATCCTGTTACTATTATCTAGAAGTGTCATAAAAGCTTGCTGTGTATCATAACAAAAATGCTGATTTATTTCCCAAAACTGATGCAGGTCTTTTTCAGATAAAAAGGTGTGTTGCACATCAATTCTTAACACAGATAAATCTCCAAGGGCTGCTGGTCTAAACCAAGCATGGAGGGTTTCACACCGGCTTACTGTCAGTCAGGTAGTGCTGATGTTTTGGATAGCAATTATTGCTACAAACATGGAAATCTTGCTTTGAGGGACTAATAATTAAATGAAAAATTACAGTGCATTTTGTGGACCAAAAAAAATTGTTTTGTGATAAATACCTTGGAGGTCTTTATGTGCAATATGTGTTTCTCAAGATACTGACACTATAGAAGTGATGTGTGTACTATAAATGTTTGGTGGTTGGTTTTTTTTGCTCCAGACCAATTTTTCTATGAGGGAGGGACATTTTTGAATATTAACCTCCTTGGGAATAAAAATAATGATCTGGCAGGTAAGTACTTCTCCTCTCTTGCCCTGGCACTCATATACTGATATAAGAGCCAAATTTACAGGGGATTTTCAGATGTGTAAAAGGCCAGATGGAATGCAAAGAAGGGGAAGAACTGAGCTCATTTACTTATGTGCAGGAGCTTCTAAGTAATGAATTCACTTGTCATGTACATAGCAGAGCTAAGGCGACAAAGTGTGTATTAGATGTTCATTATTTACCAGAAACAAGCTTTAGATATTAACCTGTATTCTATAAGTGTTTAGCACACTCACAGTTAGAGAAATGTATCAATCTGATGTTGTAGGACTGTGTTGGGCTTGAAAACGGTACGTAACACATGTTTTGTGTTGGGAAGAGGTAGATATCCTGGATTAGATGCAATATTAATTGCTCATGATTTTGCTTGTATTATCACAGTTCCCTGAGCTGTTGTAGGTGGGACCAGTCCAGATATTCCCACATGCCACTGGAACTGAGAATTGCTGAGGCTTGGAGCGGTCATTAGTCCCTCTGGGTTTTTGTTCTACATTTTTTTACAGCTGCCTCAGAGAAAGCTCCAGTTTCCATCTGTCTTTGCATCTGGGAAGATGAACTGTAAATCCTCTCTTTGCTTTGCACTGCCAGACCAATCCTGAGAAGTCCAAAGACCACATCACATGTAAACTCTGAAGAAAGGAATTGAGAGAATGAATCTCACTAAGGATTCTAGAGAAAGTACTGTGAGAGCAAGCAGTGGCTTTACCAGTCCTCTAATAGCCTGTGTTGCTAGAAACACAAACAAAAGCATTTGGTATGAGCTGATTTCCCAGGAGTTGGTGGATTTCATTTATAGATACAATCCATTGCTGTAATTGGAGCAGCTGTTTCAAACACAGGTACAGCCTAGGAGAAATCCTCAGTCACTATTACAGGACAATTTCCATGCCAACCTGAGGTGGTGCATAATGTTCTATACAACAGTTGTTGCGCAGAACATAAGATAAACAAATATGCCAGAGGCCATGAACTGGCATTTAATGTTCTTATGTATATTTATTTATTAATATTTTTCTTTATCAGCTTACTTTTCTTATCTACATTCAAGTCTTCAGCTTTTCTCTACCTATCAGTGCAACAGACACAACATTTTGGAACCATTTCAGTGCTCAATGCAACTCTGTGTAGCTTTCATTTACATCCCAGACATGCATTTCTTTAGTGCGAATCCATTCCTATTGTCCCTGAAAAGAGCAGCAACTTTTCCATGACAGAAATGTGAAGAGAAAAGCCTTTTTTATAAAGAACTGAGGTTTCCTGGGAGTCAAAGCTGATATATGGGGAAGCTTTAAGATTAAAGCACAACAAATCAATTAAAAAGCAGCTCGAGGAACTTTGCTCATTTTTCACAGTAAGGCTGGGCATTAAGTTATTTTCCTCTCCACAGCTCTTTAATCTTTGTTCACAAAACATAGGTAAATATTTTTCACGTATACTTCTCTGAGGAGGTGCAGGTCCATGTAGATCTTACAGGAAGGATCAGGCATTTCCTCTGGTCCTGACATGACATTTTTTTCCTGAATGAAGCTAGAACAAAATAGTGGTTTATGTGCATAAACCAGTGTGCATAAACATTTACACCCAAATTCTGAGCTGTGATGGTTTAGGGCCAAAGTTCCAACTTTCACTGTAGATTCTGCACATTATGGCATTGGTAATAAACAACAACTAGTCTGGTGATGAGTGTTTCTAAAAAAATATGACCTTGATGCCATGATTTCACTTTCTGATTCATACGTATTCTGTACCAGCAGCAGGATCAAGTGATGTTTAACATGGAATCACATAATCTTATCACTTGAATGAAATGAAACAGGTATTTAGTTTAATAGAAGACCCTGTTCTTTTTTTCCCCAATTATAAAAGGATTTCTCTGAGCAAACAAGGGAAAGCAGCAAAGTATAAGTTTTCTCTTTGCCAGGTAAAATTTAGTTCCTTCTCAAAATTATGTATTAGGCCATTGGAAAGAAAAATAGTGTTCTCTTCTTTTTGGTGGATATAAATGGGCACATTCATATTCCAGCAGAGAAGACTAAACTTGATTAATTCAACAGGGTATATACTAAACAAATCACAGTCTGTGTAAGAAGAAAGCAAACAAAAGGAATAACAGTTTCCAAATAAATGCACATGCACAGTGGATGCCAGACTAATACGTGGGACACGAGAATCAATCCATGTTCATTGCTGGTGCTTGTCCCACAGCTGCCAATGTCCTGGATGTGATGAGACAGACACCCAAAAGTACCAGACTTCTCTTGAAGTCTCTGGAGTCTCCCCTGGGAGCTGGAAACACAGCCATGATCCAGGAGTACAGCCTGAGCTTGTCCCCACTGGCTGGGGACACAGTGGCCACTGCAGTTTTTGGCCCTTTTAAATTGAAGGTGGTTTTGGGTGCTTTCTGTAGCTGAATGTGGCACCTGGAGCAGCTCCAAATTTGTTATTTGCAAAGTTATCACGGGTGGATGGAGAGGTCAGCATGCCATGTTTGGTGTTGAAGAACCTGACTCAGACTGACTCATCATTCCCAAAGTTAAACGTCCTATTTGTGGAAAAACAAACTACCTCTTAAAGTACCTTATAAGGGAACCAACAAGTTATCAACTTACCTAAAAGCTGCTAAGAGAACACAGCTGGCCTGGAGACATAAAATTGGCAGCCCTAACTTCAACAATTCTCACTTTTTAGCATCAGGGACGTTTAACACACTCCTTTCAGTATGGAGATTCCTCCTTTGAGCAGGGATGTCGCTCAAGGCTTCTCTCTGAGATTGGGCCACAGCCATTGGTGTGGGTGAGTGGCATCAATATCTACCCAATTATTGTTTTTTGCTAGCTTTAATATTGCTTCACAAGAAGTGCATTTAACTAGTAGTTATGGATACCTATGCTGTGTAGTAATCAGTAATCCTGATGATCTTTTAATCTAATTGTTGCCATAATAGATTTAAATAAATTATTTTTATATAAATATATTTGGTGTTCCATCCTTATGGCTGGAGGACAAAGTCACATAAAGACTCAATTATACCTGTATAATTCTTAAATATAAGCTGTTGCCTGAGTCTGGGGTAAAGATTGGATGCAACCACACCCAGGCTTCTATCTGAAGAGTTTAGAAAGCCACTGGGTCCTTATGTCCCAGTGGAAGATCTTCTGATGAATTTTATCTGCAGCAGCTGTGTGCCCACATTTCACGTTAAACTTCAAAGAATGGCTTCTGCCACTGCTGGACTGGGTTTGGGAGCTGGGCTCAAGCAACTCGATCCTCCTGGCATGGGGAAGGGTTTGTTTTGTACATAAAATTATAGAGAACTAAAAGAAAATGCAAGAGTAATAGAGTCGTGGCAGAATCGCAGAATGGTTTGGGTTGAAAGGTGCTTTAAAGGTCACCTGGTGCAACTTGCTTGCTGTGACTGGGGACACCTTCCTCTATCCCAGGTTACTCCAAGCCCTGTCCAGCCTGGTCTTGGACACTTCCAGGAATGGGGCAGCCACAGCTTCTTTGGACAACCAGTACAAGCATCTGACCACCCTCTCAGAGAAGAATTTCTCCCCAGTATCCCATCCAACCCTGCCCTCTGGAAGTGGGAGGCCATTCTCCCTTGTCCTATCATGCTGTCCAGGCCCTTGTCCAAATTCCCTCTCCAGCTCACCTGAAAACCCTTTAGGCACTGGAAGGGGCCATAAGGTCTCCCTTGAGCCTCCTCTTCTCCAGGCTGAGCACCTCCATCTCTCTCAGTCTGTCTTCATACGGAGGAGATCCAGCCCTCTGACAATCTTTGTGAAAAATATCTTCTAGACCACTCAAGGATGTGCAGAATGACAAAGATCCTAGGATTTTCTGTTGTGTGATGTTTTTTTCTAATCCAAAAAAAGGAAAAATCTGCACCAGCACAGTGGCATTTATTCATTGTGTGTAGATGGTGACATTTCACTTCCCTACTATTCTGGAATTGAAATTTCTCTCACAGATCAGTAAGTGCAAATATCCTGGCTTTTTCCTTTCCTCTCTGCTGCTGAGATAGTTTTCTATCCATTCACATTTGCTATTGCAATCAGCTTTACATTGACCAAGGGAAAACTGGCTGCAGTGGTGTTACAGGCAAAGCTGAAGTTTGCATTTAAGATCAGAGATTAAATATCCCACACATCACAGAAAAACTGAAAGAGGGAGCTATGTTTTATATTATTAATTTTTTTATCAATAATACTTATAACAGATGTAAGAAGTTAGTTCTGATACTATTACAAAGTTGTACAAGAAATCTTACTGACCAGGGAAGGAGAAAACCCCAAGAAATACAGGGAAGCTAGAGGAGAAATGCTCCTGTGTGCAGAAATAATCAGGGCACAGTTTATGTCCATTATATCCTTATTTTAATTACAGCATAAGTGACACAAAAATAGAAAGCATAAATTGGAACAGTCCTTCAACACCCACATACTTGCTTAACTGGATTCACCATTAGGAATCAGAATTGGGTTAGTGCATTGTTCCTGAGTTTCAATGCACAAAGGGTACTGAATCAGATTTAAAATTGAGTGAGGATCCCACAAGCCCTAGCTGGCTCTTTATTTAGCAAATGCATAGCTTAAAATTAGGCATGTTTTCAAGTGCCTGACTGAATCATTGCCCTGCTGCTCAGCAGTATCAAATTTTCATCCAATCTCAACTTAGGGGAAAAAAAAAAAGGGGAAAGATTTGAAAAATGTCATCCTTCTTTTAGGCTTTACTTCCTGTAATTAAAAATACCCTCATTTAACTTATTTTGCTTTTATAGAATCCAAGATATTATTGGATTCCTGCACAAAAACTTTCCATATAAAATAGAATAGAAGCATAAAACCCCTTAATCAGCTGAAAGTTTTATTCAAAAATTAATTAATTTTCACAATTTGTCTTGAGAAATGTACCGATCAAGAATCTGTTCTGTGGTTTCTTCAGGTAATTAGCATCAGTTAAAAGCAAAATAGCTGGTTATTGCTGTCAATAGCATAATTATTATATTCCTAGTTGCCATTACAATTATTAACATTTACCTCTTGCTCTCTCACAGTCCAGTAAAGTCCAGTTCCGTACTACATATTTTCTGCTGTTACCAAGGATTGTCCATATTCTGATTGTCCAAATCCCTTAAAACAGAATTAGCAAAGGGATCATCTCTGTTTGCCTTTCCATTTCCAACACAAATTCGGCTGTACTTGAGAACTTGCAGAGAGATGAATATTTGACCTCTTGAAATAAGCTTTATTAATAATGTATAGAATTACCAGCAAAACCAGGTTTACAGATTGAAGAAGGAAAAGGAGTAAGGTGGAGCCTGCTGTTATTTTGTGGGTTTAATCCTTGCTGGTGGTGGCAGAGGTGTTTAAGAAGCAGCTGGACGTGACACTTAGCACCGAGGTGTAATTGACAAGGTGGTGTTTTGCCAAAGGCTGGACTCCATGATCTTAGAAATACTTTCCAGCCATACTGATTCTATGATTCTATGTCTAGCTTGTGTATCAGTTTTAAAAAAAATACTGAGGAAAAAAACTCCAGATATACAATTATTTTTAATATAACTGCCTTACACCTGGATTTCAACATGTTGTTTGTTTTTAAAAACCAATATCTTGCTAGAGCAAGTTAAAATCTACAAAGATTCCAGCCTGCAGTCTAAAAGAATCATTGTGAGACAGGTGCCTTTGAAATTCAAGGCTATAATATTGATAATAAAACTGGAAATTTTGGTGTTGACTTCCATAAGTTTTAATTTTGGTGTTAAGTTCCATAAATTTTCCATTAAGTTTAAAAAAAAACAACTTAATTCAACTTAATTCAAAACTTAAAGTCCTCCCTTAATTCAAAGAGCCAAGGTCCATCTCTCACAGTACAGAGAGGTTCTGGGGATGTGCCTGCTTTGCCACAGGGTGCTCCTCCTGCAGCAAGAACCACTGGTCCCAGCCATGACACAGAAACCACCTGGAAATCATCCAGACAAAGGGTAAAACTCAGGCACAAATTGTTATGGACAGATTTTTTTCAGATCTGTAAATTGCTGTTAGAGTAATTCAGATACTAATTCTCTGGTTTTCATCTCTTTGGGGGACTATAATACTATATTTATAACAGGTATTAAATAATATCTGTGTAAAAAACTGAATAGTATCTGTGTAAATAAGAAATAAGGAGTATCTGTGTAAAATAGACATGATATATATATACACAACACAGCCAATAAGTTGGTATGGTACTATATTGTTATAGATGTAATAGTACTATAATAATAGTATCTCATAATTTGACAGTCTTCACTCTAATGCATCAATCAAAGCATTATTGTGTATTATTGCCCCTCTCTGGTGCACACTCATGAGAGACATACTGATTTCCAGCTCATGACTGAGTTAACGAAGAAACACAATCTTGTAAAATGGTAGGAATGGAACAAGAAACAAATAAAATGTGCTCAGAAAGTGATTTGACAGGATTAAAGCACCCCTCAGGAAATACAGGTCCTCTGTGAGCAGTTATGGCAGTCACAGGCAGTGGCCTTGATTTATCCTCTGGGATAGAGAATGTGTCCATATATTCATAGATGAGTTAAAAGTGTCACCAGGAAACTGCAGCACCAGGGGATTTTGAGAAATTGCTCTGACACGGTCTCAGCCAGGAAAGAGCAAAAGCATATGTATTCCCAGCCATGGGGAGGGATTATGTTTTAGTGAAAAACTTCCTTCCATGTAGGATGAAAAGTTAGGGAAGGAAGGTCTGGGTCTTCTGTGAGACTTGGCATTTCCAAACATCCCACATGCCGCATTTGAATAAAGTTTTACTACCGGATCTCTCACGTCCCTGTAGTCCTTTCCTGAGGGGTGAGTAAAATAAGTGTCTTATACCATGTAAGCTTTCCATTTTCCTTTCTTCCCACCACTGTGATCAAAGCAATTCATATGCAGGGCAGATTTAATCAGATTTCTGACAAAACTTAACCTATTATTAAAAAAAAAAAAAATGCAGATCTCAAGTTTTCCAGAAAGCCTCTCTCAAATAACCCCACTTTTCAAACATGAGCTGCAACCTCAGGTGAAAATCCTGCTGTTTAAGGAAATCTTTTAGTGAGTTGCAGTGTAATGACTACAAATGTCAATATATCAGATGCATTCCCAGCAGATTCTTAACTATGATGGATGTTACCCAGAAAAGCCTCCTTCTTGTAAGAAAATAGAAAGTTCTAGCTGAATATTTCCTTTAAATAATGATAATTTGAAGCTATCAACAGGTTTAAGCGAATTGCACCCACTTTTCCCATTTGTTAATGGTATTACTAGCCACATCCAGGAGAAAAGAGACAGTGTTTAGTGTGGCATTAGAAATGCTGGAATTTGTTGTTGCTATATACTACAAGGAGAGATGTTAAAAGGGATTTTTAAAGGTTATTTACTCAGGATGATGACAGTACTAATTCTGTTCTTGTGATGCTCCCTGATTCTTATATACTTACCTTTTGGTGAGTCCTGAGAGGAGTTTTGCATAATAAACCAATATTGAACAGAGTCCAAAATGGCAACACAAGAGAAGTTTCTTCTCTAATGTTTTTAGCCTTTAAATTACAGTCTTGTGCAGCTATTATTTTCTGAAGATACAAGTAATGTTTTAACTAGATTACCTAGTGAGAAGAAAAATATTCACATTTCAGACAAAATTAATGCTTTTGCTCATCTCAGAAAATCAAGACAAATCCAAGATTAACAGTTACTGTAGTACAAATGTGGCTTTTGTTTGAAAAGATGAGAGTTAAATTTTGTTTTCCTTATCAACATGTAGATTCAGTCTCTGTGTTATTAGTACAACTTCCATAGGAAGCTCAGAAAGGTAAAAACTCTGCTTCAGTGATGGCTCTCTCATTTTCAAGGCCCAGTAAAAAAAACAAGAAATCCAAAGGACCATTACCACATCTGAGTGCATTTTCCTCATGTATGTAGGTTTAAAATGTGAGGGATTAAAATACGAATGTCTGGGGACACTGGCACTGTCACCCTCACACCTGGATGACAAACTGTACAAGCACCACCATTTGGTGTAGTTCCTTTTGTCAGGCTCGATTTCAGAGTTTGCCACACCCTTCCATGTTTCCTACCACGGGCCTTGGACCTAAAGAACATTTTCTTGTCTCATTCTATCTTTTGCAAACACCTGGGAGTGCAGATATTCTGTATGAATGTTTTCTAGGATGGAAAACAGGAAAATGAAGAAAACTGCTGTTCCTCAGCAGGAATACAAGTTAAGTCTTTTAGGCTAAGCATCACATTATGCCTCAAAAATCTGTCTATTTTCGGTTATCTGAAGGCTGACTTTTTTATACTGAGATAGAGGTAAGTTCCCAAAGAAACAAAATGCAGACATCAGAATGATTTTCAGTCTCCCTTCAAATCAACCTAATAACTAATGCAATTATTTTGAAAGAAACATCAAATTTTACAGCTAACTTAGGACCTCAAGGACCAGAACAAATGCAGTTCTCTCCTACTACTGAAATACATAAATAATGTCCACCCTATCATCCCCCCTAGGTTAATTCTTCCTGTGATAAAAGGTAGACAAAAAAACACACAAAGCTGCACCATAAAATCAGGAACACTTTAGAAGGGATGTTAAGTTTCTGTTTAAAAAACTTCCAGCTAAACCAGGATTAGGATAACTTCTGATACTAAGGAAATCCTGCATGTGCTGATGAACGCAGGCAAGACACCAAATCAGGGAGCTGCCCTGACTTGTCGCTCATGGCACAGATCAAGATTTACGTTCTGTTCTTGGAACAGGTTCAACTGCATTAATTTTTAATCAGTCAGGATATTAGTTCTCTGCATAGGCATTGTCCTCTGTCAGTATTTAATCAATTTGACTCTCTTTATAAACTTTTTCTGCAGCTCTTCAGATGCAAGTGCCACACGGACTGTATCACAATTTAAATCAGTCCCATTTTCATAGAATAGAAATGTATATCAGCCATTTTGATCCTGTCTTAGCCTGTGGTGGTTGCAGACTGAGCACACCCACATCTCCCCATCAATGCCAATGGCAAGAGATCCACAGGGCAATGCACATTAGAAAAATCTTGCCAGGCAGTACTCAGCCAAAAAAACCCCAATGCTTTCTCAGAAAGTTTGATAATTCTGGTTGTGTTATTCCTAGAGTTAAATCCAAGATAAAAATGAAATTGAGATAAATTCTCCCACCCTATTAAAATATTCGGCATCTCACATTTCCTTCTCTCCACTGGAAATAAAAAATAATTAATTGAATTTTTAAAAAGCAGAAAATCTTTAAACAATTCAAGCAAAAGACAGTGAAGTTCAGTGTCAGAATATTGGAGTGTTTCTTATTGGAATATCACAATTTAAACTATTTCAGCTTTCCTGTATTTTAAAATTCTGTTTCCATCATGAAAATATTTTAATGCAGCTAATTTTGTCTCTAATTTCCCTCTCTGTCACCTGTATTCAGTAACCCCTCGATCATTTTTTCCAGGATTAAATTTAAAAGCCAGATCACCTCATCAAACTGCAGGCCCACATTTGCTTTATACAACAATGGAAGCATTATAGCAATTTTTCTTCCCCTCCCAGGAGCATGATGAAATTGTAGCTTTACACTGAAAATTGCCTTTGAACAGAATGGTCTACTCTGGCATGAGCAGTCTGTCCTGTGTGCACACAGAGTCGTACCTGCTGTCTCTGCTGACTGAAATAAATTACAAATAACTCATCAGTGCCAGCATGCTGACAGTGACAGGAGCTGGGACCTAACCCTGCTCACAATCAGCTGATTCTTTATTGCTGCCTTTGCAAGAGACATAACTAACCTGGCCTCACTTTCATGTGGAAAACTGAGTTTGTTGATTGGAAATTTTAGAATAAGAAGTAAATTTTAAAAAGCAAAAGGAAGCAATTTTCTGAGGTTTGTTTGTTTGTTTGTTTGTTTGTTTGTTTGTTTGTTTGTTTTAGGGGGGTTTTGTGTTTTGTTGTTGTTCTTGTTGTTTTTAGTTTTATTTGTTTGTGGTTTTTTTTAAATATACCTTCTACTGAGACTATTTATCAGCTGGAAAAATATGATGAACCAGGACTCAGCTACTCCTGTTTTAGAATTAATTCTGAGGGGACAAGATGAAATCATGGAGGCAATAGCCAGGCACCATGATTTTGCCTTTAATTAGGACCCAGGCAGTATATCACATTGATAGATTATCCGGAAAGACAGTCTTTAATATCTGAGATACTCCCATTTCATTTCAGGTAGTGTACTGGTTTAAGTGCATAGCTGGCTTGGGGGCTAATTGCCTATTTTCTCCAAGTTTTACATCGATATTTCCCCTAGAAAATTCAAATCCTGCACAAGAATGCTGAAAGCAGTTCTGTGTTCATAAGTGGATCCACATTTTCAGAGACGACTGATGCTACATTTGCCTTGCTCCATTAGAGAGCCAGTGAAATGAATTGTCTGTTTGTTCAACTGCAGTTTTTATGTTTCTTAGTGCTCCCTAGAGTACCCAGATTCCTCTTCTTCCAGTAGTGAAATGTCTTGCCTGCTGTCTAGTGACACAAATCTCAGCTATTTACTCTGATTTCACTGAAATATACTGAAATATACACTGAAATACATATACGGTATATGTAAAGTGGAAAGGTTTTTTAACCATCCCAGGATGCTTACGGTTCCTTGGTCTAAAAAAATGAGCTATATTTTAAACAAATTACTGGAAAACTTCCTTCCCTAATTATACTAAAGATTCTTAGCATCTCTTCACACCTTCTTTTTCTAAAGACCTTTACTGAGAGCTCTGGGCCTTGACTGGCAGCTGACCCCATCCTTACCAGAATATGTCATTTCTTTTTTGACTCTTCTTCTCTGAAACAATCTGTTAAGATTGTCTTGTGAGGAAACTTTTGCTTGATCTCCTTGTCATCTGAGGAAGGGGGAAGCTCTATGTCTTTATTGCTGCCTTTCTTACTTCACTCTCCATTTCCAGCACATTTCAAAACCATGTGTTTAATACAATTTTTCTGGCTACAGTGCAACTCAGAGTCGCAGGGAGTAACAAAGCTGTTGGATAATTGTCCATCACACAAAATATCTGGCAGTTTAATGAATTAAAAAGGCTATCTGGCTACCTGGTGCGATGGCTTAGTTCCCCTGTGCTACACTCAGGCTTGTGAGTTCTAGAAATTTCTAGAAAGAGTTGCATCTTTTCCATCCCTGCTGTCAGAGACCCATGTCCCTACCACTCTCCTGAAGGAGAGTGCAGGATGAAGATGCAAAGCCAGAGAGGAGTTGTTTTCCTTCACAAAGCTTGACTTGCCTTTCCCATCTATCAATATTGTTTAAACACTTATCACCTTAACTGGGCACTTTATTTATAAATGCAGAATGAAACAATTGAAACTAGGGAGGTTGTGACAAAAAGCACAACTTCTTGCTTTGTTTGAACAGCCAGTATAGGATGAATACTCAAAACAAACATAGACAGTAAATCCTACACTGGAAGAATGTACGAACACATTTAGGTGTTGTTTTGGTACCCTTAAGAGCCTTTGCTGATCTGAGTCAACTCCTCAAACTCCCTCTAAATTAACCAAGCAGAAGGATAAATTAGGGAAAAAGCAGTTGATTGACCTCAGGAAAAAATGAAAAGAGAGGAAAGAAGGAAGGGTAGAAAGAGGATGAACCATGAGATTGTAGCAGGGATTTGGAGAAGATGGGAAAAAAGGAATGGGACCCTTCAGAAGTTCTGACCCAGGGTGGTCTGGCACCTGCTGGAATGTGTCCATGTCTCTGAGGAAGTTTTGGACATAAATTTTGAATCTCAAGCATGAAGTTCAAATCCAGGGGAGACACATGAATCCAGCTACAAAGAAGTCTTGAAAATAAGGTAAAACCCCCTCAAAATCCCTTAACTCTTGTGCAGAGAATATAATTTTAATGCATCCTTCATTTCTGACAGCTGCCATTATTCCTGAAGGGGTGTGAAGAAAGGGTTTGTGGGCAGATCAGCAAATGTTAAAAAATCAGTTGGGTTCAGTTGCTCCAGGATTGCTTGTGCAAGAAGGCGGCCATTTCAAATTAAAACAGTTTAAAAAACAATGAAAACATCTATTCTTCTCAGTAGGTTATCTTGTTACAAGATTCTTTGTCATGGGATGCCACGGTTCAGATGCTGAAGTGATTCAGAAGTAAAATGCTAGAGAAATACATGCAAACAATTATCTCAGGAACCACTGGAAAAAACATATAATTTCTTGCTCAGGACATGGGTGAAACTTAAATTCCTGGGAGCTGGAAATGGTGCAGTGGGTGGAGTAGAGAGCTGCTTGGTCTTTCTTCTCTTTATTAATTTCTTCTTGCCTGTGCACCTCCAACTGGCCATGCCAGAGGTGCTGGACCAGTCTGGGATGGTTATCACAACATACAGAAAAAAATGCCATTCCTATTCATCACATGAGGGAAAGAAAGTCTTGTTCTCCAAAGAGAAAACAAGAGTATTTAATCTGAGAAATGATCTGGCTGTTTTCTTGCAACCAGTGATGGCAAGGCAGGTAGGGATTAATTCAAATGTTACGCTACAATAAGGCAGAGAAATACACCAGTTTGTTTTGCACTCTGAAAATCTGTGGTTCCCATGGTAATATTTGGATATGAGAAAGTTGACTAAGCATCTTCAGCATAGGGATTTCTGCCTCAGTTTCTGTGAAGTATGATATGGAGATGTGCAGCTCCTTTTGAACTGTGAGAAGTGGGTTTATCAATAGGCATCAGGTGATTGGTATCTAGTACACAGCAGCTTTTTAACTGTGACTCTGTGACTACTTGGCTTTAAGGAACTGAGTGGCCTGAGATAAAATGTCTTCACCATTTCTCAAGTAAATATAATTTTTCCATACATGAATCTTTCTGGTTCTCCTGGTGAGAATGATTACTAACTTCACTGCAGCAGAAGCTGCTGTGGAGAAGTGTTCATCATCTGTGGTAATAAAAACAGACATAGGAAATACTGCCCTAAACAGTCAAAAATTGAGGCATCAATATTTTCACTTTCTTCTGTTCTTCTATCCAAGTCTCATGCAAGTTACAGAGTATTTTTTTTTTTTGTCTGGAGTTTAACAATTTTAGGTCTTCAGTCACATTCAATTAATTCT
Organism: Zonotrichia leucophrys gambelii; assembly: GCF_028769735.1. Classification (NCBI taxonomy): domain Eukaryota; kingdom Metazoa; phylum Chordata; class Aves; order Passeriformes; family Passerellidae; genus Zonotrichia; species Zonotrichia leucophrys. The sequence continues at coordinate 25,224,812 of NC_088200.1, read as the reverse complement.
AAACATACTTGAGTCTTTGCTAAAAAAACTCAGATATAATGGGTTTTTTGATGAACAGCCAATGTTTTAAAACGTTGTTTCTTTTGTCTTCTTTTATGGCACCCTATTATAACCCATATGAATGGTCTTCTTTCTCTTAGAAAATACACCTTTGAATTTAAGTAGCACGGTATTTTAAAAAACCCCATGGTCCTGAAATCATGGTCTCCCAAGGCACTGCTGTTCTTCCTCTTACTTACAGCTTCTCTGTCCAACTGGATCTACTGCTGCTGGATGCCACAAGGAGAACACTAATCAAACTAATCAAGTTTGCTTTGTAATTTTTAAATGAAAGAGTACCCTGCGAGGAGTACAGAGATACTGTCTGAACAAGCAGGGTTGAGAGTAGGAAAGCCAAAACTGAAGTGGACTCCAACATGGCCAGGGATGTCAAAAACATAAAGAAAAGCCTCTGTACGAAGACAGGGACAGGATGATGTGCTCCACTGCTGAGCAAGGCAGGGGCCCCAGTTGCATAGGATGTGAAAAGGCTGAGGTACTAAGTACCTTCTTGGGAAGTGAAAATAAACAACACACTCACTGGATGCTTGAGGCATGCAAAAGGTCTCTCTGATTTTTTTCTCTTTTATTTTTTCCCTTTCTTTTTTTTTTTCCCTTTTATGCTTTCTCTCCCTCAAGGGAGATTCATTTTACTCTACATCACTAGCAGCTAGGAAATCTCTTTGCAAACAATAATGTGAATTTGTGGAAAGTCTGTGTTTACTGACCATAAATGCACCTTGCAAAGATACCTCAGTTTCTCATGTTTAATCCTTCTGACTTGAATTTGACATTCAAATGGGAAGAGATTGCCAAGGAAAACAGAAGTGAAGAGCTAAATACACGGACTCCCAAAGGGGAGACAAATTGGTTATATTTCTCTAGTACCCTTTTATTTTCTGTTTTCCTCTATCCATCTGCAACATCCAAACCTTAATCAAATAATTCTTGCCTTGCACAAGAGTACATGAAGATGCTCACATCCTCTTATGAAATTTCTTATATGACATCTCTCCTATGTTGAGAAATCTCATAGCTAAGTGAATTTTTATCCAATCCAACAGAAAACTTGTCAGTTCCAATACTTTTTAAAGGAAATGCAGACAGAAATTAATTTGACATGTTTCTAACTGCTTTCCTGACAGTTTGTGTGAGAGTTTTGCCTGTTCCTGATTTTAGGGCAATATAGGAAGCCTCCATGTGTCCATTTTCCTGTGGCAGTGATGGGTTAATTTTTTTTTCCTTTTCCCATTGCAGGGAAACATTCAGTGCAAAATATACCTTAAATCCATTGCAGAAACAGACATTTCTGCTGCTCAGGGTAACTTCTTGCTCATTCAGAAGGAGAAAAGTACAGGCCCAAACCTTGGCTACACACAAGGCTTAACAGAGTGCTCCTCCCCAAAAACTTTCTAAGAGAACCATAAGATGCAGGAAAACAGACTGCCAAAGGCAAAATCATTTTTCCTATATGCATTTTTCCATGTTCTATACCATGTTCTGTCTTTCAATCTGATAGCACAAGCCTTGCCAGAGAAAGAGGCAGAAAGCCATCTTAAAAAAGCAGATACCAGTTTAGCCACCTCTTTGTTCTCTAACTCTTCTAGTCACATCCTCCACAAAAATACTGAATGAGCTCTAGAAAATTTATTTGTCGATATTTGCATTTTGTTTTCCCCTCCTGCAGCTGTATCCCTGTATTTTGTACTCAACAGCTGGAACTTAAATTTCGGGAATAAACAAGCTGTTTTCTTTTGTAAAGTTGTTTATTAAACCTAGATATTTCTTTTTCCCATCTGACTTGATACATCAAACCAGTGTACTGCAGGCAGACTGCCTCTGAGGATATTTATTGAAATCGCAGCTCTCAGGGATCTCAGGACCATGCAGCTCATCCTATCTCCCAGCTACAGGCAGTCACACTTCAGTCCGACTTTCGCTGTAATCATCAGTAGTAATGCAACCCTAAAGTGTCTCAAGCCACAGCACAAGTCTTGTGATCCTGAATTGCCCTGGGAAGGCAAAGATACACAGGTAGAGCATTGAGAATTTCCCCTCAATTGCTATTAAACCACATCATCACCTTTTATATCTACCATGAGATTTTGGGGGATTTTCCGTAGAGGGGGTGCTGAGAAGAGCTACCTCCTCTGGTCTTATCTCACAAATATCTCTACCTTTTGGTTTTATCATTTAAACTGGCTGTTTTGCTTCTTCCTCTGTAAATAAAATGCCCTTTTTATGCCTTTTTGTGGTGTTTTCCCACAGGGCACACAATCAATTGTGAGTCTTTGATTAGTTTGTTTTTAAAAGAGAAATATGATGTCAAGTTTGTTGTAGCAGTTTTCTCTGGAGGACACAAAATTAATTTTCATTCCAATTTGAAATCTTAGCTGGCCATTGCTCAAAAAATTCCCACTAGAGTTTTGTTCCATATAACAGAATTTTCCTACCACTCTGCAAAGATTTCAGGTGGAAAAAAAGAAAAGAGAGAACACGCAGAAATTTATTTTAAATATGTTAAATTGCACCTCATTTGATGTGTACATCCCTTCATTTTAGACGTGTGTCCACCTGTAAGCAGAGACCCCACTGCTGTCAGGATCACCTTTCAGCAGGGAAATGGAGTATCCAAAGTATCACATTCCCAGTTAAAGGGGAAGTCACTTTGATGGTTTGTTTGTCTGTTTGTTTGATTGTTTTTAAGCTTGCTTGCTAAACGATGAGTGGACACTAAGCAGGACAACAACCCACTCTGTCCATCAGGGAAATTCGCTTCAATAGTGCTTAGTGTTGTGTTCTCTCTCAGTAGCTTCCAAACTGCTGCTGGATTATTTTTCCCAGAGAGAAAGATGCTGGAGCTAGGGTGGATGAGTGCCTCCTCCCTGCTCTGTTTTGGTGGAGTGAACTTTTTGCCCCAGAAGCCCCTGGAGTGCCATGCTTTGTGTTTGTGGTAGAATGCTCACACAGCACCAAGCTGCCTCTCCAAGGACTCCTCCTCAAATGCCAATAGGATGGGGATGGACAAGGGGGTGGGAGGGATTACAACAAGGCAGCTGACCAAAGGGATATTTCATGCCCTAGAGAATTATTTTCCTTTATTTGTTGTTGTTTCTATGTGCAGAATTTAGTCTATTTTTTTTCCCATTATACTGTCTGTATCTTGACCTACAAGCTTTTAATCTAATTTTCTCCCCCATCCTGCTGAAGAGGGACAGTGAGAGAGAATCTTGCTGGGCTTCTGGCAGCCAGCTGAGGTCACCACCTCATTACTGTAAACAAATATATTTTATTTTTGTCCATGTTTTTGATATAGCAGCCTGAACAGGTGGTATAGTCATTACAGGGATGCAAATCCACTTTACGTTGGCCGGCGTTCTGCCATGCCTAAGAGGGAGTTTAAGCTTTGGCAACTATTCATTTAGGAGTCAAGCTTTATTGCACCAATCTCAACTTGGCAGGATTCAGAGGTGGCTCATGCTGACCTTTATTCAACCTTGGTGGTGCTTTAGAACCAGATTTGGAGCTTCCCTCTTCCCTCCACAGGCTGCAGAGGCCTCTGAGGCATCCTGCTTCCATGTATGCTTGAGCCTGGGTTGTGAGGGAGGGAATCTTGGGCATTGTCCCACCCTTTTCAAGAATCAGAGGTGCCTGCAAGCAGAGACATTCCATTCCATTCCATTCCATTCCATTCCATTCCATTCCATTCCATTCCATTCCATTCCATTCCATTCCATTCCATTCCATTCCATTCCATGGCCCTGTCTTCAGCAACTGCCCCTCCTTAACCATTCCTAACAAGCTGAGCTGGATGGCAAGCCAGGGTTAGGGTGACCTTTGTTCTGGGTTTAATCCCAAACCACCCTGTATTCCTCCCCAAATTAGGATCTTCTACATCCATGCACTGCAATTTAAGCCCCAGCTTCAAACCATTTCCCTATAAGCAGCTTAACCCTAGGATTCAACTGTTCTTCCACTGAGGGGTTTTTTTGGATGGTTTTGTTGTTTCCTTCTTGTTGTTTGTTATGAAGATCTCTGCTTCGTGAGTTACTTTGTGAGTAACATAATTCTTCAAGTGAAAATTTCTCAGAAGTGTTTGCTATAAATGAAGCTGTTGAACTTCATAAAAGCATCCAACATATATGTTCAGACAAACACCTCTCTACCTGAAACCCAGTTGTTGTGTCCAAGTTATTGCTTAGGCTGTTGACATTTTCCACTAACTTGTTTATCTACATTTTTTGTACCATATGTCAGACAAGAAAACATGCCTAATATGCAAAATAATTAATTGTTCCACTAATTAAGGATTGCAGTCTTACCAATGAAACGTTAGCCCAGCTGCAATGCCATTACCCCACAGTTAAAATGATGCAGTTATTAAAGCTCATTCATCAGCATGATAAGATCAAAACTGATACACACAAACTTTTTGTGGCATTGTGCTCACCCTCCTGCTCTTGAGATCTGAAATTTGACTGTTTAGGGCTATATTGCCGGCTTAACATGACCCATAAGCATCCCAAGTGCTTTGGTATGAGTATGATATCAAGGAGAAGCTTCATATAGATTAATTAATGTGGATTAATCTTTGCATGGGTGCTGCCAAAAGTTTCTTACTCAATCTGCAGTTCCACCTAATATCCAAATTTGCTGTGTGTCATTTGAGAGATACATGGTGATGGTGGTGGGGTGTGGTTGTGCTCTATGTTATGCGCAAAACCAGCTCATTTAAAGACAATTTTATTTCAGTTATGAGGAGTTGATGGCTGGTGAGCTGTCAGTAGCCATGGGCCTTTGATCTCCTCCTACACCCACAGCTGCAATTCCAGTGTTACACACAGTTCATTCTACACCAGCAACACGTTGCTATTATTAACCCTCAATAAAGAGATGTGGAACAGCAGGACTTACACTACACAACCATGCTAAGCTAAGAAAAAGCTCTCCACTTCACTGGGAAAAAAAAAAAATTATTGACTAAGTCTTGATTTGGCTTTCTTTTGACCTGTCTTGGCTTATACATAAAAGCAGAAATACAGGTAAAAGCTGTAAAGTTACTTGTGTAATTGGGACTTCATTGCACCAAGTGGGTCAGATTGATAGGTAGTCAGTTAATAGAAATACCTCTCCAGCTGCTAGGGGGAAATATTTATCTTTGTTATTGGAAAAATTTCTTTCCAAATTTAATGATACTATATTCATTGGTAAACATGTTAATGTATTTTTCCTATATCCACCAAGTTTTGGATGGTGATAACATGTCAGAGCCACCAAGAAAATTGCCAATATTCATTATTATTAAATCTGTATCTTTATATTAACTATACAACTGGGGGAAAAAACCCAAACATCTCTGACATTATGACTCAAAAACTGACCCAAACAAATGAACTGGATCTCCATATTGTGAAGAGATTAATGCATAAGAAAAATGACACTGTTTCCTATTTCCTGTAAAATTGAATTCAAAGCATGAACAGTATGTCAAACTAAAAGCCCAGGGGACTCATTAGCTCCTTTCCGTTGGTACAAAATAATCTCTAAAAAAGACCTGAAGAACCTGTGTGCCCCACAATCCAAGCCTATATGGACTGGCTGTAGGAATGAGTGAATTTTCAGTCTCTGGCACCACTGAAGCCAGCAGCTTGCCTTTCACTGATGCAAATAAGCAGAGGTCTGGCCCTCCATCACTCCTCTCTGGTGAGCCTGCCATGTGGACTGTCAGTGGTGCCAGATGCAGTAATGGAATAACTGCCCTCTCAGTGGGGCATTATTCATTAATTTTACCCTTTGCAATAATTTCTGTAGCATTTTGCACCCTCTTAAACCCTGCCAATCATTTCTGACAAACCCTGAAGTACTTTAATGCTGCACCATTCTGCCATGGTGAGTTGCCTTTTATTTCTTCTCACCAAGCACCGTGCATTTATTACACCCCTGTGGAAAAGAGATTAACCAGGCTGAGAATCTTGAGCAACAGACCTGCTCAGACCTCAAGCTGTTCCTTAAGAAGTCAGTGGTGTCATTTGGATCTGTCCAGATGGCTCTTCCCAAAAGTCAAACTTGTATACACTTATTTATTTCAAGACCAGATCCAAATGCTAAAGAATTGAGCAGTGTTCTGTTAACAGCACCATCCTGTGTCTGCTCAGCCATGTATTTACAGATATTCAGCAGATCCAAGAGCTTTTCAGGAGTGTCTCTGTGAGTAACTGAAAATTGCTGTGTTTACTAATGCAACACATCTTTACCAGCTCTTTCTACAGAGCATATTCCTGTTCTGGTAGCTGCCTTCAAAATTTAATTCAGTGTTGAAACAAAACTAAAAAAAAATCTGATTTTTGAAACTCTCTCTTGTTGAAGATCTCTTACTCCAATGTGTTGATGAGGTGAAAAGTCCTTTGACCTAAAATAAATTGTGGAGGACTTGATTCAATAGATATTCAACTACAAATACATGTGAGACTACTGCTATCGATCTCAACCCTGCACAGAATCAAGGTTTGCACATTGTAATAAGTGTCACACAACTTTTCCTGCAACATGCAGAGAAAGCTACCTCAAGAGATTAATCTTCATTAAACATTCAGTAGGAGTGACAGACGTGTAAGTTGGAGTTGCCTTACCAGTAAATTTCTGCTTCGCTCTGGTGAAAAGAGCAGAGACACGATCAGAGACAGAACTGCCTCCTTTGGGGTGTGGGGAGAAAGAGGAGTTGTTGATTGTGGATATAACTGTGAGTCTCACAAGGCTGTGCTGAGCAGTCTCCTGCCATGGGCTCGTGTGTCCCTGCTGAACATTAAATTCTCCAGGATCATGCGAGTACCAGCAGACCTCCCCAGTGAGTGCTCTCTGTTCAACAGAACGTACAATAAATTATGTTAACGTCTTGACTGGTAGCACAATTAATAATACTTAATCTCCAGCTGAATGCATTGTCTGAGTGAGTGACAAGCACAAATAGCATAATGACCCGTCATGGAACTGTGCTCTCCAGATGGAGGACAGTGTCTAATTGTGCACACCTCTGTTTGCATTCCTTGGCAGCAAGAGCCCCATTAGCTCACCTCACACCTATGCAGGAGAGTTCTGCCAGGGTGGAACCCTGAATTTAATTGTTGTACATTGATTTGTGATGTTTGCCAATGACTGTCATAAACATGGCATTACCTTTTCTGTGCCATTGAACATGGACTTCCCAAGAAAATTTTGTAAAAGGAGAAGAACTGTATGTAAACTATAATGCTTCAGAATGCTTAATCTGTTTATTAAGGATGCTCTTTCTTTATCATTTTGTAAATTGATTTGCACTTGAGCTTCCTGTCAAGGCTGGTAACTCATTAATCCTATTTCAGGTGCACAAATGAGTATCTGGCTTATGTCCTGCAGCTTCATTCTTCACATTTTATGCATATTTGTCTACAAGACACACATGAGATTGAGCTCCAGAGCTACAGCAATCCCATCCATTCTATTCACCTAAATGACTGAAAGAGCTTTGCAAACAAGACAAATATTCTCCTGAGGATGGGAAATGGAAACAAAACCTGTTTGCACTAGAATCCAAGCTCATGGGTTCAAAGCCAGCAGCCCTATTAACCAGACCTTGCTGCCTACTTTAGTGTGGGGCAGATAGAAGCCAAGCCTTCTTGGATCCCCCTAAGGTGTCCATCTGAGCTCCAAGCACAATCTGCAGTGCTTCAGATCCTGCCAGCACAATTCAGACAGTGAACCTGTATCCAAGGAAGTCATGCTGACACGAAGAAAGTTATAGTCGTGGACAGACTCCCTATAACTAAGCCTTCACGATTTGTTCCAGCCTGTAAATGCAAGGAAAATGAACATAATTCAGAACTCAATCATGCCATAAAAAGTAGAATATAAGTGATTTAACTGAATGTCCTTTACTCAATACAGTCGCTGTGCTTTCCTTTATAAATGTTACTAACACAAATCATGAAAGCACCGTTCTTCCAAAGAATTAGGTAAGAAACCTAAATCTTTCTACTTCTTTTTCTTTAATAATTTCAAGTCTTAATGGAAATTTTAAGGATGTGCTCTTAAAAGAACCTTTCTTCCTCCTGCCTCAGTTTCATGTGCAGCAATACAAGACTTATTATGCTCCTATTTTCTAAGCCACTAATCAAAATCAGTATTCAACAACCTAACACAAAGTACATCAACCTGGATGTCACACTCCTGTGAGGGAAGCATTAAAAAGACATGATCCTTTCTTAAAAACCTCTGCTGCTCGAATGTCTGTAAAAACATTTTATGAGCATGTGACATTTAAACACAAACAAGCCCTCAAAATTTATACCTACATTTTCACTCTCACTTTATTCTATTTAGAGGTTGTGTAACCAGTGTAAAGGACAGGACCATAATTTAAAGTTAAACCATTAGACCTATGTTAATGGATCTGTGGCTGCAGAAAACTGACAAGGTTACAGACAGATCCATTAATGACCATCAGAAATTGCAGCATAGGCTGGTGCAGGAAGCCAGGAAAAATTTCAGTTGGCACTGTGAGGAATCACAATCTGTGAAGGAGAGTTGCCCAAGTGATAGCCAACACGAACAGAAAACCTTGGGAGGGAGAGATGGGGACATGTTGGGAAAGGGAATCTTACAAGAGAAGAGTACCATCGACTTCAAATTTGACATTGCCCAAATGCTGTGCAAAATCCCAAACCTGGGATCAGATGTATCTAAGATGGAAGCAACGGGGAAGAAAATGATCAGGACTGAGTTGTTTAATTTGACAGAAATTTTACTGGAGAAGGTGAAGTGTGAGAGCAACTAAGGGGGAAAAAGTCACAGCCAGGGCCTCAATGTCCATTGTGACATCACCAGAGGATGGATTGTGACCTTGGGTCTTATATAATACAGTGTCTGTATCTTACATATTTTAATTGTCACATTCAATTGTGTTGTCACTGGTGGCAGAGGATGATGTTACCAAGAGATGGATTGTGACATCAGCTGGGATGATGGTAGCATCACATCCCTCACTGCTATATAAGGTGCCAGCAGAGCCTGGATCAGACTGGCTTGATCCTGGACTGCTGACAAGGATGTTCGCAAGAGGGAGCAGCCCGTGGTCCTCTGCTCTTCCCTAGGCTTCTGTGATACACAGACATGGACGGGGATATGGACATGGACATGGAAGGGCCATCGGAGTCCAGCAGCCAGGCAGGGACAGCTGCCACTGGTCTGGCTGAAAGCAGCCCCCATTGCCCAATGGCTGTGGGTGACCTCCTGCCCGAGGTCTGGGCAGGGCTGTTTCGCCAGCAGCAGCATCTCTTGGAGCTGGTGCAGCCCTGGCTGCGCCAGAGGTTGGTGGGGATATACTGGGATCAGTGGTGGCTGGTAGAGAGTGCAGAGAGCAGCATCCTGCACTGCCTATGCATACATGGCCCTGTTGCAGAGGTCCTGATCCAGAGGCTGCAGCATTTGCTGCAGGAGCATACAGGACCATTGGTCCACAGCATCATCAGTGTCATTGAGAGCTGGTGCAGTGAGAGGGCCAGGGACCTGATGCTCTCCCATGCTGCCAGGGATAAGGGGGACAACCCTGGAGCTATCTCCAGCTCCAGCACCTCCAGCTGGAAATGGGGTCCAGCTGTACCCCCCTATGGTCCCAGCCACCTCCCTTCTGTCCCCATCCCCACTGAGCAGGTCCATCCCCAGGAGGAGTCATGGCAGGAAGTGGCCACAGGTCCCTCTGCCCAGGGTTCTAGTCGCAGCCCCTGCACTCCCAGCCAGGACAGGGAACGCTCGTCTGGGGGGTCACGGAGCCACCCAAAGAGGAAGGCTCACAGGCCTCTTGATGGCCCCCAGCCGAGAAAGAATCCCCACTGGCAGCACAAAGAGGACTGGGGAAAGTCTTCACAAAAGAAAAAATAAAGGTCTCTTTCCCTGACACAATCTCTGGTTATGTTTTTCTCACACTTGTCCTGGTGTCTTTCTGGGATTTCACTCCAAACCCTCAGCCAAGAGCCTCAGGGCTGCAGGAAATGGAAGAGTCTCTGAAAAAACTCCAGGTGGTGCTTCCACAGGAGTCATGAGTGAATATTGACTCAAATTTCATCACCGAGAAGAGGAAAACTCTGATAAAGCCTGACACAATTTCTGTCTAAGCCATGAGTATAAAAGGTACAGTTTGCTGATGTACAGTCAGAGGAAAGGTACAATCTGAAGGTACAACCAATTAGAGGTTTTCAGTCAGTGGAGGGAAATAAATATTTGCAGTGATGGAGAAAGGAATGATATAAAAGGAAGAAAGGGAAAGGTGCATCAAACCAGGCAGAGGAAGAGGAGGTAATACAGAAGCATACCTCATATGGACACTGATCACACACATGCATCCTCCAAGTGTCATTAGAGGTGTCATTGTTTTGTTGGAGAGAAGGGAGCATTAGTAAAGGCAGTTTAAGAGGGAAGGAAAAAGTAATAACATTTAATACATCACCTTTTTGTTTCTGATGCTCCTCCAAACAAGAAACTCAGTGGTTACCTTGAGAAATGCTCCTGAGCTGTCGGCAGCCAGAGCTTGTCCCACAAGAGTGGGCTGCCAAAAGCTGGATGGCAGAAGTTGCTCCCCAGGAGGAGGGTATGGAACTCAGCTGGCCAACAGCTTCACCCAGGTGAGATGAGGGGCAGGAGCCAGGAATCAGCTCAGGCGGTGTCCCTTGCTCTCTACACAAGAAAAGCAAGGAGCAGGAGCAGAGCTGAAAGGGGCACACCCTGCAAAGCCCAGCTCTGATATCGACCTGTCTGGGGCTCTCTGCTGCTGGCTCCTATAGGAAACAACATCTTTGAGGGCAAGGGCACATGAGACCCCAACCTCCAGCGCCAGAATTCACACTTTAGAAATCCAAAGATCTGCTGGAACAGATTGACTTTTTTTCCCTAGTGTTCTTCCTAGCTAGAAAACACAATTTCCTCAGAAATATGCTTCGTTCAGAAGAAAAAGGGATTTTGTTGCAATATTGAAATAATCAGAAAAAATCCCAATAAATCTTTCATTTTGAGTGGATAAGACCTAGTGTGGGTCTTCCAGTGATGCTTTAGTATTACACAGTATGAAACATGGGTGAAGGAGAACTAATGCTTCCAAAAATCCTTAAGATGAGTCAAATAGATGTACACACTCTTGTCACCCTAAAGTTAAATATTTCAGTGCTTCTCAAACAAATTCAATTAAAATTTACGTTTTCAGACCAATACACAGTGCCTGTGATACCTAGGAATTGAAGTCCTTCAGAAACAAAGCAAGAAATACACTGGGCTCAAGGAGTCGGTCTGCAAAACCCAAACATGCCATCATTGTGCTCCCTCACATGCTGCTCACAAAGAAGACTTCACACATGCACAATCAGGTAAATGAGTCAAAATGGCTAGCAAAACTCTAAAAAAAGAGAAAAATATTAATTTATTTGGTGACTAATTATTTAATTATTTCATCCTGCAGTAAAAAGATAGATGAATTTGAGCTAAAGCCATGCATAGGACTCCAGAAATCTAGATTTCAGACTGCTTCCAGTGCAGAAATCCAGTTTTGACACTGGGTTTTTAGCCTCATCTGTGCATCTCAGTTCCCATCTATTTATCTTCAGAAAATGAAGAATGAGGCCATGATTGCATGAGCTATTCTGTTACTATGGTAATGGATGGCACAAAAGAACCTATTAATAAATATTTGAAAAATCTGCAGCTACCTCCTTACCATCTCTACAATAAATCTTACCCCTCCCACCCCATATTGTTTTGCATTACTATTTTAAGGAAAGGTATGCATATTTCAAATGTTGGGCTTTATATAAGGCAATCCCATCATTCGTATTCTCATGGGAAGAAGATATAGCACTTGTACATTCTGTAAAAAGTTGTAGGCATGCCTTATTCAAAAGGACAGCAATATATAAACATAGAAATGACCCATAAACATGCAATTTTTTTTTTTATTTTTTTTTTTAGGAAGACAGAGAAATCCTTATTTCCAAAATCTAAATCAATTTGTTGTTAACTCTTATGCATTCAAAAAGGATTATTCAACCACATTTGATCAGGCAAAGAAAAAAGGACATTGAAACACCTAAAGTACAAACTCCTTATTTTCCTTGGGTTATTTTACTTGGCTTTGTGCACTGAGGCTTGCATCAGATAGTGATGAAACATCCATGCGTGACTTTCAGTTTCTGCCTCTGGAAAAAAGGAGCAGACAGCTCAGGAGGATTACAAGGATGGTGTGAGGTCACACAGGGAGAAAATTAGAAGGCCCAATGACCTGGTAGAACTTAATCTGACCACTGCTATAAAAGACAACAAAAAGTGTTTATGCAAATATATCAGCAACAAAAGGAGGGTTAAGGAGAACCTTGTGTTGTGTTGAATGTGCAGGAAAATAGAGAGATAAGGAATGAGGAGCTGCCTTCTTTGCCTCAGTCTTTAATAATGTGACCACTTGTTCCCAAGGTACCCAACCCCCTGAGCTGGAAGAGAGAGGCAGGGAGCAGAATGAGGCTCCCATAATCCATGAATCAAAGGTCAATGAGCTGCTGGGAAACTCAGCCCCACACGGGTCCATGGAGCTGGATGAGAATCACCCAGGAGTGATTCTGAGGGAGTTGTGGATCAGCTCATCAGCTCTGTTTAACATCTTCATTGACTGCCTGGTCGAGGGAATTGAGTCCACCCTCAGCAAGATCACAGAGAGCACCAGGCTGGTTGGGATGTGGATGTGCTGGAGGGCAGGAGGGCTCTGCAGAGGCTCTGGACAGGCTGGATCCATGGGATGAGGCCAGTGGGGTGAGGTACAACCAGGGGAAGTGCTGGGTCCTGCTCTCGGGTCACAACAAATCCCTGCAGCTCCAGGCTGGGGGAAAAGTGTCTGGAGAAGGCCCTGGGGGTGCTGGTGACAGCAGCTGGACATGAGTCCAGGGGTGCCCAGGTGGCCAAGAATGCCAATGGCCCCTGGGCTGTGCCAGCCATGGTGTGGCAGCAGGAGCAGGGCAGTGACTGTCCCCTGTGCTGGCACTGCTGAGGTCACACCTCAAGTGCCATGTGCAGTTCTGGGCCCCTCACAACCAGGACTTTGAGAGGCTGGAGTGTGTCTGGAGAAGGGAACAGAGCTGAAGAAGGACCTGGAGCACCAGGACAGGCTGAGGGAGCTGGTGGGGCTGAGTCTGGAGAAAAGGAGGCTCAGGCAGGACCTGCTCACTCTCCACACTGGAGGGTGCAGCCCGGGAAGGGTCAGGTTCTGATCCCAGGGAACAGGGGACAGGAAAAGAGGAAACAGCCTCAAGTTGTCCTATTGGAGATCTGGATTGGATATTAGGAAAACTTTTTCCACAGAAGAAGATACAAAGCATTGGAACTGACTGCCCATGTAAATGGTGGAGTCATCATCCCCGGAAAGGTTCCATAGATGTGTGGATATGGCATCTGAGAACAGGATTTATAACGAGGCTGAGGTGGTGCTGGGTTGATGCTTGCAATTAATGACCTCACAAGTATTTTCCAACCTTAATGATTCTGTGATTCTATTAATTACTACTATTTTATTTTATTTTATTTTATTTTATTTTATTTTGTTTTGTTTTGTTTTGTTTTGTTTTGTTTTTTAATTTGTTTTTATTTTTTACTAATTTTTGAATCAATTACCTGAAAAAAATGTTCAGTACTGATCAGGAAAAAAACTCCATTCCCTGACAACTACAGAATCAAAAGCATGAAAAATTAACAGGTTGAGGTGGATCTTTTTCCATGTTTTTTTTTTTTCCAGGTCTCTTGGTGCTGGTAGAGAATGTCACACTTAGCTATACCTTCTTGCTCCAGAAGTTCATGCCAGAAACTGGCCTTGTAAGAGTGGTGAACTTCTTAGTTAAACAAGCAGAAATCAAACTGAGTACAGATAATCAGGCATAGATCCTGCCTAAAATAAGGGATCAAAATTCATATAAAATAATCACAGAACTTTCTAGAGAAGCAAAGGCAAAGGAAGCTATAAGAAAATAACTTGTGTTTTCAATGCATATTTCAGAACAAAGTAGGATTTACAATAACCCTGAAACTGTCCAATTGAAATTGCCTTTACATATAAAAAATGAATTTTTCTGAATATTTCTCACACGGCAGAGAGATGCCAGTGGATACAAACCTAGAATACATTAGAAATAGACTCAGTAAGACTGAACTAAAATCTTCTGTACCAATGCCAGGGAAAGCAGTAGGAAACAATGTGAGGCTTTTATGCAATATTCCTGTCACAATGAAAAGAATGAAGTGGGATCCAGTGGGATTTATCCCTAATATAAGGCATCTGAGGATATTGCTAGATAATCAGGTAGCTGACAAAAAACAAATAATAATGTTGTGTGCATGTTTCTCACCATGTCTGCAAGGCAATAGTGATAATATGGGACCAGGCTGGGGAAAGGAATTGACTGCAACACTCCGTGAGATTTAAAAGGAGAGAATACTGTTCACTTAAAAGACTGCAAGCTGCTCTGCAGAGGCAAAATTGCACTGGAAGGTGCTGTTTTTATATTTTTCCTACTTGGACTTGGAAATAAAAGAAAAAAATCCATAACACAATCTAGAAAACTATTATATACATTCAGGGATTTTTTCAACATACATTTTAAAACAGTGGCTATAAGAGAAGCAAAAGAAATATAATTGTAAACAAGCAATTGTCTTAAAGGTGGTGGCTTTCTGCTGAGGCCTTGGAGGTGTCATAGTTTAGACTATTTAAAATATTTTTATTGGTTACAAAAATACTTAAATATCTCAGTGGTTGTGTTTGCAAAGGACAAAAGGGTAAAGCATAAAGCTGAGAGAAACCAGCATCTGATGAATTTCATGCGTGGAACCAAAAAATTACTGGGCTTTCTTAAAATAAAAAAAAAAAAAAGAGAAGAAAAAGATAAAAGAAAAATGATCAGGTATTAAGTTACACAGCTTGCACTTTTGCTCTTGAAAACCTCAACCCATGTAGTTATTCCATGGTTATTTCCACCTGAAAATGCCTCTAAGGTGTGTATTCCTTTATGTGCACACAGAGATATCCAGTGGTTATTTACTGCCCAGGAGCCAGTGAATCTGATATCTAAATCCTTGGTAGTTGCTTTCCAAAAGTGGTGACTCTCCGTCTGCTCCCACAGTGAAGTTCTGCTTTATGCCAATTATTGGCAGATCTGGAAATCAGGTCCTTGATTTAAAAATGCACTGAAAATGGGTTGAAATCCTTACCAGGCACTGGCCACAGATACGTACACGCTTCAGACTGGAGGTTTCTGTCTGTGCAAGCAAATCCAGCACAGCAGCACAAGCCTCAGCGTTGTAGGGGTCACAGCGTACCATGCCCCCAAGGGCTGCAATGGTGGTCTCTTCCTGTTCATCCTTCCTGACATATTTCCAAAAACTCTGCAGGAGGAAGGGCCAAGAAGAGAGAGTTGTCCACAGCAGTGCTGCTCAGCTGTACAGCAAGAGAACCGGGCAGGGACGGCTGTGGGTACCTGAGCTCTATGTCTGAAATGCCTCTGGGTGTCCTTCTGGTCTTCTGTCAGGTCCTCAACTGGCTCTGGCAAAGAGCAGGCACAGCGAGAGCTGAGGAGCTGAGGGAAAGGCTGGAGAACAGAGCTGAGCCCCGCTGGATCCACACTCCCGAGGCAGGCCCAGCACAGGGAGGCTCGGTGAATGGAGCACGACTGCCATGGGGCATCGGCCCCACACCCTCCTCCCCCTACATCATCCCTGGGCATGTCCAAGGGGATGGGATGGGGTCAGGCCGGCTGCAGTCACTGGCCCTGCGACCCAGCTCTGCCACTCACTGGCCCGGAGCAGCTGGAACGTCTCCATCTCTTCAGGAGGCCATTTGGGGGCAGCCCCAGGGCCTTCCTCCTCCTCCTCCTCCTCCTGCTTCACCCAGGCCTGCCCAGAAACTCTGGAGGGCTTTCCTCTGCCATGCTGCTGCCTGGCCTTGATGGATCTGGACATAGGGGCAGGAGAAATCTACAGAAAACAAAAGGTCAGCAAGGAGGAAGGTGGCTGCTCAGGGGATCCTCACAGAGTCCTGTGCTGTTTCATCATGTCCTTGTCCTGTCACATCTTTCAGGCACTGTGGGTGTTGCTGCCAGCACCCATTCCAGTTGGTCCCAATTCTCAGCATTCCCACTGACAGCATAAGAACATAACCCTGAACTGTAAACAAATTGCCTTTGTTTTTATTCATCTTCCTTAAACCTCCCTGTTTTTTTGTTGATCATTTTGGAAACCAATGGAAAAAGAGTTCCTGAAAATGTGAAATGCATCCTTTGACCACCCACTTTCCCCATGCTGTGAAATTTCCACTTTGGTTCAATACCAGAACTGTTAGCTGAATAACCTGTGAAGAGGGAAAAGAACAAGCTCAAAAAACTTGAATCACTTTTTCACCCTTTAGCAAGACAAAGAAATACATGTATGTGTGTGTGTATAGTGCATATATATATATATATATATATATATATATATATATACACACACACACACACTTTTTTTTTAACATACAGAAGAAACTTTTCATATTATTAACCATCGGCTGAATATAGTCCTGTTTGGTAATTTTTCCTTTCTTTACAATCTTTTTGATGATAAAAGTTACATTTATTAGGTCTAGTAGTTAGGCTTGTATAGGGAACATGTGTAGAAAAGTGCTTTACAGGAAGCATTAAAAATTATAACACTACAGCTGCCTAAACCAGAAGCATGCCCATCTGTCTTAGCAAGTTCAAAGGACAAAAGGCACAACATTTCCAATGGTAATGGAAGAAATAATAAAGAAGATTGAAATAGAAGGAAACTAAGAAGAAAGCTTTAAAAATCAAGAACATGCCACATGAAATTATAATTTCAAAAGTAAACATCAAATAAATGGGAAATTGATCACTAAGCCAATCTTCTGTTGTTATAATGATTGCAAAACACAGTAATATTTTCCAGATAAGTACAGGGGAACTAATATATTTGGTAATGGAGATATTTTATGTGTTCCCTGGAGAGACATCAAAAAAGTAATGGTATTTCTAAAGCAGTTAGTGGTGATTTCAGCCCTAAAGGAAAATGTTGTTCCCTTGTAAACAGCCTGTGCATGTTTTTATGTTTAGATTATGGAGAAGATGATATCAGAACCATGCTGTCTGAACCACACTGTTTCCAGACAGAGTAGAAGAAGGTATGTTTGAAAATCAAACAGTCCACAAGGCAGGAAGGAACACCTTGAGCTTGATGCAGTTGTGATGAGACTTCCTCAGGTGGACACACACCTGTGCTGGGCTCCCAGTGAAAACCAGCTTTGTTCCATACAACAGAGTACAAATCCAAACCTTTCCAAAGAATCAGAAAGGTAAAATCTATGGCAGGTCCATGCCTGAATTAGATTTATAAAGAAGACAGACTTTTATTTTTAGCTTTAACAGAGTAAACACTGATTTGTTTTTTTCCTTTCTTCACAAGGAGTCTCTTGCAAAAAGTTGCAGTTTCTCTATCCTTAATACTGACAGCAGACACCTTATTTTTATTTTCTTTTACTTTGTCCTAGAATATTTTTAGGTTCCTCCAATAAAAGACATTCTTCACTGAAGGACACATCATGATGTGAAGTTTTGAGTCTATGAAATGTCCAGGTCCCCAGTACTTCCCTTGTCATGAGCTGCAAGAGGCAGATGGCCAAGCTGATATTCCTGGACAACAAGAGGGAGATGTATCTTCCATTGCTTGGCAAGAAGTTTTTCCAGCAAGCAGAAGGATGCAGGAGGGCACCTGAACCCCAGGAGGCCTGCAGAATTTGTCTGCCTCTCCCAGTTTTTGTGTCACTGATAAACACACAGGCTCACAGCCACACATCTGGGTGAGGAATAGTCCATACCACTTAAAGTTCAAGAGCAGTATTCCAAAATTACTTCTGAGCTACCTTAGGCAGTGACTAAACTACCAGTGACAGCAGCCAGAACAAGATGTGAGTATTACTGAAACCTCCTCCTAGTCCCAGTTTTGTTCCTTTGCCACAGCCCTCACCAGAATATTTCATCACGGCCTTTAGTCCTCCTGGAGGTCCCAAGCAACAAATGCCCCTTCTCCTTGGCAGAGTCACAGATGGCCTGAATGGGCACAGATGATGAGAATTTCTTCCACTTAAGCTACCTGGGCTCTTAAATGTCCCTGACATGCTTCCACCAGCTCAGATCACTTGAGGGAGGATAACAATCCTGGCAGACCTGAGCAGCACGTGCAGCAGACAGGGTGACCCAAACCAGGGCATCACAACCTCAGGTACCAAGACCTGTGCAGTTGTCACACAAAATAGTTCCTGGAGATATTCAGCTGAGGCTGGGAATGTGCAGAGAGATTTTAGTCAGGGGGGAGCAGCACAGACCAGCCTGAAGTGGTGTTTGCAGGCAAAACAAACACAAGTGAGGAAGCAGAGAAGGAGGCAGAAGTTGCTTATGAAGTTCAGCAAAGAACCATTCAGACCGAGTTCATCCCCAAACTGAGGTGCATTTTCAAAGCAGTTACCATAGCTTTTTGCTTTGCAGTTTTGTTTTTTGTATAAAAGACTTTATGTTCCCTCTTGTTACACTCTAAAGTCCAGAGAATAAGGTGGCTCCCTAAGTGCTGGTTTCAGTGTTTTGAATTCACTGGAGTCAAAAGAATGGGTACTCTGTACCTGGTGTTTCAGGAAGACTGCCTTTGACTGAGGGATTCTACCTCCTATGCAAATATTTTTAGTTATGTAAAAGTAAAATTTGGAGTCAAGGTGTTCCTATAGTGGGTTAAGACCACACTGTAAGAAGGAAGAAAATGAGCAAGATTCTCTTTCCCATTCTGTAGACAAGGAATCCAAGAAATATAAGCTAAATCAAACGATTTACTACTTGTTTCCCAGGAATCTGTTTGCCAGGAATTTCTCACTTTTATCACCCATGTAAGTCCAAATAGAGATTCCAGGTAAATTGGTCAGAAAAATATACATTTATTTATTCAGCTTTTACTATTCACAGTGCTGTGGTTAGACCAGGTAACCTAAAACATTGGCAGGAACTATAGTGTAGAAATAAACAGGAAAGGATGGATTCAGGACCAGCTTCCAGAAGATCAGGAAGTGTTTGGGTGCTGCATGCCCACCACACCTACATCACCTTAAGGGATACTTCTTTCACAGGTGTTGAAGGAAAAATTCTCTAAGCATGTGAGATGGAAAGGTGAAGGCAGTGACATAGCTGTGTGGAAATCAGAAAGTGAAAATTGTCTTCCTGCAAGGAGATCTTGACCTGCTAGCCCATAGGAGAGTTTCAGCTGAAAGGCACACAGAAACAAAAACAACAAAAAAAGTGGTAGATTTTATGGTCAAATAAAAGCTCTGGAGCAGTAAACAGGTGGTAGGGAACTTCTACTTTGAGCACTTACCTAAGAGATATCCTAGACCCAGCAGGCTAGTGTGAGAAACCAAAAAGTTCAGCCTGAAACCAAGAAGTTCATGACAATGGGATCAAATATTATATATTTGCACGAGATAAAGTGACCCAGTCAGTGATCCAGTCTATGACCCAGTCCTTCCTGGACAGCCTTATTCAGAGGAGCACTATACTTTTGGGAACATACCCAAGCCATGCTGCAGGAATTTCACATACTCAGGAATAAGTAATTGCCTTTCAAGTTGATCAAAACCCAGACACCAAGCATTTGGTATATTCCATTAATTGCTGCTCCTACTCTTTTTCTCTCTCTGCACCACATTAATCTGCACACTGGCATCCCAACAGCTCCCTAGAGGCAGAGTTCTTCACTCCAGCTTGTGATGTTTCATTAGCAATGGGCTCTTCTGCTCAATTTTATTTGCATCTGACTGCCTCCTTGTCAAACTTCTGTGCACATTATTGTTTGCAGTTTACTATTTCATTCAATTACTTCAAGGTTTTGAGCCCTAGGGATAATCTTGTTGCAAATTGTTTGTGTAATGAGACTCTCACTTAATTGTATTAAATGCCAGAATCTGCATTTAAAACAGCATTAGGCACACAGCACAGTCACACAGAGACTCATGATTTGGTGGGTGTTACAGAGGGGAATATCACAGGGAAGAAGGTTGCCCCAGCTACAGTCTCATGAATATCCATGCTAAAATGCCATCTTGTGTTGGAGCTATCCCACTTCTCTGAAAATGTGAGGTAAATGAGCAGTGTACATGCATGGCAAGATCCACACCCCTGTTCTACACTGACACTAATTCTTGTCACTAGAACGTCACAATCATCATACAGCACCATCCTGACTAAGGTTCCCATATGATTTCTTCCAATACAGGTGTTTTTCTGACTTCTGCTTCTTTTGTAGAAAATGTTTAAGAAATAAATTATGTTCCTTCTCATTCACATGTTCTTAATTTAATTCATAAAATACATTTGTATTTCCTGTACTTTGTTTTCACATCTACACTACTTTGAGAGGGGGATGTTTTGGATGAGACCTGGGTGCGGATCTCATTAACCTACCACACAGAGCCAAAACTGCCTGGGAATTGTTGGGATAACTGACCCAGTACTGGATCAGGCAAAGCTTGGACTAGTCATAGCACTCACTGACTCTGACACTATCCAAACTTCCAACAGAATATCAGAAAAAGCCTTGATCCATGGAGCAAAGTGAGCATTTGTCAGTTTCAGAGTCTATTATGTTATAAAAATAAAATTATTTCACACAATATCAAGGCTGAAGCATTGAGTTTTTCTCAGCAGTACAAAATTCACTGTGACCCAGTACAGATCCCTCAAGGTGTTGATGGTGTTGAAAACCTTTTAAAAGACAATGCCTCTATAGCTCCTGCTGAATGCACTGACAAACTCCCACTAAATGACCTTTGTTATTAACTCCAGGCACCACAATGTAATATTTCCCATTAAATCCTATTATTAATACATTAATCCCTGAATAATACAGTGGAAAGGAATTAAATAATAAGCCATCAAATGGCATTTCTGGAGGAATCACTGGTAGGCTTCTGTAGAAACCAGATTAGAGACCAAATTCCTCAAATCCAAGGCATACACGCATTTGCTTAGGATTTTGTCTGCTGTGCTTGTGCTCCTCAAACAGAGAGTGGCACTCAGCTATTGGCATCTCATTGAAGTCAGCTGCAAGTGAGCCCAGTGGTTTGTCTCAATAATTCTGCTTAATTGACTGATAAATAGTCAAGTGACAGACAAAAGCAATTGTGAAAAAATGTAAATCCTGTTTTTCAGTAAAAAAATTCCATCCTTTTACTGCTAGACCTATCTGTAGTCTTCAATCCCTAGACAAAACTCCAGGCAAGTTTTCAATTGATTTCTCAACATGTCACTGAAAATAGAGCTTAGCAATGCTTGTAATTGAGAAAGCAGAGCCACAGAGAGTTTTTATTCAATCATTGTTGAGGAGTAAGATCACACACTTTCAATTCTCAGAAACTGCGTTTTTTTGTATTAAAAATACATAGAGATGTGTGTAATAGTTTTGCTTATCTCTTCTATGAGAGATGGCTTCCTAATAATGCTTCTCCTACCTCTAGAGGTGTAATCTCCTACCTCTGGAGAAGTAATCTGCTTCCACTCAAACCAGTGATTAAATTTCCTGTGGCAGAGGAACGGAGCTCTACATAGCATTTTAGCAGATGAGTTTTAAAAATCCTTGAAAATGAAAGGAGAGTGCTTGCTTTTCTTCCCTATGAAAGGACAACTATGGAAACTGATTCAAAGGAGGCTTAGCTCAGTGGCAGCAGAGACTGAATTCAGGTGTCTGTTGTTCAGGGCACACAGTGTGTTTCTGATGGCTGACATTTCCTAACTGCAAATCTTTCAGTAAAAGGCTACTAAGGAGATTAGAGAGGAAGAAAAAGGAATACGGTGTTTTGGGAGTTTCTTTATTTGGTGTCTTTTTGGGGGGGTGGGGTGGTTTGAGACCAGGATTTCTAATAAACCAACTTTTAAATATCTTCTTCAAGGCCAAGAACCAGGGCAGAGGAAAGTTTTGTCCATATCAAGAAAAAGTTTCTCTTTTTATGGGGAATGTATGGAAGAAGATGGAAATACACCTTTTACTGATGTTAATTGTATCTCTCATCTAAAGCACTTCAGGTCTGGAAAGCATATCAAAAGGACCTTAGAACCTGGGAAATGAAGTTGCTTTATACATAGTTGTCAGGTCCTTTGCTGGTGACCTGACAACTATGTTTTCTTTTTTCTTTTTTAAGTGTCCTCCTTTTGCTATTCCCAACTCAGATGGAAATAAACCCAGTATTTGAAATCCCAGGGTGACATGTACATGACAAACCAATTTATGCAAACAAGAACACAAGTAATCAAAGAGAAAATGGCAGGTAAGCAGTAAGTCTCACTTTTTACTGAGAAAATGGCAGGTCACAAGTGAAGTGGGTATAAATCAATGTCAAGCACCAGCACTTTGACTTAACTAGTCAACATTTTTGAGCATTTATAAAACTCAGCACATTGTTGTGTGGCAGGCTGGAAGTTAATTGCTATTTTGACACAAGGAAAGAGGCAAACAATATGTATGAAGATGGATATGCAGGATAGCATTAAAATGTCAGAGGCTGTTAACAGAGATGTCAAACAGCAGTATTGCCTCAGACAGCAGGTGCTGTGACAAGTGCTTAATGAGGCTTATCCCTTGTGTCCCTCATTGCAGCCACAGGCTGCAATGTGCCCTCACAGGCACAGCTTCCAGAGTTTCCTGGTTTGTGAGGCTCCAGTGCAGGTGCAGACTACTGACTCATACCTTGTGTTGGCTCTCACACTGTGTGAAAGAGAGACTTATTCCTCATGATCAGTAATCTCATAAACACCACAAATCAAAAACTTTGTGGAATTCTGTGATGAAAAAGGTGTAAAACAAAGCCTGAGCTAATAACTCCTGGACTATGTTGGTCAGAAAACTGCCTGGAATCAGTGTTCAGCACCAAGTCTGTGTGGTCACTGCAGTGACTTCAGAAAACAAGCTGGATGTTTGTAGATGGAGAAATGAATAATGTCCCTGCTGACAAAACAACAGCACTCTTGAAAAAGCATTTTTAATGTGATTTCATAATCTTCTTCTGGTCCAAAACTTGAGATTCTGGAATTATTTTGCAGAATCAGGAATTTGAACAGTGTCATTGTGCAAGGTATGGAAGAGGGTGTTCAGCTGTGGATATTGTTTGCTTGTCTAAGCTTATCCCTTTTTTTCCCCCACTTCCACTATCCTAGGTTTTCCATTTCTACTTGATTTAAAGGGTATTTGAGGCAAGTCCTTCATGGAGACCTGAATGAGGAAGCATGGGACTAGTCTAGAATGGGATTCAAGGGAAAAGTGAAAAAACAGAAGGACAAGAAAGATTGCTAACTGCAGGTGTTGACAAAGCACTTAAGGAAAAAAAAAAAAATTAAACTATAACCAAACTTGAAATAGTTATTGTCAATAGTGAGAAGTACAATCATCATTCAGGATTTCCACTTGAAAGAAGATAGCTGAAAGATCCTTCAGATCTGAGTTATACTGTAATGTTGTGACTATGGGGAGTAAACAGAGCATTAACATAACATGGAAAAGGCTGAATAAACCAGTTATTTTGGCAATTTATTTCAATTGAAAAAAAAAAAAACAGGAAGAAAGAGGAAGCCAACTGCTTCGCTACTCTACTAGAGAGTTGGTTATACTCTCTAGGAATTTTGTACTACTTCACTTCTCATCAGCATTCAGATATAACCATAGATTCCTGGGAAAATCCTGAAAATGGAGATGTGAACAAAAGGTTCCACAATTTTAAAAAAGACAACAAATTGTTTAAGTTACTCTCAGCTGATGTCACTGAAATAGCAGTAATCGTAAGACATTACTTATGGGTAAGGAGCAGCTTAAATGTATTTAGGTAATTAGAAATTAAAAAGACTTTAATTGTGAGAGGTTGGGCAGGTTAAATTTGCAGTAGCAGATATTTGCACACTTTGAAAGGAGTTTCTCATTTGTAATTTTTCTTTAGTGTTATTGTGCAATATTTTCCTGTAACTTCACTAAACTTCACAGTAGGCAAGTGAACTAATTAATGTAATGTGAATTGACACGTGATGTAGATGAGAAGAACACTATTTTCTCCTCTTAAAAAAAAGAGAAAATAACAGAAAACAGTGGAAAAAAGAGGCAGATCTAAGTAAACTGATAAAATAGGTTTCTCACAAAATTCTGTTCTGCTTTGTTCTGACCCAGGACTCATTAAAAATGTGCCTTTTTTCCCAGATTGAGCTATTTCCACTCTCTAATTGTACATTTGAAATTGGATACAAAAATGCAGCCCAGTAAACATGAATTTTGGCGAGCAATGCCTCAGGACACCTCTGGATTGTCATGACCTCAGCTGTTTCAGCCTTTTTAGCTGAGACAGCAGCTGTCAAGCAGTCAGGTAACTATGAACTCAATCTGGTTTAATTATTACTCGGTTTATAATGATAACAAATAGTTGTTCTGTGTAGATTGAACTCTCTGTGCCAGTAGATGAAGACACCATGGCAGAGAACAGAGTTGGGACCAGAGGGCCCAGCCCTGACACACATCACAGTTTTAGGGAATGAACGCTTTGCACATTGATGTTCATTTATAAAAATACATGTGGTTATCTGGAAGCAAAAATTATGACAGCAAATATACTAAACATTTACACAAACAGAGAGGTCATTCCATTTCTTCTATAATCTTGTTCCACTCTCATATAGGGAATATACTCCTCTAATACAGTCATGCTGCATTTTGATCCCTTAATAAGATTTCTACAGAATACGTCTTTTTTTTCTCAAAGAAATGTCATATGTTGTATTAAAGAAATAGAAATTAATGTTTCTGGGTTTCTTTCCCACTTCTCTCACAAATTAGGCAAAAAAAAAAAAAAATCTGTTAGAATATGCCAGTATTTTTAAAGTTTTTAAAAGCCCTTTGAAGCACCACACTGGAACCCTGAACATGAGATACCATGCTTTGAGTTCACTGCATGAACACAGGATCCAACAGGCTGGCAGGCACCAGCAGCTTAAATCCAGAGTAAAAACAGGGACCCAGGCACCTTCCACCAGTCCAGGCTGCTTCAAGCTCTACCCAGCCTGGCCCTGAACTTTTCCAGGGATGGGGCAGCCACAGCTACTCCAGGCAGCCTTTGCCAGGCCCTCACCACCCTCACAGGGAACAATTTCTTCCTGGTATCTAATATTAACCTGCCCTCTCCCAGGTTAAGGTCATTGCCTCCATCTCTTCATGAACTGCAATCCACGCAGTAATATAAAGGACTCCTATAAATGAGAGAAATGTATTCCAGCAAAAAATACACCTGCAAAAGAAACACAAACTTTGCTTCAAAAGACATTTCTCACAGAGAGATGTTGTCATTGGGCTGTTCCTGGAAAACAATAAGCTGTCAGCTCAAGGAAGAATTAAACTCTATTTCTAAATTTTAGTCTGTGATTTATTTTACTTTTTATTTTTCAGACAGAACAAGTTGTATGTTTGAACCAATAATGAGCTTTTAGTTCACCTACCAAACCACTCATGCATAAATACTAAAAGTAAAAAATCCATAGGGATTTTTACTCTGTTATTTCTTGGCAGAGTAACATAATTAGAGTGACCTCATGTCTGTGATTTCCTAGCCAAGCAATGCAGGAAGTGATTACTCTACAAATACAAACTTTGAATCTCCATTTTCTTTTCTGGTACTTCTCTAACAGGGACAAGAAAATACTGCATCTACCCATACCTCAAGATGAGGGAATGTGGCAGTGTCAAACTGATTTACCTTGCCAGGACAACAGCTTTTCAAAAATAGTGCTAATTGTACAGCAATGATATTTCATTAAGCAAGCCATAACTCATCATCATCTGTCTACAGGTTGTCCTGTTTAATTAATCTGCTACACTAAATAAATATAGTTTCAATATTCTACATAATATTTTTTTAATGTTCTACATCATCTCTTGTGGAAGATGTTGAGTCCAACTTGGTATTTGGGGCAGAATTCACTAATTGGAGTTGTTTAGTCTTGGATAGTCAAGACTTAGAGCTGCACTGGGGCTTTATGTTTTAGGAGAGAGTTAAAATGCAGAGAGTTTGCAGGGTGGAAGGCTGAATGTTGCTTGTACTCAAAATGCTGGGTAAGCTGAAATGCTCACATGACCTTCTAATATTAATGTCAAAATACGACTTTGAATATACCAAATTTAAATAGGTGGAAGTGGCAGAGGGTCTGTAATTTTTCCCTAGTGGAAATAGGAGCAAAGAAAGAAGGAGAGGTGCTAGGTCAACCTCCTGAAAGGCTGAAGTCCTAAATACAAATCAGAGTAATGAGGATGCTTAATGTCTTGGCTTAGGAGTTTTATACCTATTTTAAACACCACCATGTTTAGGATCCAGCTGGACATGGGCTGGTTTTGTCCCTTCTTTAGCTTACCATGTTGAGGGGCTTTCTGAACTCCAGCCCATGGAGAGGGCATTAGCTGTATATCCCTTCACTAAAAGACAGAAAAACACAAAAAAGGCAGAAGTATGAGAAATTTGACCATTGCCAGCTTCAGCTTCACCACTTTTAAGCAAAACTTCTAAATACAAAACACAATAGTGGGTATCAAACAGAGCTTAAAAAATTGCTGTTGCAATTTAAAAAAAGGGATTATTTAATTTTTATTCTATGAATCATAATTTATTTGGTGATGCATTTTATTCACCACATTTTAGAGGTTTTGATTTACCTGTATATTTTAATTCTATTGAGTAGAATATATTCTATTCCCCAGCAGCTCCTTAGAAATTTTTCTCTGTTGCAGGGTGAGGGTTACCAGAAGAGCTTTATGCAGCTGAAATTTTTAACTCCTCTCTTCAGCAACTGTGCATAGACCAAGTTTAGGTGAATACCAAGTACATACAATATAAATATTCTACTTTAACACAATTATAGAACTGGAGATCAGATAAGAAATCCCTACATACTGCAACACTTTTTTTTCCTGATTTGACATAAAAATTTACAAGTTTCAAGATTTTCAACTTTCAAGAAGTTGAAATTGAAGGACAGGCCTTTGCAACCTCTGACCTCTTCATGGTTTAATGTATATTTTGTTTTGGTCATACAGAGAAAAACAACAGAAAAAAAAAAGATGGTGGTAAATTTTTTGCCATGGAAGAAGCAGCATAGCAGCTCTGTGCTTGGAGGCTTCTGCCTGAACAACATAAAAAGCTATCAATAGAAAAAGCTAAATAAACACATCAGTTGAAATAAAGTTGTCAATAATGGAAGTGAAACAAGCTTCTTGATATAATTCTATATTTTAAATGACTGTCCTCCAACTCAAAAGCTATGGTGTACGGATAAAATTTTTCTGAACAATTATGAGCTCTGCTTGCTAAGACTCTCTCTTGTAAGAATATGTATCAGTCAAAATTGAAAAGGAGGACTGGACTTGAAAACAAACTAAGGGAGGAATGTTCTACAGAGACCTGATACTTCTCCTTTCACTGCCTTCAAGGAGTGTGAAAATTGTTGTTTAGGACAACTATTTATGACAGAAATTTAACCACTGTTTATTTAACAGGAATATGTAACCTATTGTCCACAGCTACCTCTGTTCAACCCCAGAAACAGAACCGTAAGCATTATTTTAATTTTTTTAAAAACACTCTTATGTCTAAACAGAGAAGCTTTCATTTTTAAGAAGACAAACACTTCCTATTTAATTTCTCCTGAAGGATTTTCAAAGGGCTTATATAGAGATTTTAATGGATGGAGGTCTCAGTTAAAAAGGCCTTGTCAATTGTTTCTTTTGTCTTTCTTAAGTAAACAAACACAGAGGTCTTTCCATTCATGGAGATAGGTTTATTAACCTTAAGCAGCAGCTAAAAAGTTCTCAATTTTTACAAGTTACACATGTACCAGTGTGAGTTTAGCAGATTAAAGCAGATTAAATCAGTTAGAGTGCAGCTTCTCTCGTTAAAAAATGCATTTTAAAGTTCATATTTCCCAATTCTGAATAGAGATTCAGAAAGACACTCAGATCCTCTGTCACAAAGCTACACACACACTCCTCTGAGGCTGTCAGCTGAACTAGAAGTGGTTTGTAATTTGGGGGGTTTCTTTCTTTTTTTTGTTTCTTTTTTTTGTTTCTTTTTTTTTAATTTATATATTTTTTAAAACATATGTGAATCAACTGTTAGGTCAACGAATAATATTGCCCATGAAGTGTAGGGAGCTTGAAAGCATATAATTCTGTGCAGCACTGTTGTACTCATGTTCTCTCCTGGAACATCTTGGGGTTTCTTTGTAGAATAATCATTGGGTTTTTAAATAGAATATGTGGTTTTGTTTCCTAGGATTTTTGGCACACTCTCTGAAGTTTATTTATATTTGTGTTTTACATCAGGCATTCCTACGGATTTACTTCTTCTTTTTTGTTTTTAATTGTTAGGGAACAAAAACCCAACAATCTGTTATTCCTTTGGAACTTTCTAGTTAACATTCTCAGGAGAAAGACCTTGTTAAACAAGTATGCAAGAACAGTGAGAGGGAAAAAGATCTTTTACAAATACATGCCAGCAGGACGGGAGAACAGAGCAATTCCTAATCTCCAAGTACGATTTTAGCTTCTTTTTTGCTATAATAACCTCAGGATTTTAAAGTTTTAGGGGTTATTTTTTTGTTTGTTTGGTTTGTTGGTTGGTTGGTTTTTGTTTGCTTGGTTTTTGTTTTTTTTTGAGGAGCAAGTTCAGCCAGGTATTCCTGTGTCAGTTGTTCTGGGAGATGCAGTGAAGTGAAGAAAAGGGAGCAAGAAGTTTCCTGTGAAGCTCAGGCATGCTGGTCAGCCTCCCACAGTGTAACACCCTTGCCAAGAGGAAAAAACATAAAATATTTCCAAATGGAAAATGAAGAGAAAGACAGGAAGCACAGGAAGAACAAGGCCCTGTTAGATGACCTGTGGAAGGTAGTTTTGTGCCCCAGCACTGTTAGAGGACATTCCCTGTTATTGGTGCAAGCAGCTGGAGACATAAATACTGATTGATTTGGGGGCCACAGTCTTGGTAAGTGCAGAGGTGGTTCAATAATGTGACATGAGGGAGTTCCCTCAGAGCAACTGGGATGACTGAAAGAAGTAAACAGATATCATTCTGATTTGGTATCAAAATATTAGGTAAGGTTATAATTGTATCATTACCTTCCTCCCTTCCCATGGAAAGATTGATATTGGTGAGGAAATACTTTCCAGTGCTTCAGTAAAAGGTAATTAGCAATTCAATCTCTTTTCCAGACCAAAGAGAAGGACCAGTAGGTGAGTTATGGAGTAATAACTTATGAAGGAATATTGGTTTGGATGGTAACATGAATTTATCAAGGAAGAGAGATGAAAATAGAACCATTAAGGGCTGTCTGGGAAGCCAGACAGAGAGGAATTATTAATTTATATAAAACAATAATTTTGAATATGAATTCAGACACTGCTGAGAGTATTTATTTCTACATTCTGCACTCTGATGTGAGCCACCACGCTGTGCTTGCAGGACAGTCATGTCACCATGCAGGACAGAGAAGGAGACTGAGCTAAGGAGCCAGGATCTGCTAAATTTGGGGAGGAATATCCACATTGTGCCAGGAGCTCATCAGAAATGGAAAGAGAAAACTTTGGGGGAACAATATCATGGTCGACAGAAACAGCTTTACAGGGACAGGCTTAATGCTGAACAGGGAAAATGAGGAGATATAGCAGATCCTAATGAGGGTTTTGGAAGAGAATTCATAGTTTCTCTGTGATAAAAGTAAACCATCACTGTCAGGTCAACAGGCCCAACAGCAGCAGGAATTGGTCTGCACACAGACACTGGAGAAAGCATCCCTGGGCAGCAGGAGGCCGGCAAATAGGACACACTTCAGGCTTCCCACAGCTGCTAAGGGACACAGATACATTGTTAGAGAGCAGGAATCGCCTCGTTAGGTGGCAAAGAACATCAGCATCATTAGCAAAGAAAGCCCATGGAGTCAAGAGCAGAACTAAGAGCACATGCAGACAGCCAGGTCTGCTGCCCACTATGGTACAGCTGCTCAGCGCAGAGTGCAGGTGCCAGTGTATAAATGTATATCATCTATGGGGTGTATACATGCATAATGTGCATATCTGTGTATAAATAAGTGCACATGATTCCCTGGGTGATTTTGGTTCATGCTGTTTCTCCCCTGAGGGGAACTGAGAGATGGGTGCTTGTGAGCAGAGGTGGTTTCATGGCACCCTACGTGGCTGTGGAACACTGCTGGCCACAGACTGCCCAGAATTAGCTTTACACTGGAAAATAACAAACCTGAGCTGGAGGTGTTGAAATCCTCATGATGCTTGAAAGGTGGCTGAAGTGTCTCACTTGTTAGCACAGGACTGAAGTTTCCCTGTGACTAAAATCAGTTGATAACTTTGGAAACACCAATCTGATGTTTCTCTAAATCTAAATTAGATTAGATTCTAATCTAATGGACTAACCATAATTCAGTAGTAACAATGTTATTCACACTCGTGCACTGCCCAAAATGCAAGCCTCAATCTCTAACCACGTTTCCAAATTATCTGGTTTCATTCATTTTTCATAGAAAAAGCCATCACTGAAATATCATCCTTACCAGGTGTGATGACTTTTGTGAAGCTCTTTCAGACATTGACATGTCTCCCAGCTCTGTTGCACCAGCCTCATGCATTGAGTTCCATCTGAGCAGCTTTAAAATTCAGAGGGCAGTTTTGAGTTACGTGACTTTTGGTTTCTGTTTTTGTTGTAGCTTAAGTAATTCTATCAATGTGTCACAAAATGTCTCTAAAGGAACCATGAAACCTACTCAGCTTTCTCAGAATATTGGCCTGTCTGTTGTTTGCAAAATAAACCCCTTTATTTGGTGTAAAGGCAAATAGTGGCTGCTGGCATCTACTGCCATCACCCATTACTCTGCACGATACCTGCAGAACAGAATGAGTTTTGTGGAAAGTGAGGAAGATGAAGGGCTTGCCTCAAGGACATGTCTGTCACACCAGCACTTTCCAGAAACAGACTGGTACTTTGCAGATGTACTTCATGGTTTTGTTGGTTTTTTTTTTTTTTTTTTTTTTTTTTTTTTTTGTTTTGTTTTGTTTTGGTTTTGGTTTTTTTGGGTTTTTTGTTTTTTTTTTTTTTGTGGGGGAAAGGAGGGTGGGAGGGAAGAATTCCATTATATGACTATTGTCATAATTCTGGTAGCTCAAAACAGAGATTGATTTGAAGAAAACTTGTGCAAATGTTTCTGAAACTGGCAGGGAAGAGGAGAAAACACAAAGATTTCTGTTCTGAGTCAAACCAAGGGGCTGATGAGCCCCACCTGCAGTCTCCACTCCCCAAAAGCGAGACCCTAAGGCAGAAGATACCAGAGAAAGGCAAGCTGAGGAAACATGCAATGGTCTCCCTCTGACAGCTCTCCCAGGCTCCAGAGAACTCTCTGAGCCTACAGAGAAATCACTGAAGGTAACAACAATTGATGGATTTTTTTCCCACAGATTTGGCTGGAGAAAAGTGCATTCACAACGGATGACACAAGATACTTCCCAGGTTAATCATAAAATGTTGAAAGACCATCTCTGGGGAATATTTTTTTCATCTGTCACATCTTCAAATCCTCTTTTGGAGGAGCAGGGAACAACAAATCTCTGTTCACTCTGTCACTTTCAGGGCTGTGTAGAACCTTGTTGCATTCTTCACTCTGGCCTTCCTTTTCCAGATTGAAGCATGCCAGGCAGGGACAGAGAGGACTTCCAGTACATTTGGCAATTGGTGCATTTTTTTGCATGATTTACCAAATATATGAAACCAGCTTTCTGCATTCCATAATCTGCATGGTGGGTGTGCTTAGATTACAGGAGGCTGCTCTGCAGCATCACCTTCTTTCCAGCTTCTACTTGGAAAGCCCTAAAAAAATACTACAACAACAACAACCACTGGTGATGGTGATGTTTGCATTGCTGGTTAATAAAGAGACCCCCCAAACTACATTGAGCCTCTGTTGGCATTACAGATTTCAGCTTTTTTATCTGTCTTCCCCTTTACCCTTGCTGTGATCTGAATCTCCAGTGCATAACATAGTAGCAAATTGGCAAAAACAAATTAAAAAGCCCTAACCAACTGAACAAATACCTGGCTTTACCCTCACTAATCCCTGCCCAGGGAGTTTATTTTCAATCTACATGATAATAGAATGAAACTCCTGCAGATGGAAGCAGCAAAGAGATGCGAGACAGGTGGATTGTGTGTTTTATTGTGGATAGCAAACCTGTAATACTGTAAGTGCAGGATTTTCAGGATTTCAGATGTCTAAGAAGACAAAGGTGTTTTATTTTATTATATGCTGTCCAAAAAGTACAAAAAATGCCCTCAGTGACACACCTTCAGATGAACCAGGAAGGAAAATCTCCTCAGGCTGTTGCTTTGCTCAGTTCTTACATGATGCCCATGGCTGGCTGTGATCACCCTGGTGAGGCATTCCCCACTGTGTTTGTCCATGGAATTATTTGGATATTGTTCCAGACCTTCTGATGAATATTTTCTCCTTGAGAGTATCTCAAATACATGATCAGGTGATAACATACCTCTCATTCTTGGCTCTGACACACAAGCCCTGTTCGCAAATCTAAGATGTCAGCTGGTATATATTAACTACTGATATAGGTAAATAAGGAAACAACAGCTGGCAGAAGACTTATTAGTCACAGATGCAGGGAGATAACACAAGGCCACAGTAATCCTTGATATTTGTCCTGAGCTCTGTATGACATAAAACTAAGAATTAACCATGTATACAAGGATCATATATTATTGAGCTAAAGTTAATTTTCCAAGATGTTTCCCCTACTGCTGCACAGAAAGAAATACAACTTGCTCAGTGATGAATTCAAGGGTGTCACTTGGACAGGACTTGAGGCTATTTCAGGCATTTAATTGGGAATGGCTGGGAGAGTCCACCCTCTGCATTCCTCCACTCTCTGGCCCTTGTGGACCATCCCGGGAATGGACACTGCAAGTGGACTCAGAGCGCACATAACATCCTGGTAAGCCACAGCCAGAATGGAAGGATCATCTTCCATTTCACATTCATAGCTGCAATACCGTCTCTTTTGGCCCGGTTCGTAGAGCTGATGTTGCACTTTACAAATCTTTCCTTTTTAAAAGAGAATTTGAGAGAGTGGCTGTGTAACGCCCAGAGAAAATCATTATTAATCCACCCTTTTTTGTATGATAACAAATGAAAGTGCCCATGGGAAGACAATCTGCAGTGGCTACAGATAAACACCCATCCACCCCCTGATGGATGAAATAAACTGCTGCTGTTGTCACTAATTCTGAAATGCAATTAAGAACACCTCAACCTCAATTTATGTCTCTCTCTCCCAATATGTGTGCACACAGAGGCAAAACTCCCCTTTCCTTTCTGGTTCTTCCCTAGGTTATGTATTAAACAAATTAAGGAGGGAAAAAATAGGAAGTCTATAGCACAAATTACTATTCCAATACAAATATTTACGAGGTGACTTTTGAAGGTAAAATATCTTCCAGGATATTTTATGCAAAATTCATGCTTCTGTTTCAATTGCACAAATAGCTTCTCAATTTGCATTGAAACAGCTTTGTACCTGTAAAATATAGAGGAGAGTTTAGCACATACTGTGGTACTAAACAAGATCTGAACTGAAGGAAATAGGGATGCTCAGCAAAGTATTTGTCTTGATCAGATAAACTGGTGTTCAGAATACACCTCTACTGAAAAGGCATTACTGTGTAATTGATATTGCTGTATCAAACTAATGAAAAGCAAATCTTATGTGCTTGATTAAATCAACCCTTTCATATGGAACAATTCAATGTAATGCAGACAGAGCAACAAAACAGAAAACAGAACCAAAGAAGATATGTTTGAAGTGCCAATGAAAATGCAAATTGAAGGAAGAGATAATCAAAATATAAAAAGAGCTGAGATTTTTCACTAAAATATTGCTATAATAGAGGAATGTAATACTTATTTTTTTTTCTTTCAGTCCTGGACTTGAATAACAACAGAGGTATCTGTCCTAGCATAGCTTTATAATGAGATAAAATAATTGGAATTATGAATAGTCAAGAGGCCCTTTGTACTGGCATTTCTACTCTATTAATGCAGGAGCTCTCCAGCAGAAGGACACTTATGAAGAAAATCTAGTCTTGATATTGATTTCTGCCAATTTTTTTGTGTGTATATATATTGGCAAATGCTCAGTTCTGCTCTGCAAAGACAGAGTTTCTGTAAACACGGTACTGTGGATGCCTACTGGTTTTTCATCACCATGTTCAAAAAGTAAAGCATTTTAATTTGACTTAAGATGAGGAAGAAAAAAAAAAAAAGAGGATTTCTATAAATAAATAAATAAAGAATTAAAAATTCCAGGGAGAAAATAATGGGCTGGCCTTCCTCTGTCCCATGAATTTTAAATATGGAAAACACTTTCATAAACTAAATATATTATGCAGATTCTGTGAAATATCAAATATATACTAAACTCTGATTTTACACAGAATTGTCTACCACAACTAGCATGATTTTACTCCCCAAAATATAGAGTTTTGTGAAATATAAAGTAAGAATTGCATGTAATATTTTGACATTATATTATACTTGTAAAAGTACATTTTTTTTCTGTTAAATAGCTAAAAAGATGTGGTTAAGGACAATATGCTGTTTATAAAATTCAAAATTATTTGACTAGAGACTTCTGTAAGCCAATTGTACATAGACAGAAATTAAGTAGCTGTTTACACAGTTACAGCATGTAATCAATTATTTGGTTTTAAAATTGTTTGTAGTATTGTGCAAGGTAAAGAATAAATAATCTGATAATGTTTTAATCATATTAATATTTCTCATTAACTTCAGGTCTTGGTGTGTTCCAAAGTTTTAGATTTTGCATTTTTCATTTTTCCTAATATTTTAATTTTGGATTAATTTAAACTTAATTTTAATTTTAAAGGTTTTGTTTGGTTGATTTTATGTTTGTTTTTTTTTTTTTTAATATATTAGGTACATTGTTCTTTGTGATATCTGATTTTAACTGTGGAGTTATTCAGTGATCTGTGTGCAGGATTTTTACATCTGTGTGCTAAACATTCTTGAAGTTTATCAATAAGATATTTAACTTATTTTAAAAAGAAGTAGAAAGAGAAAAGAGCATCTTTTCAAGTACATGTAGGCAGAGGAAGCAGAGAATGAGGAGTGGGTGAGGAGACATCCAGTGAAACATGAAAGTGGGAAAACCAGCACAAAAGGAAGGGGAAGGATGAGGGGAGACAGATCAGACACTCATACAAAAAGAGATCATTACTGTAGTGGAGCATGTGAATGTGGAAAGCGTAGCACAGAAATAAAGACATTTCAGTGTTTGTGTTCAGCTTACCTGAATAATTTTCTTTTTCCCTTTTTGTTGTCTGTGCAGAAACCTACAGTGACACCATTGCAAATGTGACAGCAGCAAACAAATACACTGGGTTCTCCTGATGGACTTTTATTTAGGCTTGTGTGGTTTCTTGCCTCTTTACACAACAGAAGATACCTTTGGGGTTCTCTGAACACTCACTATTTATTCAGTTGTAGTGAGAGAGATTAGGTTTATGTGAGTTGTATTGCTCTGCCTGGTGAAATAAAACACAGAAGAAAAGGAGTAGCTGAATATGAGCTGAGTGGGCCATGTGTAATGGAAATTGCACTTTGTGAGGAAATATTTTCTGCCATTTGCTGGGGAAGAGTTGCAAAAAACTGTCACTGTGTTTCAATGTAGAATGTATGACAACAGGAGAAGAACTGCAGGGATTTATTCTGTTCATACTAGACAAAATTTGTCATATATTAAAGTCAGCAAGGTACGATATGGATAAATTTGAGCAAATAATTTCTCTTGCTGTTAATTTGCTAAATTAGGCTTTGGGCTAATCTCTATTATGTCCTGTTTCATGGGTGTGTCTCTAATAAATCTAAAATATTTATCCATATCAGTATTTCCAGGGGTCAGATGATTAAATGCCTTTTTTCTCCTCTTTCATTCAATCATTAATTTTCATAGGAGCAAGGCCTGCTTTGGACTACAGAAACTTAATTTCCCTTTTTTTTTTGCTGAGCTACAGCCAATTTTGGTACAGCTATAGCTCAAACCCATGAACCCTTGGTCACGTGTCTCACTTTCTGCAATGCTGGGTAATTCAAACTCTGCAGGCAGACTCTCTGTTGTGCTGCACAATCAAATTCTCACCTTGCCCTGCAGATCATTCTTGCTCCCATTGCTTCATATCACAGGTTCTGAGCTGGGCTACAGATTTCTGCCTTCCCCTGACAGCCACAAGTACCTGCCCATCCAGGGCTTTGGGGATGTTCTTCCATCCCTCTTCCTCTCATCCCTTCCGTCTCTACGCCTCAGATAACAGCACCTGCATGAGCTGTTGCCAGGCAAGGAGCAATTAAAAATCAGCGTTGCGAGATTGCTAGTGTTGCATTCCATTTCAAATGCATCCTTCATGCTGAAAACCAGTATTTACCACGGTGAGGAGGAGGCAGATGTGATACACTAATGGTCAGTGATCAGCCCCTGACCAACCAGCTCCTATTCTGCTGTACCAGCTGCACACTCAGATGAGGTCTCCATGGTTGTTCTGGCTCTGATTATTGCCAGATGGATCACTTTAGCTCTTGCCTTCCTTCAGCAGTTAATATATTTTTTGTACCTTCAGCATCATGGTCACTTGTCATCAGTCAGAGCAGTGGCAGCTGTGTCTCTTTGGACAATATTTTGTTATTATAGCAGTGACTGACGCAGCTTATGGCAAAATGCCTCCAAACAATGCAAACTAAAAAATAGTAGAACTTCTATCCCATTTTAAAAATCAGAAATATTTCTAAGAAGAATGTAGTGGGGGATGTGTGCCATTTATTTAAGGAAAATGAGATCAGCTGGATTGTTTTCTGTGAGCCCACATAGTGAAAACAGCAAAGCTAATAAAGCATTAAGTGTTTGGTGTGAGTTTTTTTGGTACCTTGCAAAGCAATGAAGAATTGCCTGAGTCTTACACATGAATTTAGAAATTAATTTTAGATTTATATTAAAATATGAAGAATTGATTTGAAAGCGCTTTTTTTTTTTTTGTTTGCATTGCATTTTTACTTTTAAAAGACTGGTAAATTTGTGTTGAAGAAATTGTTTTTGAAGTGTGCATAAGAAGCTGTTGCTGAAATGGCAAAGATGGCAAAGTACAGACTTGTGAAAACGAATTTTGCAAAAGTCATAATACAGGTCTGGGAGTGACATTGTAAATCACTGCTACAGAGTGTTGTATATGGCAATAACTGTGGTCTGTTTAGGTTCTGATTTTGTCTTTGAACATCCCCATCTGATTCATAATGCAAGCTAAATTATGCTGCCTTAACAGCAGTACAAATGTTTTTCTGTATGCATGTGTAGATATTTCTAGAAATATCAAAATGAAGCAAAACACCCAATGCATGTGAGCTCATGAAGTACCTGCAGAGCACAAGGATTCATCATCATGCAAAGTCCTGTCCCACAGAAGGTGACAGTGGAGACATCAAGCCAGGGACAAATTTCACCGAAATTCAGAACTGAGAACATTTTGTGTGCCCTCAGCCCCCACATCAGTGCCACCAGCCTGTTCCTGGCCTGGCCTCAGACCCCACTGTGAGAATTTCTGTATTCCAACCTGGGGAGAGGTGCTGCTTTACATACAGGAAATTTTGCCTGGTATGATTTATCTTCCTTTTTTCCTTCCAAATCTAGAAAACAGAAGAATTTATTTATTTCCTTACAGTAGAGATAGGAGGCCCTCACATGTTGCAGCACTCACCTTTCACACCCGAAACTGAAACACAACTTGGACATGTGTCAGAAATTTATTTTTGCAGACTGTGGATTTGCAGTGTGCAAAGGTCTTGGCTGCCACAGTGAACAAAGCAAATAACTATTTTAATTTCACATCTGGCAAATAATATTTCAGTGATTTTACAGCCCATTTCACAGCCAAATGCCTTTTGTTCAACAACTGTGTATCTTTCTTTAGAGGCAAAATTTTATGATGAATTATGATAAGCTATGCCCCTCTACCTATTTATTTAATATCACCTACAGCTATATTCCAGAGCCATTCATCTGTAAAATATGTTCCTGACATAAAGAGAACAGAAGTGGGAGGTAAAACCATGCCTCAACTTTTTAAGTGTCATTAAATGTCTGCACATAGAATGAACTTAGGTACTTTTCTGAGATGTCATCACAGTAAGAGGCAAAGGTTTGGAAATAAAAAAAACCAAAACCACAAAACAAAAAAAGACAACAGTACAAGCCAAACTAAGGATTTTAAAA
Source organism: Zonotrichia leucophrys gambelii (assembly GCF_028769735.1). Taxonomy (NCBI): domain Eukaryota; kingdom Metazoa; phylum Chordata; class Aves; order Passeriformes; family Passerellidae; genus Zonotrichia; species Zonotrichia leucophrys. Next base: position 25,186,286 of record NC_088200.1, on the reverse strand, counting down.
TAAAAATGCTTCATACATAATCCATTAATCTGCTTTGTGATCGGGCAGCTGGGGTCTTGGCAAGAAGTTCTTTTGACTTTTGGATGCTGACTATAAGTGTATTTTTAATAATATTAATACAAAATTAGGAACACCAGAACAGATTCCTAAAATTACAGTATTTCTGAGTATACACACTAATATGCTAGATAAAAAAAATGTATGATTCATACACATTTGCAAAGGCATAAAGATCTGAATTTTTGTGACATCACACTATATACTCAGCCAGTCAATGGCAGTAGGACCAACTTTAGGAATACAAGAACTCGGGTACAGGCTTGTTCAGGGTCTTTGGCCCATGAATGTGAGTTCATGGAAATCTCAAGCTGTTGCATTTTTCTCAATTATTGCGCTCAGTGACATTTATTTCAATAGAACACTGTGCCCAGAAAAGGGTGCATTCCTGACTGCCGGGCTTTTCCTTGGAACCACCTGGATTTCCTTCACCCTGCAGAGAAAGAGCCGAGTGGCAGCAGCACAATTTTGTACCAGCAAGCCATGGGATTTGTGACCAGAATGCTGCCTGATCCCTTCAAACCAAGCACTGGCATGCAGTTGCCACAGTTCTCCTCGCATTTGGCTCTGTGGAGAGGTTTCCATCAGGAAATAGCAAAAGGCATGTGCGGAGTGCTGTGACTCACTCGGAATGGATGCACAGGTGCACAGATCTGAGTTCAGCCATGCCCTTAGGTCTGCCCTTATTTCCATTTAATGTCAGTGGAGCAACACTTCAGTTACAGAGAGAAGTGAGAAACACCTTTCAGATGTAGTAAATAAATCCTTGGCACCATCGCCTTTGAAAAGAAATATTTTCTTTATTTTTTTTTTAACTGAACCCCTACCATCTGTTGTGCTCTCTAATTGCAAATGCACAAAGAAAATAATTCACAAATGTGCCATAAAAAATGAGATCTGAAATTATTTAGATCTCTGCTTGCGTATCTTCTAGTCTTAACTCTACTAAGGAAACATCTGCTTTATTTTCCTCTCCTGTTTCAGACTGTTGGAGAAATTAGTCCATCGTCAAAATTAAATACCTGCCATGGTTTAAAGAAGCCCAGAGTGCATCAAAGAGCTCTGTTTCACTCTCTTTTACTCACTGGCACCTTTCATGAACACCTAAATTCACTGAGTATATTCTATGGATTTTTCTATTATGTCTGAAGTCCTCCTGATTTTATTTTTAAGGTTGGTTCTTTTTTGGGAGTTGACAGGTGCCCTCAGGACCATTCTCATTAATATGAAAGCACTCAAGTGCTTGTATTTCTGGCAGAAAAAAAAAATTGCATTGAATTCCAGTCGCCGAGACTTCAATTTTATTTTTTTTTAATTCCTATCTTCTTTCTTGAGCATACAGCTCTGGGATGGAGCCCTTCAGTTCTAAGGGCTTCTTCTCTGGCTGAGGAGATGATCCCTTGGCCAGGAATCCAAGACTACCTCTGCTGGTGAGCATTTTGGCATTTGTAGGGCTGAAGAGGAAGTTGCCTAGTTGTTTTTTTTATTTTTCTCTAAAACCTCCAAATGTTCTGAGCAGATGAGAAAAGAATATGAAGATAAAAATTACTGAGAAATTGATCAGGGTGGAAACCCTTCCAGGCACACACACTTTCCTTTCTACACTTGGCCTTAGGTAACCCTAAGATAATTGGTATTTCTTTCACTTGAAAGCCTGCAAACCTCAAAGTGTGTTCTTGTCCACGTATTCCAAACTGCAGAGAGCTGCAAAAGTGTGACTCATTAAATCTGAGCACTGAGGTGCTAAGAGCTGCCCTTCACTGTGGGGGTAGAAAGAGAGAAACCTCACTTCAATGCTTCCTTTTAAAGGCAGAGAATATTTTATTGTCCTTGACTCCAAGCTGGCCATCAAACAGTGAGAGAGAAATGCTTTAAAATGATGGCACTGACCAGGGTTTTGTTGTGCTTGGTCCAGGCTGTGGCAGAGCAAATGAGCCCAAACCAGTGGATCAGAGCCACCCTTGCAAAACAATGAGCAAACAAGGCTCTCAGGTGTTATAAGAGTATACACAAAAAATACTAAACATGACAAAGACTTCAGAAAGTAGAGCACTAATGACTCTGCTCCATACAATTCTCTCTGTAAAGACATTACACACTCAGCAGTAAAGCATTTCTCTAATGCACATTGGCTTTATATTCACAACCAGAGATTGCTCGAGGTTATCTAGGCTGCTGCAATGTGAAATACAATAGATCCATCTAGGAGCATTCCTTTCCTTATTACCTTCTCAAGATTCCATGACAATTTCTTTACCTCGGCAGCAGATTCATTTTCTGTGTTAATTTGTGAACTTGACAGGCAATTTCTCCCTTACAATGAAGCAGTTTGAGAACACTCTACTAAAATATTAATTGATGTCATGCCTGGCCTTACTGAATCTGTTGTCAGACACTGGACTGGTAACATGAAAGCCAATCTCCCAATATATCTGTAAGTCTGTGTGTAGTTGTGTCAGACTTGGATGCACTTCTAAATGACAAAGAAGCAGTTATCTGGACAAGATAAGGGGCACCATGAAAAAGGATGTATTAGGAAAAAAAAGGTTTCAGCTGAAAGACAGGAGCATTTAAAAAAGGAAACCCATTAAATTTCTTCTCTTGCTCATTAGCTGCATACAGCAAAGGACGTACACTTTAAAATCCATTTCCACGGCTTCAGTAATTTTCCATAAAGAGACAGTAGTCCTCAGCCTAAAGTCCCTCAATCCTAAAGATATGTCTACAGATACTAGACTGGAAATATCCAGAAAAGTATATCCCAAATAATTTGTATTTTGTTGTGTGTAAGGAATATTCAACATTCCAATCATCAAAACAAAACTCACTGCCTGCAGCAACAGGAGATTTTCAGAGAAAGAAAAGAGAGTGTAAGCATAGAGCCGTAGCTGTAGGAAGGATGGAGCAGAAAGCTCAGTACCCCAGCTGAGTATGGAAACTGGTGTAATGTAAAATTCATTGTCTCACCATGATTCTCTGGGGTTCTCAGGCAATTTGAGTTGTGAAAACGGGCATAAAGAAGTTAGACGTTTTGCAGTGACCTAACATTTCCCTGACTAATGCCAGTGGAATCCTTTAGTCCGGTCTACTTTTTCAGAGATACAGGTAGGAATACACAGGGCAGGTCAGCTCAGAACCACAGTTTCAATCCTGCTGCTCAAATTTTGCATAAAGCCATTTGGAAAAAGAGATGGAAGGCTTGTAGACATGTTGGGCACAGCCTCCAGCCTTTTTTTAGGCATTGGAACATGGTGAAAAATTCTACAGATGTTACTGAACCATCAGAATAGCAGGCTGAGGATCAGCGTAATTCTGGAAGGTAAGGAAATTCAATATACAGAAAAATAAGAGGGATGTAGTGGGAAAGAAGGCACAGAGAGCTTTGCCCATATAGCCAGGGGCATGGAGATGAGCACTGTAACAGCCAGTCCCAGGAAAACACAGATCAGTGCTCCTGTGGAGTTAAAAACTAAACAATTTATTAGGAACTATTTGGACAGCGATAGAACACAGAGAAGATAAGCTTCACACTGTAGTAGTCCATGTGGTATCTGCAGTTTGAAAACTGCGTTCTGCTTTGGCTCCTCTCCTCTCAAAATGTAGAAGACTAAGAGAAAATTAAGGGGTGTCAGTGGTCTAAAGCAGAAATGTGAAATAAACAAAATGAAAGTTGGCTGAGTGTATGGCTGAGTACCTGAAATGGGAAAGATGCTCTGGGGTCTGCAAAGTGCCAGCAGTGGGTCCATTCCTGTGCAGATAATTCCCACTGCAGGGCAGGGATAGATCCCAGTGGGCTGGAGCAGGGCTGGTGAACCTTCCTTCCCTCTGCCACCCCTTTTGACAGCTTGCTTTTCCCAGTGCCACCTCTCACAGTGAGGTAGGGTATTGCTGGAGTCAGTGGTGTTGTTTGCAGTCATAGCACTCTAAGACAGAGTTAAAACTCAGCCAGTCCCAAATGAGACTCATTCTTCCAAAATGAAGCCAAAGACCAATGCATGTTGAAGAGGTTGGTGGGGGATTGTCCTTCTGTGACCATTCCTCTTGCTGGCTTTGGGAGGACTGCTGGAGATACTGTGGCTGCATTTTTCTTTCAGCCATGCCAGGAGCAAAGCCATCTCTCTGCTGAGATAATTTCCTGTGTAGAGTCACAGATAGCAAACAACATGCATACCCTTAAGGTAAATACATTGATAACTTTCTTTAACCAAAACCTTTTTTTTAAAGTTCTGCCAGGTATGTCAAAACTTAACCAAACCAGCCACAGCTAAATTCTTCTCTCCTCATTAATAAGCAGTTTTCTTAGACAGACTCCAGTTTTTACCTTGTCACAGGCCCATCTGACCCCTGAGTGGGTCTGTCACAGCTTGGTGCTGCTGCCATCATTTACAGCAGCTGCCTGGGCACAGAGAAAAGTCAGACCTCTCCTGTGACCACATCAACTCTAATAAATAACCATGGGGTTTAGGTAAGGGCACTGCCAAGGCATTCAAAACCATCCACCTTTTTCCAGCAGTACTCTTAGTAGGCACAACCTTTGGAAGCTGTTTATTCCTTTTTTCTCTACCAAGTCTACTTTTATGTGTGAAAATTTCCCTGAAATAGCCTCAAGCTGAGTAATTACACCTAAGAACAATGAGGCTTTCCATTCAAGTTTGATTAAAAATGAGAGTAGTGACTAAACAGGAATTCATAGTTCCTGGATGCAGGCTGTTTAGGCTGGACCCACCACAGTGTGAAGTTAGTGAGATGAACAAAATAATATTGCTAAGCGACAAAGAAAAAGAAGTAAGCGCTTCCTCTCCTGCTGTGGTGTGCCAGTTCCGGCTGAGTGAATTAAGAGAACAGATGTTGCCAAAAGAAGACATCTGTCCATGGAGCACTGCAAGCAGAGATTTTTCATCCGCATTTCCTGCTGGCCACAGTGTTGCAGGGCTGATGTTCCCTGATGTTATCTGTCTCCATCAGAAGCACATTGGATGTATTTTGAACATTTTGCCTGCTCTTTGGGAAGGATACAATGCCTGCTTTAAAGGAATGCCAGCATTTCTGTTTAACTCCCTGCTGCTGCATGGCTACAGCCTTGCACTGAGTGTCCACCAGACAACCTAACACAGTGAGCTTCAGGGTAAGCTTTGTTGGTTTTTTCCCCCTGTCCTTTCAAGCATCAAGTTGATGGTGCAGCATTTCTGGCAGCCTCGGGGAGCCAGATTGAGAGAATGCGTGCACTGGGGTGACAACTTCAGCAAGTCAGCCAGGTGCCACCTTCATCTGGTCTGTTACACACGCTGCCTGATGTGATTTAGAAACAGAACCTAGTCAGAAAATAAGTGCTATCAGCTATGAAAATAAACATTTTTGCAAATTTCCAGACCCCCTGATGACCATAAATGGGAGAAAAGTGCAGGGATTTTCACTGACTGCAGAATTTCTGCCCCCGAGAATGAGGGAAAATCACCAACAGAGGCGAGAAGGAAGCAGTGTGCTGTGACCTGCACACCACAGTGGGCTGCCTGTGCATCTCCTGTGCCCACAGATCTTGTTCAGACAGTCCCCTGAAGCGCATATAATCATGCAACCCTCATCAAATCAGCTGGATTGCAGTGTCTTGCTTTTTAAAATTTACATCCATTAGTGCAAGGGAAAGTTTAGAGTCTATGGGCTGCTAAACCTTGTTAAAGCACACTCCTGCACTTTAATGAAGATGAATATCAGAGGATGAATACACAAAAGTGGCAATTACCCAGATGAAGAGGTTGTCATCAAGACATAGTGATTTTTAAAAGATGTTTTCAAGAACAGTTTCTTTTTGTTCAGCATTACAAGAAAATTCTCAGTCCCTGGTTATTTATTTCATGTATTTTAAATGAATAACACCAATTCTGCTGGTTAAAATGCTGTCATTTTAATGCTTGAGGAAAGAAAAACAAAACCAAAAACAAACAACAAACCAAGAATGAATGATCAAAACCCATCTACACATCCCAAAATCAACAAGAAATATAATTGCTTTCTGAGTTTTGTCCTCCAGCCTGGCATGTGCCAAGACCAGAATATACTCACTGATGTAACAATCTTTGTGCAGTTATTTAACTATATATTTTTCCCAGGTAGAAAAGGCTTTTGATTATTTCCAAAAAGACTCAGACCTTACCATTTATCTGATATCTGTGCTCTATATAATGTTCTTAGCGCTATGTGTGCTTCATCAAGTTGTTTTTTCTGTAAAACCAGTGTCTACAGTTTGGATTTCTAAGCAACTAAGCTATTTAGAGACAGATAACAATTATCTCAAACTTACTGTCATTTTACAGCAAGGATGCAACTTTCGGATTGGTAATTTGCCACTAGATGACAGAAAAAATATTATTTAACTGAAGGGGAAGACTGATGAGAAACAAATCTGATTATTATTAAGAGTAGGGCACGAGCTTTAGTACTTCAAACAACCTTAGAAAAACCTTAACTGCTCTGAATAGAGAAAGCAAGAAGCAAATAGGAATAAAAAGGCATTGTTTCTATAAAGAAGTGAATTACTAATGAATATTAACAATGAATAAACACACTGAATACAACTCTCTGTATTTTTCTTTAAAAAGACCTGCTCTCTACAGCTTCTGAGTAGTCATCTGCACACATAAAAGACCAGTCAATCCAAAGTGTCATATGTAGAGAACAATAAAAAATTAATCACATTGTACAATATCTCAGTACAAAGAAAACAGCTCGGGATAAAGTGAAAATACCTTATTGATGGTAAAATGTGCTTCAGAAACCCCAGGTGCCTGAGTTCTTCCCATGCCACTGGCAGCACAATGTGTTCAGCTCACTAAATAGAGGCTGTCTGGACATGAATTTGAGGCTGATTTCCTACAATACAGCCTTTCTAAAAACACGATTTCCATTTGACACCAGAAAATCACTGAATTTTCATAGAACCTTTCCTTAAAATGTACTGGACTTTATACTCTTTTATTTTATGTTGGCTGTGCTCCTGTGTTTTTCTCATCACATTCAGGTGACTGAGTCATGGAAGCCCATGGAGCTGCAAATCACAACATGGTGCAACTTCAATCACCACTCTTCCTGTGGCTCACACCTGTACAAATTTCTTTCTGTCAGAGCCAGCACAGCCCCAGTGGGTGTTAACTCTTCCCTGAATATTTACTGAATGTTAACTTCAAATAGTCAGATGAAGCCAAACAGGTTGTAAACAAACACTCTCTCTTGTGAGTTTATTAATACACCCAGGTGAGGACTCAAGCTTTGCTGTTGTCCGTACGGGCACTTAAAACTTTTCCCACAGGTACAAACCACCTGGAAAAAGCCTGCAAGGATGGCTTGTGCCAACACAGAGGAGGGCTTTTAGGAACCGAGTACACAGAGCAGCCACTGATGCAGCTGCAGGGAGGAATGTCCCAGAGAGCAGGTGAGGTGCCCTCTGCTCTCTAAAGCAGTGGGGTGGACCTGCAGCACCAAAGTTTGCAGGAGAGGTTGGCTGTGGCTCCCAAAAGGTGCTGGGCACAGCACTGCCACTGTGAAATGGAAGAGTTTCAGAAACCTGGACCACACTTTTGAATGTAATTGACCTGGACAATAAATGTTCATCTGGATGTGCCTGATTAGTGACACCTGCCTGTATTCTCCACTGTCCTCCACTGTGAGTTTGAAGTTCCCCTTGATCCGTTCCACCCAGACTCCTGCACTTATTAGAAACCTTGCACAAATATTATTGAAGACACCCCAGAGAACTAGGACAAAATTTCGTACATATTAAGGAAAAAGGAGCTAAGAAATATTTTTTGAAAGGCAAAGTTTATTCCTTAGATATTAGCAAAGAATTGTCCCCTGAGAGGGTGGTGAGGCCCTGGCACAGGCTGCCCAGAGAAGCTGTGGCTTCCCCATTCCCATCCCAAGTGTGCAAGGCCAGGTTGGACAGGGCTTGGAGCAGCCTGGGATAGTGGAAGTTGTCCCTGCCCGTGGCAGGAGGGGCTAAAACGAAATGGAGTTTAGGCCCCCTTCTAACCCAAACCATTCTGTGATTTTATCATTCTTTGACCTTTTGAAGAGAAAAGGATTATGTGAGACTAAATCTGGAGTTCTACTTGTCCACAGGTTTCCTTTCACCTAGAACTTCAGCATCAAAAGACAATAATAACTAACAGGTTTTTCAGAGAGCTTTACATATGGATGTAGATATATTCAGAATGCACTGTGAGAGCATTGGGATGTGGTTGGTGTGGCAGCAATTGAATAATCATATTTTATAGTGTAGCAGAAATCTCACACCCCTCTAAACAGTGCTCTGTAATGTCCATGGCAGCTTTGGTGTATGCTGGGTTCTTAAACACAAGCTAGGAAACAGCTTGGGCAAATATAAAATAGAAGGATTCTGTTCATTTTATTTTACTTCTGGAGCAACTAGTCATGATAATATACAAAGCCTTAACTAAGTTATAAAAATGTGATATAACAAGCAAAGAGGAAAAAAATGAGAGTTCAATATAGAATCATACTTTAACTGGAATGGATACCAGGACATAATCTGTGAATAGTTAAAGCTATAGGTATAATTAAACACATTTATGCCATTAAAACAATCGTAGCTACTTTCTGTGGTGCTTGCTTGTAATGCTTGTAATACTTATAATGACTGATCCACCCAGAGAGAGAATAGAAGAGGAAAAAGAGATAATTTCTCTAAAGTCACATAAAGGAAGTCAAGACAGACCTTCTGATTCTTCTATTAAGCTTTTAATTAACAGTAGTGCTCAAAGAGATCCATCCAAATTTGCAAGACCTGTTCCTACAGTAGCTGGAAAAAGTAGTCTGCGTTCAGCTTTGTGCAGGGATTTCCCAGTCCTCCTCCTGGAGGACCCTGCAGGGCCTAAAGTCTTCCCAAAGCTGCAGTGCCACCAGAACGTGACATTTTTGTTTCATTAATTACTCATTCTATTGAGTGTTAACGGGATCAGCTGCAAAACTTGCTATTTTATCATGAGAATCAGCAGAAAGGAGTACTAATAATGACCACCAGTTAGCTGTTTCTCCAGCTCCTCAGCTCAAACACTGCAAAGATCCAGCGCCACGCAGAGGGAAGATAAATTAAACCCTTCCAGCTCAGCACCAGCGGACAGACCCAGCCTGGGCTTCCTCCCAAAGTCCTCACAGCAGCACTGAACTCACCCACACAAAATAAACATAAATAAAATCAGTGCCCTAATGAGCTCTGTGGATGCAACTTAATCAGCTCCTACAGCTGCATTAGGTGCAGCGCCAGTGGGAAATCTGCCCTGCATGCACCAGCTCATTCTGCTAATGATGCATTGTGTGTGCTCCCTGTTCCCTGCACACCCCGGGCTCCCTGCTGGGATCACAGTTGGAGCCTCCAATACTCATCATGTTATGGCTCTTTTCAAAGCTGTAAGTCTTACTCAGCTCATTTATTTTTCAGCTATTCTTTCATGTGTGTGCTGGGATACATCATTAAGCAAACATTTTGGTTTTTTATCTCAAAGTGCATGCAAATTATAGAGGTGAATTACAAATCAGCTTAGAGGCAGGACAGGGACATTAGTGGGAGCTGCAGCTGGGTTTCTGCAGCATCACCCTAATGTGAAGTAAAATCAGCTTGAAAAATGCATCCTGCTTCTTCACTGAGTGCAGTGTCACAGAGGTCAATTTGCCTTCTGCCAGCTTAAAGGATAAAAGAACACAACCCCTTGATTTTTCCTACTGATTACAGATAATGGAAAAATTTCTTCTTCCTTATGAAAAGCAGAAGTGTTTAATTATTCTAATGTCTCTCAGGCAACAGGTTAGTTGGTGCTCATTGAAGGGTTCACTCCTAACCTCTGATTCATTGGAGAAGTTTTTGCTGACAGCAACATCATTTGTGTTTGCAAATGAAATTTTCCTCTTGCCGTACTCATATAAACAGGATTTAATTAGCAATAAGTGGAAAAAATCCACAGTGTGCAGCTGTATTCCATTCTAGGGTCTGAGGTTAATGTTACTGCTATGTAAAAGAGCTTAGCCCTTGAGCTCAGGTGACAGATTTTATTCTCATGATGATTAAGGCATTCCACACAGGATGACAGCCTACAAAATGAACTTAGTTTTCTAAGAGGAAAAAAGTGCAGAAAAAAAAAGAAAAAAAGAGAAAATATTTATAAGAGATATCTCTACGGTAAAGTCTTTTAAAATACAGAATGAGGAGAGTCTGAGTGCAGCATCACCAGCTCGCCCAAGCGTTATCTGTGAACTGCACTCAGTGTGTTCAGGGAGATATACATGGAGCTGATGTCTCTGACTGCAACTAACACTGTCAGAAGGGATTATCTGCCCAAAACCTGCTGCAGCTCTCAGCTGAGGGTGGGCTGGATCACCACAATTTCTCAGGTCTAGCTCTGACTGAGCAATCCCAAAGGAACATCCGACTTCTTTCCTTTTCCCACACACTCCAAGTGCCAGCCGTGCCTGCTGCTCCAGCAGGACATCTGAGCTCTGGGTGCTCTGGGTCAGGCAAAGGGACCTCTGTCCCCAGGGTTTGGCTGTGGCTGTGTCACCCTCAGTGTGGCTGCTGTTGCTCTCACTGTGACTCCTTGCTCTGCTTGCTTTTCCTTGATGGATAACACACAAGCTGGGAGGGACACAGAAGGGAACGTTCATTTCCAGCTTAGACCTTTCCAAGGGAGGCTGAAACAGTGGATTTTGGACTATAGAAAAATAATCCTCTTTGTTTTCATCATCATCATCCCCATCATCATGATCTCCTAACATCTCCAAAACATTTCCTGCTTTGGCAACTGTTCTTGTCTCACAAAGGCAAGGCAGCAGCCTTCTAGAGATCTACAAGTTAAGTGAGTGACCCAGGTTTTGGCTTTTTGTGACTAGGATCCACTACAGAGAAGCCAAATTTTGGTTAGGGATCTCCTGAGCTGACATATGTGTTTTAGTTTTTTACATTTATTGAAAAATATTGTATATCAGCTTCCTCCTTTTTTCAAAATGTATTTGGATTTCCTCTTACTATTCTTCTGTCATGCAGAAATGGCAATTAAAAAAACAAATCTCATGCAATTATAAAAAATTTTAATCTTAGGAAAAATTATAAAGTATTATGAGTACATCTGCTCAATGATGAAAAGTAGAAATGAATGCTGTGATTTTGACATTGTAATTTCAAAAACCCTTCTGACAGTTCTGCCGAGGCCGGCACATTGACTTAATGCCCCTTCCACAGTTTGTCTCTGGGATGCCCTGGTGCTCAAGGAGTTTGGACACAACGTACAAAGATGACTTCATGGTGAGAAGGAAAACATTCAGCACAAGCACAGAAATGTTGGAGAGGGAATAGCTAAACAATTCTGTCTGTATCCTGGCTGCTCCTGTGGCCATTCCCATAAAGTGTCTGCTCTGAGGCCAAAAATAGAAAGGAGAGGTGGCTGAAAAGCATGAGTAGTTAAAAGCTACAAGAGAAGCTGAAAGGTTAGAAAAAGTCTGCAAGATGATGATGATGATGATGACAATAATGATGATGATAATGATGATGGTGATGATGATGATGATGAAACTGTAACACTTGAGGTGCTGATCAGAAGCCACAAGCAAATAAGGACTGAAATTTATCATAGAGATAAATTTTACACAGAGAGCTGGAAGCAAGCTTGACATCCTTGCAGTAAAAGTGAAGGGTGTGATGTTAATATTAAAGATAGCTTAGCACTACTGTACCACTGATTCAGGTGGGTACTCTCAGAGAAGCAGCTCCATGCCTCAGAGATGAATATTTTTTTAAAATTAAACCAAAATTGACCATCTGGGCTTTGCAGCCTAATTCTGTATTAGGAAATAGGAACAGAGGACACAGGCATAGGAACTACTTCATAAAACCTCCAGCTTCTGTAACTCGGAGTGCCAGTTTGGGGACAGGAGGGGTCTTTCTGTCCCTTGGAGAAGAATCCATAAGGGTGAATTTCTAATGGACAGAGCAGCAGCAGATGCAGCATCTCCAGTAGAGAGTGAAGATCCCTTTCTGTATGGACAGCTGTGTTGTATGTATCTGAACACAAGTATTAGAAGGGCTACTGTTAGCTGTTGGGAAACTCACAGAAATAGTTTTAAAGACATTTTCAGAAACCTTGATTTTTAACACAAGTGCCAAGCTTGGGTTAATCCATAACTGTGGACTCCTGGAAAAGCACAGAGGGCTCCATTCATCTCCACAGCACCCTGGCATGTTGATGCTGCCACAATTTGCCATCTGCTGTCACCATTTTGAATCTGGGGCATTTGCCAAGGTTTGTCCTAAGAGGTGGAAACTTTAGCTTCCTTCTCATGTGTACCTTAGTGTACCTTACTATGCATCTGCAGATTCAAAAGTCCTCTTAGTAGATTTTGAGTGACAGCTTTGTGAAATACTTTTTGTCAAAAAAAAACCAAAAACCCCTAAACATGAAGCATAAAAGTCTTACAGGAAAAAACAGGGAATCTGCCATTATAGAGACACCTGATCATATATGACACCACTTCAAGGCAATTTGTCACCCCCTGGTATTAAAATAAGACCAATAAATCAGTGTGTGAAAGCACTTCAATCCACAGATAAATTATTACCCTTGCACAGTAATTTCTTTTTCTAATTCTTTTCAATGAGCAATTCTATAAATATCCCCATCTCCAGAAACACAAGAACAAGACTTTAAACAGTCTCTCTACTGGCAGCAGAGGAAACAAACCCCAGATCATAACGGTTAATCCCAGATCTTCAATATTTTATTCATTTTCTTGCAACAATTCTGGTTTTGTCATATCTTTTTTATTTTCTTCACAGTGTCAGCAAAAGCCTGGGAGCTTTTACATGGCACAGGCATTCCAGGTACAGCTGAGCAGCCTGTGTAGGTCAGCTCATGTTGTCACTGATGTCACTGACCATGAAGCCTTTCTGCTTCTTGTTATTTCCAAGCACAAACACTTGGGGAAAAATATGCTAGTTCTTTTTTTGCTTTTTATCTTTGGGCTGCAGAACAATCTGAACAAGACATTGCTCCATTCCATGTTCAGGTTCAATTCTAAAGTCAGTCTCAGAGAGGACAGTGGTCTTCTGAAGGTCTAATTCTGCTCAAGATGGCCAGCCCTAGCCCTGTGAAACTTGTGGGAAAGGAGAAGATTGATTTGGTCTGCCCTGATTTGATCTATCACACTCACAGATTATTGGTGAAACTCAGTTTAAAGCTATCAAAAAATCAGTGAATTTCAGCAACACTGTTGGATAATCTGAAAAGTAAAGTAAAATCCACAGTAAAGTAGATTTTATTTTAACTCCTTTCATACTTCTGCTCTGAGTTCTCCAATTAAATTGTTAAATGATTTGACAAGAGTAGCCTATATCCCCTAATAACTTCACAAAATATTACATTTCCCTAAATTGAAGATTCTGTGTATGAGGTTCACACAGGTAAGGTTAGGAAGGTATAAAAAGAGAATATTGAACATTCGAAAGGAGAAGGACGGACCTCTACAGATGAGGACTGTATTTTTGTTATTTTGCAGGTTTGGCAGGTGCTGGCTCCATTAAAGCCAACCACTATGCCAAAGCATTTTTCTCTTATTTTGCCAATGCTATAAGAATTAAAACACAGGTTCAAAGTTATGGGAGATTGTCACTACCTCAAAACCTTGCAGTACACGAAGTACACTGGGGCATAGAGGAAACTGCTTGGAAAATCTGGAGTGAGGGAAGGGACCTTAATAGAAACTGTAATCCTGTCCAGAACTAACGTGTTATCTCAGCATGGACGGAGACCTGACAAACTTAAAAGCACTTTGTAGATGTCATTCTTCACCAGGACTGGAGAAAAGAGCTGGAGGAACTGAAGAAGTATGCAAAGATTGGCTACTGAAAATAATTGTTTGCAGTTCTAGAAAACATGCTAATTCCCGATGAAATTCAAGTGGAATTTACCCTCTTTAAATTAACATTCCTGTTATAAAGAGAGCATTTCACTTAATGACAAGAGGAGAATTTCAATTAGCATAATAACAACTGGTGTCTGAGTGGGAGCTCGGTCAGGACCGGGGTTCATTCACGCCAGGATGAAGCCACTTCCTTTGGTACCTCAAATTACCTCAGAAAAGGGAGAAACGGGGCTGGCAGAGTGGGGGAGCCCCTGGCAGCAAGAGCTCAGCCCAGCAGCCCCCCTGCCACTCTCAGCTCTCCTTGGCACCACTCAGCAGCAGACAAGGAATTCTAAGCAGTAATTCAGCAAAATACAGAGCCCCATATCAAATGCCATAATACCACATAATCCTGCACATATTTGTTATGCTGATGGGTTAATCATACAGTGTTAGGCCATATAGCCTGATTTTGACTCAAATTAGAGTGGTTTAACCGTGGATAGTTTGTTCAAGAAAAGGAAAGAACCAGTGAAACAGCAATGTCTGAAGAATTTGCTGCTCTGGGACGTTAGTTTTCACTAAGAGATGTCTAAACTCATAATTGTCAGTGCTCTAAGAGTCCCCAAAAAGGAAGGCACAGAAAACATAAAATTTATTTATTAATATTTTAAATTATCTTTCTTAGGCAAGTATCCCTGAATGCTACATTTCTTCAGAAAGCCATCATTTGTTTGCTTAAAAAAATAATTTTATGGATACAAGGCAAGAGGAAGGTGTCTATATATATATATATATATATATATAAGTTACTTTAAAATGCACTGAGGACACTGAGAGGTTTATGGCCCTCTATATGAAGCAGATAAATATCCACCATTTCCATTCAAATGCTGTAGATTGTTACAAATAGTACCTGATCACATTTCTCTATTTTCATTTCTCCCTCTATGAACTGTCAGTCTTTTTAAATGTGCCTCAATTCCTAGCAACCTTCCTTTTCAGTTCATGTTCCAAATATTCTCGGTATAAGCTGTAATCGACTTATTCTCCTCTATCATGTGTATTTTATTTCTTTCTCTCCATTTTAAACATAAAAAGAAAATCTTGATCTTGTTAATCCTAGGTCACAGCAGAAATTATTCTGTTGTCAATGTAACTCACAGTATTGAGTTACAGAAAAAGTAAGACAGAAAACTGCAGAAATCACTACCATGATGGAAATATATTGTGGGAGCTTTGTTATTTTTTTTTTAAAGGAGGGGTTAGGAGGAAGTGTAAAACACTTGCCATAAAAACCTCCACAGCGTGAAAAAAGCAGGAATGTAACCAGTGTACCTTTCATAACTTATGCTCCAGGAATAACTGTTTTATTTACATTATAGGAAATGGTTGACTATAGAAGCAAATTTCATAGCACACTGTGCACTGGTTGGTTTATGCCATCTCAAAATTTAGCTCACCAGAAATTTTGCTCACAGCTGGGAAGCTGCAGACATTGTGGGATGTAAATATTGACAGATTATTGTGCCATTGCTCCTTCCAAACAAGACATCCAAAGGTGGAACAAATTTCATGCTCATTGCACAGGAACAGGAGAATAGACAGGGACAGAATTAAAAATCCAATGAACTTGCCTTCCCCTTGTCCCATCAAGAGCTGGTCAAACATCATCAACAATTCAGGAAATTACTTACTCAAACACAGGGCAGAGAGTGTTCAAATGCTAGGATTTTCTCCTTTTACATGTCTACAGGAGCAGCCAAAATAATGTTTTATCCATAAAGATTTTCAGGTACTTTTGTCAATTACCTATAACATTTGAAGGGCAATTTGAGGTCTATTCTAATTGAGTATTCTGGCAGATGGTGCACATTCCCTCTAATTATTTAACAAGAAGTCATTATTTCACCCACCTAGATGGGAATTCAGTTAAGAATGGATTTTCTCTGGAGCATGTGGAGCACACTTTACTGAACAGGGGATGCAAAGCGGAAAGAACCAGCCCCTCCTTAAGAAGGAACTGGCAGGCACTGGAATTCAGGAGGCTCCATCAACATCAGCAAACGCTTTTCCTCTGTGCAGGTGACCAAGCACTGGCACAGGCTGCCCTGGGTTGGGTTTAGGGGTTTAGGGCTAGTTCGTAGGGTTTGGTTTAGGGTTACAATTTTCACGTAGGACTAGAATTAGGGATGGAGTGATGTTTATAGTTGTGTTAATATTTAGGGCTAGACTTAAAGGTTTATGTTCTATTTATTCTACACATATAAGAAACAAAATAATCAATAATCTGAAGAGTAACTCCTGGCCATTTCCATGATTTTGAAGGGGATTGTTACTAGGTACTCAGCACACACAATTGGATGCAATTCATTATTTAAGTCTGAGCTCCCAGAATCAGTTAACCAACAACTCTCTAACCCTGGAAGTCTGGTATTAGTGCGCAAGTTTTTAGCATTCTGAACCTGAAATGTTTATACACATTACAGATTCTTCACTGGATAGAAGAACTCAATTCAGGAGAAAGAGAAAAAACCCTAGTGCCTAAAAAATACGTGATACTGATTCTGTAATTTGATTATGTTCTTTGCCTTCCTTCTCTTCTTCTTTTCTGTTCCTCATTCTCTCTTCATTTATTCCACCTATCACAGGCAGTAGTGCCAAAACATGATAATGTTATCTCTAGGCTAGAGCAGTAACCCAGAGAAACTTCCAAGCTGCTGAAACACTTCTCAGCAGATTCACAAAGTCTTCTCTTGATCATTTTTTCTCCTGCCAGCTAACAGTCTTTAAATTAATTGCTGGAAAGGGCTGGAGAACAAGTTCTCTCAAGAGACCACTCACAAAAGTGGTTTGTATCAGGCTACCCTCTTTTGTAGGTTAAAAATGTTTACCAGGGCTGCTCAGTGCCAGACTCTGTGGGCAGGAAATTCCCAGGCATGGTTAGTGCAGAGCAGAGGCCTGGCCTCAGTGCTCCAAGCAAACATTGCTGCCATTTGCGAGAAGAAATTTCATCATATTCCAAATCCTTTCAACAATTTGTTTTGGGAAACCCCAACACTCCTGTGCATGTTATGCTTTGGTACTATAATGACACTTACAGTGCTCACATTGCAGTGAGAGTGAGCGCCTGAATTCAGAGCAGGAGATAGAAGTTTGGGAATGTGGGCACATGGAGCAGGCGCTGGGGAGGGGAGAGAGAGGGAGGAGAGGAGGGAAGAGAGGAAGAGGGGAAAAGAGGAGCAGGGATGGAGGAGAAGGAAAAGGGGGAAAAGGAATGCAGGGAAGAGAAGGAGGAAGAGGAAGAGGAAGAGGAAGAGGAAGAGGAAGAGGAAGAGGAAGAGGAGAGGAAGAGGAAGAGGAAGAGGAAGAGGAAGAGGAAGAGGAAGAGGAAGAGGAAGAGGAAGAGGAAGAGGAAGAGGAAGAGGAAGAGGAAGAGGAAGAGGAAGAGGAAGAGGAAGAGGAAGGAAATCAGTGGTCCTGGTCCCAGCATTGATCCAGCTGATGGGATGTCCAGGGTCCTGTGTCCCGGGCTTTGTGGGGGTACCTTTTTGCAAATTAATGTTCCCTACCCTGGAGTGAAGTTTCACACATTCTATGCAGATCAGTTACCATGTGCAGTCTCCTTTTCTTTCTGGAGATGGTTCAGAGGGCTTTGGGGGCCATTGGTTGTCTTGATTGCCCCCTACAGTCCATGACCTCAGCCTCATTCCTGCTCTTGCCTCATGTTTATTTTCAGGAGCCAGAAAAATGATGCTTTTTCCCAGAAAATTACTGCCTTACCCCCACACCCTGTTCTTTCCTCACAGTGTGTCATTACCAGGATTCCTTGGCTGGCTCCATCTGTGTGTATTTGAGACTTCACATTAGGCCCCTTTCCTTTCATGACATGAATTCATATTCTCTGCAAAGCCAGAGAAGAAATTGTCCATAAATGCACCCTCCTATGGCTTCCAGTCTGGATATGGATTCCTCGAAGTGCTTCTTGCACGGAGCCACACCTGAATGCCACATATGCCCTGAGGTCTCCTCTGGCTGGAGTGGCCTGGCTGCCCAATCTGCTGGATGCAGCCAGAGCTTGTGCACTGTGGCTGTCCACGATGTGCCCAGGAAATCACCTGCTGCTGTCAGCTTCTGGAATTATTACTGCTCTGCACATGCACTCACGGGCCTCTTGCAGGACTCCTGCTTTACTGCTGTGTTCTTTGATCAAAAAAATATTAATCACCTTCTGAGAGAGTGAGGCAAGAGTAATGAGAAATTCATTACTAAATGGGTTTGCCAATATTAGCTGCATAATAGTTCCATTTTCTCCATGTGGCTGCTCACAGCCCCCTCCCTGAGGCTCTGCACCATTTCTGGGAGTGTTTTCCTTTGAAGCACAGCAAGTGCTGCTTCCTACATTCCCCACAGTCCCTTGGGTTTCCCTCTGGACTCAGCAGAGGAACCAGCACAAAGTGATTCCTTCCTGTGACGAGGCTGAAGGGGATGGAAAATCAGAAGTTTCTCCTGGGAGAGCTCACAGGTAAATGCAATTATCCCTGTATTTCCAGCCAACCCAGGACATGGACACAAAAACCCCAAAGCTGCTCCCTGTTTCATGAGCATGACCAAACATCTCAAAGATTTCCCAGACACTTCATGTTCTGAAAGGGTAATTACAAAAGTGGGGGCAAAATTTCTCCAGACAGAGATGTCAGCTTTTATACACATGCAAAAATTCATTGTACAGGACCATGATGTGCATACATGTTCAGAAGAGTAACTAGTTCGGAAAAGTGCAAGGAGATACTTTTAAGTTTTTAAAATGTTTCTGTTAATTTATGGGGGTTTCTTTGTTTCTTTGTGGTTTTGTTTTCATTTGTTTTTTTGTTTGGGGTTTTGGTTTTTGTTTTTTTTTTTTTGTTTGGGTTTTGTATTTTTTTTTTTGTTCATATCATTATAAATATGACACACATGGAATAGTGAAGTTACAGTTCTAAGAGAATTTCCTTGTCATTCTTTTTGCCACTGAATCCCCCAATCACTACAGCCAGGCTTATCTCACCAGTCTTCTCCAGGTTAACACAACAAATTCTCCTTGACAGATGCGTTTAAACAAATGAACAATTTGTTTAGACTGAAGAGGTTTTTTTGGGGTTTTTTTGTTTTTGTTTTTGTTTTTTTTTTTTTGTTTTAATTATTTATGTAAAAATCAAAAGAAAAGGAGAAATTCAGATGCCCCTCCAAAAACTTGCAAATATCATTTGGAAGACCAGGACTGCGATTACATGATCCAAACATAGTTCGCACTATGAGATGTTATTACAAATAACAGAGTTTCGTTCATGGTGTTAATTGTGCCTGAGAAAACCTACCAAGAACAGGCCAATTTAGTAAGTGAGGTTCTGACAGCACTGCATTATTGAGATAAAGAAGAGATTTTTGATTTGTTAATTTCCAATTTTGCCAAAGCCAATTTCAACATCTCTACCTCACTCTCGATCGTGACAAGCTCTGCTGTGCCAGAATCAGCCCAGTGTTACTGGGCCACACACAGTTCCGTTTCTGTGAAACGGAAAGCCACTGTAGTGAGAGATTTTTGTGAAAAGTAGAGAAGTGAGAAGAGAGAAGGGAAGGTTCTGGGAAGGTTCCGGGAAGGGAAAGGGAAAGGGAAAGGGAAAGGGAAAGGGAAGGAAGGGAAAGGGAAAGGGAAAGGGAAGGGAAAGGAAAGGAAAGGGAAAGGGAAAGGAAGAGGGAAAGAGGGAGAAGAGAGGAGAAGGAAGGGAGGAGGGAGAGGAGAGGAGAGGAGAGGAGAGGAGAGAGAGGAGAGGAGAGGAGAGGAGAGGAGAGGAGAGGAGAGGAGAGGAGAGGAGAGGAGAGGAGAGGAGGAGGAGAGGAGAGGAGAGGAGAGGAGAGGAGAGGAGAGGAGAGGAGAGGAGAGGAGAGGAGAGGAGAGAGGAGAGGAGAGGAGAGGAGAGGAGAGGAGAGGAGAGGAGGGAGAGGAGAGGAGAGAGGAGAGGAGAGGAGGAGGAGAGGAGGAGAGGAGAGGAGAGGAGAGGAAGAAAAGATAAGATGGAGGAAAATTTAGAAGTTCTGTTAAAAAAAAATCCTTTTTTTTTTAATCACATCTATGCTTCTTCATTTCAGTTTCCCACTTGTTGCCACCTCCTCACTGTGGAAGGCTTGCTGTGGTATGGAATTAACATCAGAAAGGAGGAAAGGGTTGCTATGGAGCCTGAAAAACACTGTGTAATATCTTGATATATCAATATCAGCTGTAAACATGCCAGTTTGGAAAAACATCCTAATCCACACATTAATTTCTGTATGTATGGTCTTCACCTTGGAAAGAAGAGGTGCCCAGAGTTTGCCTCCCTAAACAGGATTTACTCAGTAAATTCTAGGTGGTTGGAAGCAGCATTTGGCTTCTGTGACCTTCCTGCACTCAGCCTCAGCAGGATTTCCAGCTGGTTCTGTGGTTCACAGCCACGAATGGAACTTGATGAACTTTTGCCATGGCAAAGCCTCTCAAGAAGTTCACATTTCAACTCTCTGCCATTGTGTTGTCTCTTCTTGTTGGCCTGTGCTGGCCTGCACTTGATTATACCAACTCAAGTTCTTCTACAAAGAGTGTCTTCAATTTCCCTCATGATGTTTTTTTTTTTCTCAGCCTGTCAGCCCTCACCATTACAGGCTTCTTTCAGCTGCTTCTTTGGCTTCTGCATCACAGCTGTTAAAACCTACAAGTGTTTTGACCCACAGTGTTTGGAGAAGAGGCCCAAAAATACCAGAGAGTTTTCAGGACCTAATTGGTCCCTCTGAGTTTGCAGGTCTGTGACTGGGGTGATCTCTCTCCTGCTCAGCTCTGCAGCTGCAGTGCAAGTGCCAGCAGAGGATGAAGCAGAGGCCTTGATCCAGCAGCATTTTTGACACAAAAGAATGAGTCTGACCCAGAAAAAGCACCTTCTCTCACGTCTGTAAAAGAAATAGACAAAATAACTCCATCATGGGCTGGCGTTATGGAGTACCCACTCAGAGAAGCTGCCAGGGGCTGCCTGTGCACCCGAGGGGACCCTGGCAAGGACAGGTGACATCTGCCAGCCAGGCTGATGGGGACAGCACAGAGCAGCAGTCAGGTATTGATCATAACCCCACTGCCTCATGAGAATTTGGGGATGATAACCCCACTGCCTCATGAGAATTTAGAAATTGCTATAAAGGACCCAGCCTTTTTAGCACAGCCACCAGAGGATTTAAACAGGGAGGAAGTCAAACACATTCATTCTGACACACTCATATTTACCTTTCTATTGTTCTAACAAGCAAAAGGAAATTAATAATCTTATAGCAAAAGAAGCCTTGTGTTTAATGCCTCAGTTACTGCCTTAGGCCATGAGGGGTGTTTGCTGAAAATTAAGGTCTAAGGAGATCTGTGCCTTTGCCTTTGTTATCATTTGTCTCAATGCCATGGGATTGTCCTCCTCTCCCTCCTTAGTTTGGTGGGAGCACAGCTCTGCCATGAAGAAAGAGTCTATAGCAGCACGACAAGATTTCTCTGGTTTTTTTTTTTAAGATGTACTCATTAAGATGAGTAGCCACTGCTTTATATACGTCATCTATGATTCAGGAAATTGATGCTTTTTGCCCAAGCATGAGGAAGTAAATTCAGTAAGCAGATACAGATAATTAGTAAATTTCTAATGTAGTAGATAATTAGTAAATTTCTGAGGTAGATACAGCTTCTGGGAGTGTCAATGTCTCCTGAAATGCTGAAGTCTGGGAGAGGATTATTGTTTCTTGCCTTTCTTTCAAGCCTGGGAAATAAATTAAAAAAGAGAGAAAAGCGCATTCCAGAACAAACCAGCAGCCACACTCTTCGTGCAGCACCCTTCCTGTCCTTGTAGCTGATTCACTTTTTGTTTTTTACCTGTCTTCCTCAAAGTGTTCCCCTCATGGCCAAAGCCATGTCCAAGAATTAGCTGTGGCTTAATTCCAGAGTCACTCATCAGTCTGCAAATTTAGCAAAAATGAGAGTATCAGCGCCACTCTAGTGAAACTGCAGCTGCTGGAGTGACAGATTTGTCATGGCTGTCAGCTCTGATCTGTCCTGGCAGGGTCTGTGTTTGCTGCCTGCCTCTACACACTGCAGAGAACATCCCAGTCCCCAGTGGCACTGCTAAAGGCAGCTTGCCTGTGGCAAAAAGTGAGCTTGGTGTGATGAGGGAAAGCCCTGAAATCCTCCTTGAAGTCCGTCAGATCAACACCAGTGACAAAGACAAAGAGGCTTTTGGCCACAATAGAGCACAGGCTTTCCTCAAGCACTTGGAGATGAATTTGTTTCAGTGCAGACACAGATTTTGAAAAAAAAAAAAAAAAACCTATTCCAGCTGCAAGTCACGATAAAAACCTGTGCCAGCATCTTTCAAACACAAGATTTAACCTGTTCAACTTGCAGACACTGTTGTTTATTGTGGATTCAGGAGTTGCAAGCCAGGCCCACAGATGGGTGGTGAGAAATAAACAGCTTTTAACCTGGGACAGCCATTCCTCACCACCACTATCACAGACCTGACAGTGAATCATGTCTCATTCTTTCACATCTCAGCCTGATACTGTTTATCTACATGTGTGAAGTGGGAAAAGTGACTCAATCCTTTCAAAAGTGCTATGATGTCTGTGCAGGGTAATTCCATCAGAGGAAAGTGCTGGGTATTACTGTTGAAGCCTTTGAAAAGAAAACCAGTCTGGGAAAAAAGCTGCCTCTGGCCTTTCAGTCTGTTTCTAGGACATCCCTACTCATGAGCAGCTCTGATCGCAGTTATCCACCATTTAACCACACAGCAGAAGAGCAAGGAGAAAGGAAATGCAGCTCTAGAACATCTGCTTATTGCCCATCATGAAAACTGTGTCTCCAGAGCACTTACAGGACGCTGCTAAGGAAAATATCTGCTTGTCTGCCAATGCTCCTGTGGAGTACAGTGCCATTCTGGCAGAGATGCTTTGATCTTTTCCGAAGTTCAATCATTCGTGAAATGGTTTGTGTTGGAAGGGACCTTAAAGATGTTCTATCCTGTGCCATGGACAGGGACAGGCTTCACTAGTTCAGGGCAGCCACAATTTTTTGGGGGGCACTTTCATTCATGTATTTGTATGGGTTTGACCAAAATAAAGAATGAAAGAGTGTACATGAATACACTCACGCATCCGTATTATCCATTATATATATCTCTACTAAACCCAGAGAAAACCACTGCCCTGGTCAGCCTGTTCCAATGTCTGACAAGTATTTTCAGGAGGAAATTTTCCCTAATACTCAGTCTAAACCTCCTTGGGCAGCTTGAGGCCATTTCCTCTTGTTCTATTTCTCATTACATGGGAGAAGAGGCTGATGCACAGGGTGGGACCTGTCAGGGAGCTGTGAGAGTCAGAAGGTTCCCCCTGAGCCTCCTTTTCTCCAGGCTGAGCCCTTTTCCCAGCTCCCTCAGCCCATCCTGGTGCTCCAGACCCTTCCCCCGTTCCATTCCCTTCTCTGGACATGATCCAGCTCCTCAATGTCTTTATTTTCAGGGCCAAAAAGACAATCAATAAACAGACAGCAACACCTTGCAGACCAATAAATGCCTTCATAAGCAGGGAGATATAAGAAATGAACCAGCTATCTCCCAAAATATTGTAAATAATGCTGCTGATGTGCGGGGTCAGAATGGCTGCCTGGGAGTCTAGGCTGTATTTCAGCTGCCGGCCCTGGATCCTCAGGAGAGCAGCTTTACAAAAGCCTCAGCTGGGCTGATAATTAGCAATAGCTGATAATTAGCAATAAACTGCCGGCTCCTGCCCAGCAGGCAGGTGCTCTCCGCTCTCAGCGCTGCTCAGGCTGGATGGATGCAGTGGGAACACCTTTTTTCCTTCAGATGGAGTTTGCAAGGGATCCTTGAGGTAAATCACTGTGATACAGGCTTGGTAACCTGAGTGTCAAGCCCCAGAGGAGAAACCCAGTCAGGCTCCTGGATTTGCCTCAAGAGCCTTTGGAAATGTAACTCACACCTCCTTGATGGGTCAGTGTGAAAGGAAAAGGACACCTGAACCTGACAAATATTGTTTCCCACCTTTGTCTTTAAGCACACATTTCTAATTTGCAAAAAAGGATGTTGCTCTGTACCTTGTTCATTAGCTCCTGCTGAGGAATTAGCTGTTCTTGCCAGATTTTAAATGGGAAAAAAAAAAAAAAACCCAAAAAGATGTTTTTACTTTCTGTAGAGCCTTTAAACATCACAGTCAGTCATACCAGAGATCAAGAATTCAATTTGAATCCATGTCCTAAGAGACAATCTTCTAATAAAACTCTTCAGAAGGAAATAAGAGGGAAGAGTGGCTTGTCTTTGTTTTGAGCAGAGAATTTTTATTTGCAATAATGGCTTGTAAAAAGAAATTTAATTCATACAAATAAATTATTAGTTGAACACTACATTTTTGAAGATTGTTAGACCAACGTAGAGGCAAGATGTTGCAATATAACACAAACCCTCGAAAGCTATTTCTTATGCTTCTTTCCCTATGTTGTCCTTTGAAAGACAAACACACAAATGAACAATCAAAACCAGAAACTAAACCCAAATAATTGAAGCTTCAGGCAGGCAAATCCTATCTAAAAGAGAATTCAGGCTCAGTCTGGGAAACTGATGCAAAGCAAAGGGGTTCTGTGAAGTTTTGAAGTGTAACCACGTGAGAAAGAGACACTTTTGCTCCATGAAAGTCGTTTGGACATGGTTATCTGGTTCCGTGTCTATGTCACAATCTGTGTGTGTTCTCAGCAAGTTCAGTTGTTCAGATGTGTTCAGGCAGCTTGTTCTCACATTTTTAATGACAGTCACACTCTCTGCCTGGCCCTCCTGCTAGACAGGAAGGAAAAGGCCTCACTGGCCTGCAGAAACTCAAAAATTACTGTTTTTTTTAATATTCATGCCATTAAAAAACTGAAGGCCATTGCTCCTTCTGGGATTTCAGAACAGGCAACTTGTAATAGTGATATGATGCTCACTGCAAAGCAGACTTTGCCTGTGATACAGAAGAATGCAAACAAACTGCAAGGCAGAAAAATGCTGTATTTCAGGATTCACCAAACTCTTCAAGTGGCCTAGAGGTATTTTTATTTCTTCTAAACTTGGTACTGGCTGCATGTCGTTGTACAGGTGACCAGACTTACATTGCAATGATCTGGATTTCAAAAGTTTTGATTTCAATCGGCTGCATGTGCCTTGCTGGAGTTTTGATGAACTCTCACCTGCAGATTCCATTCCTCTTTCCATTATGAACATTACAAAAATTGGTTGTACCAGTTTGCTGATTGCTAGCTTTCCTTTTTATTCCTGGATTTCCAGAGTATGAAAGAAAAGGGAAGTTTATAACCAAAAGAAAATGCTTCACATTATTATGCTTCAGCACTAGTAACCAGCAAGTACATAACATCTTGATAGCAAGTACTTAATGTGTAGGGTGAGACATTCTGAATTGGTAGAATACATTACCCTCTTTGATGAACTTACTGTGGCCAGCCAAACTACAATTTAAAGTCACTGACTTACGCTGGACAATATAATTACAAGAAAAGTCTTAATGAGTATTTAATGCGCCTTTCTTTTTCAGCCCATTAATTGGAGGCTGGTGTTAGCATCAACACAGACTGCACTTCTCAGTAGGGCCTCTTTTGTACGTTTCAATTCTTGGAAAGCTGCAGCTGGTGTGTGAATTTTCACAGCCCTTGGGACAGTAATGGGCCAGCGAAATCACTGATACAGCTCATTTGGTATTAACCAGAGTGAGGGATAAACACCCTAAACCACCACAAAACATAAAACAATAAAATCCAAATGAACAAAACAGCAATCAAACTAAACCAAGCCACTGGAATTTCTGTGACAGTGCACAGAATACACACAGTCTTGAAGTAGATGGTGCAGCTCTTCTGGGGCTTTGACATGCACAAATTTTGTGACACTGCTCAGCTGTGATGTGGCACAGATGATTCAGAGCTCACTCCAGCACACGAGTGCCTGAGTGTCATTCTGTCATTTTAAAAAAGACTCTGCTATTTGAATTTTATGAGCCCTGGGTGGGCTCTCAGTTGCCATGGCATTAGCTCTGCTGACTGGGTTCTGTGGAAGCACAGCTGCCAAGGTCTGATCCAAAATCATGTTGTAAAGAAAGGTTAATGTCAGCCTGGTTTCAAAATGTCACCTCAAGCCTTAAACCCTGACACCATTTCCTGCCATTTGCCATTTGTCACAAAACATGACTGACATGAGGATTTGAGCTCAGAGGAGCTGAAGTTTAGTACTGGACATCTTGCTGGGAATGCTGATTTACGAAAATATGTAAAAATCACTGATTTAACTTACTTGCCTTTTGAATTTTAAATGCAGAGTTCTAACAGTGGTCATTTATACAGCCAGTCAAGTACTTCTCTGCCAGGGGTGGCAGGCCAACTATCTGAAATGCATTCCTGCAGCTGAGACTTCCCCCTATTTTCAGCCTGGTTCTCCTTCAGGCCATGTAAATTTGTGGGCTGCGAACCAGAAAATACAGATTAAAATACTCTGATTAATATCTACTTCTATAAATACCTCAATATCATAAGATAGAGGAGAACCACCAGGAAAAAATAATAAAAATAAGGTTAATCTGCTAAGCTGTCAGGCTGAAACTTTAGCTACCCTACTAGAAAACATCTGAGGATTGTTTACAATGAAGAAACTTGTAAGTGAATGCAAGGGGGTCATAATTGAAAATAACTGAAAATGTTTTCATAACATTTTAAGTGCTCTCCAGCCTTAGTGGGGAATTAAAGTATTTACAGCACTCTGAAATTACATTTCAAGCACAAAAGCTAAAGCTTGTTCAAGTTTTTCTTAAGAGGGAGTGAACAGCAATTTTGTCCAGTTGGAAAAAGTTATTAGAGGAAAAATGAATTATTTTTAGTGACTTTAAAGATAAGCATGTACTTTGTACTGTTAAAGACAGAAGAAAAGGCTTAGCAATAGGATTTTAAGTAAAATAACAACAACATCAATAATAATAATAATTTTAAAATAATTTTTAAAGTGGAAATGAAATAGAATAAAAAGCAAAATTGCAATGTCAGCATATAATTCTTTTAGGCTTAAACCTAAACAGCTGTAAATACAAGCACAATCTCATTAGAGGTGTGAAAAAACAAAAGCATACACAAGGTGTGGAAACTCTCCAAGTCCATCCAACAGTTTGTGTACTGTAATATTTATTTATATAATTATATTCCTAATACATATTATAATATAATTATTTAGCTGATAATGTTGCTACTATGCAGGCACATTAGATGAGAATTTAGCTATATGGAACTCAAGAGTTAAGATAAAAATTCTTGCTTGACAATGTAATTATTTACTATAGAGGTACAGGTACATAACTTGCCAAAGCATGGATTATGGAGGAGTGGATGCGGGGAGAGGTTTAATCCTTTTTGTTTTTTAGCTCTGGAAAAATATCCTGCTCACTGAGCTAGGTCATCAGATCCCTAACTACTAAATTATTTTATCCTACCTCTTAAAAAAAATAAATTAAAACTCACCCAAAACCCCAGAATCACAATACTTGTATGAGGTAAGGACAAACCCAAACTGGAAAAATCTTCACAATATCTTTTTGATATTCACCACAACCTCCCTTATTGTGATCACTGTTAGTAGAAAAAAGTTTCCTAGAGGTATTTCTTATGATAATGATGACAGAAAACTCTTCAAAAAAGTATCTGGCCGATTTTCAATAAGCCAGCAATTCTACAGAGCTGTTTATCAAACCACATCTATTCTAATTTCTTCCAAGTGAAACAAAATCTTTCAAATTCAACAAAGACTTCCCAGTGGCATGAGAAGAAGGTGTGACACTTCACAATATCATTCCTTTAGTTTTATGTACAAATTAACTGAACAGCAGAGCACCCTGCACACTGATGGCCTTATCTGAAAAACACATATTTAACAATGGATTTTAGTCTCATTTTACAAGACTGACTACATCACAGTTATGTACATTTGTGATTTTTATACAAAAAATGTTCCTTTCATGTTCTTTGTGGGTAAGTTCATAAATCTGTCAATAATGCCACTCTTGAGTTTGGTGAGGAAAGTTTAATTGAGTGGAGTATGAAATGAAATTATTACAGATACCCCTAACTACACATGGTTGGTACTACCTAAAGCTCTCTGTGTTTTTGTCTTGCTTCATCATAACAGGCCCTAACATTAATGCTCTTATTTCATTCTTGTCT
Organism: Zonotrichia leucophrys gambelii; assembly: GCF_028769735.1. Classification (NCBI taxonomy): domain Eukaryota; kingdom Metazoa; phylum Chordata; class Aves; order Passeriformes; family Passerellidae; genus Zonotrichia; species Zonotrichia leucophrys. The sequence goes on along the minus strand of NC_088200.1, from coordinate 25,158,046 downwards.
TGATCCTATAATCTCCAGAAAAATATGGGTCCTATATTTTTGTCTTTTACAAGTAATTACACAAATATATATGAAATTGAAAGATGGGACATGTTCATCAAACAGCACAGGAATGGGCAAGCAGTAAAACTCTGTGTTTTGTTGATGCTGAAAGTTACTGTGGCCTCAACTGGAAGCAGGAAAATTTTACACAAAGGGGAAACTATGGAGAGCTACTGAGTGCGTGCAAATGAATCTTCACTCTGGAAACCAGGACTTGCAAGCAGAGCCATGGAGCAGAACTGGAAGAAGAATCACATTCATTTCTATACTCTTGAGCAACTATTTTCACTCACCCTCAGGCGTGCTGAACTTGGGCTGGTCCAAACCAGTCAATTTTATGTTCTTGCATTACAAATTTGCTATTTTCAGTCACAGTAAAAAATTTTGGTTTTATGCAATTCATTAGCTGTAGGTATTTATTAAGGGTTTGGTTTTGTTTTGTTTTTTCCCTAGAGAAAGGTGTTTAGGGGAAAAAAAAAGAGAAAAATGTGTCCTATGGAGACAAGTAATTTTTTGTTTTAGGATCAGCACTGAGTCTCAGACAGTCTCAGGACAGCCTGATTTTCTCTTACTGATTAGAAGACTAAATACTCAGAAGAATAAATATTAGTAGGTGCAGTTCAACAATACGCTTGTTATGCAAGGGTGCAAAATCTGCATGTGCTTTAATTTTGATGTAGCTTCTGTAAAATTTTGATCCTAGAAAGGTTTACTTTATCCAAAGCCTATTTCACCCCAGATCTCAAATATATGGATATTCATGTGATACAATCAACAGAGTTAATTTTGAGCAGATAGTGAGTCAGTGACTTACTTCTATATTCTCGTGCAGACACAGCAGCTCCTGGAACAGCTGTTGCTGACTCCTGTCTTCCTGGAAGGTCAGTCTGTTGTCCAGTTATTTTGTTCTGCACATATCTTTGTCCTGCCAATTGTGTCCCATCCTGAAGCTTCCACTGACCTTGACTCTCAGGGTTCCCAGACAGATCCTTCTTTGTCACCACATTTACCAGCAGCACAGTTGTGACAGTTACCTCAAAAATGTAGAAACAGATGTGAACTTGCACAGGACAAAGATAAATAACTTTTTCTCTGTTCTTGCACACATAATAGACAAGCAGAAATATTTGATTACTGGGGGCATTTCAGCCAGTTTCCTTTATCTCTGGAAAGATTGTTCCAGTCCCATTTCTCTCACATTTTTAGACACGAGTCACAGTTTTCAGCTTGCAGAGCACCCTTGAAGAGTGGAATTGTGCCAGCATGAGACAGCAGAAGCTCCTAATGATACAACCAGGAATGATTGATTTTGTTGCTTTGGTAATTCCCATTCCTTCAAAGACTGAAGAACTTGAAAGAGATACAACCTACACAGTGTCACAAAAGGAGTTAATGGTATTAGAAAAGAAATTTCAGACCATCCAACACATAAGTGTAGAGTTTGATGAGCTTGATAACTATTAGTCTATAGAGAACCTTTAAAGCATTGAAGTAAGACTTAAGTTTGCAAGTCTGAGTATGATAGTGTTCTGTTTTTCACCACTGGCAGGGCACACAGGTAAGAAGAATTTGTGTCTGTTGGCTGAGTGTTTTTATCAGAGCATTAAAAATCTTGTGAGGATGGAGACAAGCCAGAAAGACTTAATTTGTAAATCTTACATATTATACATTCCCATCTGCTACCATTTGTTATGACAAGACTGCGCTGGCCACACAGCTAGAGTTTGATTTGTAACAATATAAAGTCTGATCTTATAATATGGTTAAGCCTTTATCACTCTTGGTCTTTGTGCTACAGTCCTTATATTCAACCTCATAAACAAGTCATTACCCTATTTCCCATTGTCCTTAAACTCCCTTTACATGCATTTGTACATAAAAAAGCAATTGACTCTGCCTGCAGTCACATCATCTACTGTGTGAAAGTGTTTTGCCACATCTCTGAATTTAGTGAGGTTATAGCTTCATTTACTCATCATTCACAATGTGAGCTATCACTCAGCCACTTTATTTTATTGAAACCACTGAATATGAATCTACAAATGCTCAAAAACCAACTGGAAGGACTCATAAACTGAATGAGCAGATGGACAACAGTTAAAAGGCATGACTTTGCCAGCTCAAGTTTGTAAGCTGTCTCTTACAATTAGCTCAGCAAGAGACCCCTTGAGAAGCTTTGGGACCGCAGCACAGGGTGAAAAAGAAATGTGGTTGGTTGGCAGGCGTGGAAAAACATTCAAACCCAAGAGAAGCTTTTGTGACTTGCTCCTGTCCCCATGACTGCGGGCAAACAGGGGCACTGTGCTGAGAAGTGCCAGTGCTCTGTGACACCAACAATCCCGCAGAGCTGTAACTTCTGTGGTATTGAATCTTGAAACAACAAAGCAGGTGCAGGTTCTGCAGCAGTGCCACACTTGCAGTGGGTCTCTGCACCATTCTCACCCCTCCTGCTGCTACCAGACTTTGTCCAGCTCTTCTGATTTTTTCTAACCCAAGAAAACTCAGGGGTCAAACCGCTTTGGCCCAGTCTTGACTCAGCCACAGCTCTCATGCACTAGAAAAACACGTTTCTCCTGTTGCTTTTATACACACACACACACACACACACACACAGACAATGACAGAAATTCCACGGTAAGTTCCACAAGAGGAATTGGCAGAACAAAGCCTTGTTTCAGTTCCTCTGGCACAGAGCAGAGCCCGGCTCCAAGCACTGTGCAGGGGAAGGATCATCTGCATTAATTCCAATGAGGAAGCAATCAGCAATGACCGGCTGCCAACAGGAGCTATTGGAATATGTATCCCAATATAACCAGTTAGATGGTGTCTAGGCCAGTTCTGACCCTCGCTGCTGGGCCAAAGGCAGCACTGTGGTGTTTTACCCCAGAGATACCTTGGCTGGCGGCAGAGTGCAGCGGGGCACAAGACAGGACTCCGTTCTCCTCAGGAGAGAGAGCTTCTGGCGATAGTGGAGATAAAGGGAGCGGATTCTGCTAGAAGGTTGCCAGATGTTTATTCCATTGGTACAGAGGTGTCTGCACTGGGCCACTGCTGCTAACAGAATGCAGGCCGCATGGTCTCATTAACATTTTAAGCTCAGGACAGGGGAAGGGGAGGGGACAGGTGAGCCACCAACCAGGTGAAGGGGCAGGGTCTCAAGGGACTAGGGACACCTATCACACAACGCCTTGCTGGTATGTTAGCCTGATTGACAGGGCACACTCAGCGAGGGGCGAGGGGGAAGGGAGAAGGTAAAACAGGATATTGCAACACACCACAACATCTCCCCCTAGTTTTGTTTAAAAAGAAGAGGGCTGTGTTTATGGTGCAGAATGATTCTACTGAGGCTTCCAGGTCATCCACTGGAGCACTGAGGGCTTCCAAATGGTAGACCTCAGGAGGGGGAGATGAGCTTGAGATTAACTTGAGAACCATGCATCTGATTACTCCAAAAACAATGCTAAAAACTACAATAACTACAACTAAAATAAACAGCACTAAAATTACAGTTTTCAGAATAGATCCCAACCAGCCCAAGAGTCCCCAGCCATTGAAAAGTCCATTCAGCCCGTTGTCAGTTTCTCTGTTGATGTCTGAGAGCCTTTGTCAAGGTAGTCTATACGTGGTTTGGGCTGCGGTACTATGTAGGAGATCGCAGGTGGGATGATCACGAGTAGGACGAGAAGCAGGCTCGGTCTCATGGCATCTCGAGGCTTCACACGAACAGTGGGATCTAAACTGGTACAAGGAACTTGAGACAGACATATATTACAAGCTATTCCAGATAGGAGGCTTAAATGGAATTTCCTCCAGAGAACGCGTGCGGCGTTTTCTTCTCCAGGCAGCGTGAGCAACCTGGGGTGCTTCTGCAGATTTCTCTGAGACTTTGGGAACATAGGGCTTTACCCATTTGGAAGGAACCCACTTTAAACCAGAGGGGGTGGACACACAGGCGTATCCACGTCCCCAAGTAACCAATTTGTAAGGTCCCACCATTTTCCAAGTCTCAGGGTCTTTTACTAAAACCGGAGGTTTTTCTTTCATCAACCTGTGACTGCTCCCCCCAAAGTGGCGTAGGATGGGTGGGTTCAGGCTGTCAAAAGAACAATTCAGAAAATTGATTGTGAATAGTGCCCTGGATAACCGGATGTGGGGAGGTTCTACCTTCAGAACCTGTTGTTGCTGATCCAGGACCCTTTTAATATCACGGTGAGTTCTTTCTACAATGGCTTGACCTGTAGGGGAGTAGGGGATGCCAGTTTTATGCTCTACTCCCCATTGCTGCAGGAAGCTCCCGAATTTCTTGGATTTATAAGCGGGCCCATTATCAGTTTTCAGCTCCTTGGGGATGCTCATGAAAGAAAAAGCTTGTAAGAGGTGCTTAATAGCATCAATAGATGACTCTCCTGTGTGGGCAGAAGCATAGACCGCTCCAGAAAAGGTATCTACACTAACATGAACATATTTCTGCCGTCCAAAAGCTTGTATGTGTGTTACATCTGTTTGCCACAGTTCACAACTGTTCAGTCCCCTTGGGTTTGCTCCCGTACTCACTGTAGGGGGTGCATGTTGTTGGCAATTTGGGCACGTGGCCACAATCGCTTTGGCCTGTTCTCGAGTGATGTTAAACTGGCGAACCAGGCCAGGTGCATTTTTGTGGAAAAGCTGGTGGCTGATTTTTGCCTGTTCAAAAACATTTGGGAGAGTGGCCATCACTGCAGGTGCAGCAAGAGCATCTGCCCTTCTGTTGCCTTCAGCGATAAACCCTGGCAAGTCAGTGTGTGACCTGACATGCATCACATAAAAGGGTTGCTCTCGGTGAGTGACTAACTTTACCAGTTTTGAGAGCAATTCAAAAAGTGCAATGTTAGATACATCTTGCAGTATTGCTTGATCTGCTCTGGATACTACTCCTGCCACGTATGCAGAGTCTGTAATCAGATTAAATGGTTCTGAGAACCTTTCAAAAGCCCTAACAACTGCAGCCAATTCAGCAACCTGAGGTGAACCTTCCACCTCAGCAATGTCCGTCTCCCACTGCTGGGTTTGAGGATCCTTCCAAGTTATAACGGACTTGTGGGACCTCCCGGACGCATCTGTAAAGACAGAGCCCTTTTTAAAGGTCTCCTACTTAGAGCAGTTCTTAATTTTAAAGTAAATTGAACATCTTGTTCAAACAATTTGCAAGCGGGCCGTGCTACCGAAAATTGTCCTGAGTAGGAATCCAGAGCAAACTGCAACACTTCATTTTCTTGAAACAATTGTTCCAGTATTTTCATAGTATTTTGACCTGATTTTAACTCAACTGGGATGTGAATGCACTTAAAATCACATCCTGCTAACTCCCTGATCCGGGTCCTTGCTTTCCGGATCAGTTCTGCTACCAGTTCCTGAGGCTTTGTCAGTCTCTTGGACCTTTTGTGACTGAGGAAAACCCATTCTATGATCAAGAGAGAGTCCCTCTGGTCCCGGTCCTTTTTTGGTGTGTCCTTTGCCTTAGGTGTTTGTTTTTCCTCCCACTGGAAAATAATTCCATGGAGGTGTGGCAACTTACCTAGGATGATAAATTTGAATGGCAGATCAGGCCGGCATCGGTGGGCCTGTCTTGTGGACATTGCAATCTGAACCTTTTCTAGAGCTTTCCGTGCCTCTGGGGTAATAGACCTAGGAGCACCTGGGTCCTCTCCCCCTTTCAATAAATTGAAAAGAGGGGCAAGGTCTTCATTAGTCAGACCAAGCCACGGTCTTACCCAATTCAAAGACCCACACAACTTGTGGACATCCGCAAGGGTCTTGATCCTTGGATTGATTTCTAGTTTTTGAGGAACAATGGTCCTATTTCCAATTTCTAAGCCCAAATACTTCCAAGGTGGCATCTTTTGAATTTTCTTTTCCTGGAGCTCGAACCCTGCAACAATCAATGCATCGATCGTTAGGTCAAGCGCATGTGTTAGTAAATCATCATTGGGGGCACACACAAGGATATCATCCATATAATGATAGATGATAGCCTTCTCTGCAGCTGCACGCACTGGGGAAAGCAGGGAAGAGACATACCACTGGCAGATAGCTGGAGATACCTTTAATCCCTGAGGAAGAACGGTCCAATGGTACCTTTTCATAGGAGCTTCTGAATTGATAGAAGGGACAGAGAATGCCAAACGCTGTGCATCATCAGGGTGCAATGGGATTTGGAAGAAACAATCTTTAATATCAATAACAGCTAATTTCCAATCTTGGGGAAGCATTGTTGGGGATGGCATACCAGGTTGGGGAGAACCCATATCTTCAATTACATTATTAATTTGTCGGAGGTCACAGAGGAGTCGCCACCTCTTTTTATCAGCTTTTTGGATGACAAACACTGGAGAGTTCCATGGGGACATGGTCTCCACAATGTGGCCCTTTCTTAGTTGCTCTTGTACTAGCTCTTCTAGCACCTTTATTTTTTGTTTACTGAGTGGCTACTGTTTCACATCAACTGGTTCGTCTGTTTTCCACTTAAGTTTTTGGGTGGGGCGCTGTTGTTCAATGACTGCTGCACAAAAATGCTGTGGAGAGTCTGGAATATCAATTGTGACACCCCACTGGGCTATTAAATCTCTCCCTAACAAAGGTTCTGAATAATCTAACACAAATGGACGGATATTTGCCAATTGTCCGTTTGGACTCTCGAACTGAATAATGCTTTTGGATTGTTTTGCCAATTGCAGACCTCTTACACCTCGAAGGTGACCAGCAACATTTTGTAAAGGCCAGTGTGCTGGCCAGTCTTGTACTGGAATCACTGTGCAGTCTGCACCTGTGTCTACAAGCATCTCAATGCGTTTAGACTCCCCACCCCCACTGACATTGCACTACAATTTGGGTTTATCTGTCCCAATAACTTGGACCCGGGCGACTGTGGGCCCTTGTTTATCGACATTTTCAGGTAAAGATGGCACAGGGATAGCTTGAGCAACAGTTTGTCCCTTGGGAAGAAACAGGGGTGGGTGGAAACAGTGCAGGCTGAGAACAAATTGCTTGGGATCTGATGTTGTCATTCCCGGAGCAATTTTGATCTCTTGTGGTGTGTTTTTGTCCCCAGTGATGATGTACTTACAACGAATTTGGTTCCAAGTACCCTTCTGTTCAGGATTTACAGAAACAAAATGCCAGTCAGTGTCCTTCAGGTGGAGTGACTCTGTCAGCTGCAACCTGTAAGGCTCATTGACAGAAGATGCGGTTAATACAGAATCACTTAAATCACAACAAAGGTTATTTTGTTTCACTTTCAACAGTGGACTAGCAGACTTGGTCTTTGAAGCACCTGCTTCACTTACACAAATGTTAATATTATCGCGCGCTTGATTTATTTTGCTACCCTTATTCTCTTGGCCTGCTCCTTTTATGTCTGCACGCCTGGCAGGCTGGCGCTTTACTTTCAGTTTTTTTGTTGTTGACCCCCAGGGAGGGCTTGCAGTTCTCTTCCCCTGCTATTTTTAAATTCATCAAATTCCTTTTTCAGAGGGCACTGGTTACTCCAGTGTCCTAGCTTATTACAAAGCAGGCATGGTTTAGTGGGCTCAACCATTGCTGGTCTCCGCTGCTGCCCAGGGTGCTGCTGTGCTGAGGGAAAGGATGAAGGGCTGGCAACAGAGACACGCTGGGATGGTCTTGGCAGCAGCTTTGGTCTGGTGTCTTCAGCCACACTCATCAGAGGCACTTTCCTGTTACAGACTAGAAGCATATCTTTTAATGTAGGGGAAGGTTCCATAGGAAGGCTCAGGATTGCTGCTCGACACTGTTCATTTGCATTTGTAAACGCTATTTCTTCTAAAATTGCTTCCCTAGCATTTTCCTTTTTAACTTGTATTTCAATGGCTCTAGTTAGCCTTTCTACAAATTTCAAAAAAGGCTCTGATGGTAGTTGTTTGATTTTACTATAGGGCTCAAAAGGCCCCTCAGGTTGGAGGGAAAAGAATGCTTTTTCAGCTGCTTCTTTTACTTTCTCAAGTGTTTCTGCAGGTATTGCAGCAGCTTGGACTGAGGGAGAAGACTACTGGCCTTCACCACAGAGGTGCTCAATAGTAATAGGGTTACCATTGTTGTCTTTTGCTGTGTTTGGATCAGCCTGTAAGCCTGGGAGAGCATCTTTTAGCAGTTGTTTCAATGCTGATTCCCATAATTTGAATTCCGTGGATGTCATGAGACATGAAAAAACCTGTTTTAAATCATGTGGAACTACAACAGTCCTACTTAATTCAGAATTTAAAAGGCCACGGAAATATGGACTGTGTGGACCATATTCTTTATGAGATTTACAGATCTCTTTAATCAATTGTCGTCCAAAGGAGCTCCAATTAGCAGTTGGGGCTGCTCCTGCTTGAGCTGCAGGCTGAAACGTAACAGGAGCCAGTGACAACATGGCACCATGCATTGGGTCTGCTGTCCCCTGCTCTGTATCCCCAGAATCAGAAGCATTGGGATCACAGCTACAGGTTTGGGGACAGGCAGTGGGTGTGTCCCCACCGTGGGAACCTGGGGAGGGGGCGGGGACAGGGAGCCGGCAAGGGGCGGGGAAACCGTGGGAACAAGGGGCGGGGTCAAGGGGCTAGCAGGGGGTGGGGATACCGTGGGAACAGGGGGCGGGGTCAAGGGGCTGGCAGGGGGCGGGGACACCGTGGGAACAGGGGGCGGGGTCACCTGGTGACATCACGTCAGCAGACGCCCCCTGGGAGGAGTAGAGGGGCGGAGCTGAGGGTACTGCAGGAAAGGCAGGGGGAGGGGGGAAGGTGTCACGAGGAACAGGAGGAGAGGGGGATGGGGCAGGAATTTTGGGATGCTTAAGAGGATTTTGGGAAGAAGAAGACCAGGTTTGGGAAGATGCCACGTGCCATCCACCATCTTGCGGACCCCCTAGGGACTGGGGGCCATTTTGGACATCACTGCTCTCCGGAAAGCTAACACGTGCTCTGGGTTTTAGAGGAGGGGATACAGGGGATTGGGAAAGCCACGCAGCCTGGCCAGGGCTTTGTGAACAAAACAACTCAGGTATTCTTGCACACTCTGGGAGCCGACTTCCCAATGAGTTTGCACTCTTTAAAATACCAAGTTTTGGGGAAAGAGGTTTAGGGGTTTTAGAGCTAGGAGAAACAGGGAGAGCAGAGGTACATGGCTTTACATTTGGCTTTTTCTCCATTTCCTTTTGTTTGAGCAATGCTGTTCGAATTTGTAAACTCCAGAACACAAATTTAGCTGAGGGTGATTTCCCAGATTGTCCTAAGGTTATCAATTCATTCCCAACTTTATCCCAGAATTGAATATTGTGGATTTCTTCAGGGGAAATGTTTGGGAACTGCAGAAAAAGCCATCTTATAAACTGTTTCAATTTTCCTTTAGAGAATTTCACATTACTTTTGACTAAAATGCTAACAATATTATAATACACTCCCCTTTGTACAATGCTAAGTTTGGAACCCATGTTAGATGTAAAGAGCAAAGTACTTAATCCCGCCTGACCAAAAACAAAGCTAAAATCAGCTACCAATTTCTAAAAAAAACCACAGATAGAAAGCGATAACGAGCAGACAAAAGCTTCACAATGCAGCTGTATATAATGCTTTTAAAATTCCCGGGCAGCGGCAGCAGAGCACGCCCTGCCGAGCCGGCACGCCCTGCCGAGCCGAGGCAGAAACAAAGCCTCCCCCGCCGTGGAATGCAGCCCCCCCGCGGAGCAGAGGGAGCAGCCACTCCACGTGGCAAGCCGAAACCGGGGCCCCCCCCACCGCCGCGTGTGCAAAGAGCACTCCCGACTCCGCAGGACCCCCGGCCACGTGGAAAGAGAGCCCCCCCCTTACCCCGCAAAGAGAAAGAGAAAGAGAATCTCCTAACACGTGTCTGAGCACGCTACTGAGCCGGGGCCGCTCCGGCGCGAATTTTAAAAGACAGTGAAACACGCGCAGAAAATAAAGCTAGAACGCTATGAATTCTTGTCTGTGGGGCTGCGCAGCCAAAAATGCAAAGGTGAAAAGGAACAGAACTCGTGGCAGAGTCTGTTTTTGAGCTTCTGCTCTACCGAAAGCAGAGATACTCACGTGAAATGGAAGCTGTAGGCTGGGTACAGGCAGGCAGGTCTCCACCGGAAAAGGACCTCTCTCTGGGTGCAAGAGAGGCTCCCCTTTTCTTCCTCTGGAAAATCTGCTCACCACAATGAAGCTGGGCTTTCCAGAAGGCACCAAACAGTCCATGAAACTTTTTCTGGGAATATTCCCAAAGTCTCTAGCTGGGAGTCTTGAAGCCAGGCTCCTTTCAGCTGGATGCACGGCTGGCAGAAGCTTCTCTGAGGAACTGCGAGTCCGTTTTCGGGCTGCGAAGTCACTTCGCCCACCCACAGGGACGCCAATATATTGGAATATGTATCCCAATATAACCAGTTAGATGGTGCCTAGGCCAGTTCTGACCCTCGCTGCTGGGCCAAAGGCAGCACTGTGGTGTTTTACCCCAGAGATACCTTGGCTGGCGGCAGAGTGCAGCGGGGCACAAGACAGGACTCCGTTCTCCTCAGGAGAGAGAGCTTCTGGCGATAGTGGAGATAAAGGGAGCGGATTCTGCTAGAAGGTTGCCAGATGTTTATTCCATTGGTACAGAGGTGTCTGCACTGGGCCACTGCTGCTAACAGAATGCAGGCCGCATGGTCTCATTAACATTTTAAGCTCAGGACAGGGGAAGGGGAGGGGACAGGTGAGCCACCAACCAGGTGAAGGGGCAGGGTCTCAAGGGACTAAGGACACCTATCACATGACGCCTTGCTGGTATGTTAGCCTGATTGACAGGGCACACTCAGCGAGGGGCGAGGGGGAAGGGAGAAGGTAAAACAGGATATTGCAACACACCACAACAAGGAGCCACAGGAAATTCACTTGGAAAGAGATCTTGGTAACAGCTCCCCCCTACCCTGGCAGCAACTCGAACCCCACAGGCCTCAAACACTTCTAACCCTCAGGAATCCACTAGTTTTTAGGCATGTCTGAATTGTGAGAAGTATTCAGAGTCTTTATTAATACAAAAGAAGTATTCTGAAAAAAAAATGAAGTTAAGAAGACTGTCCTATGTGACACAACCTAATTTGAACTGAAATACTGCTCCAGATAGCTCAGTTTCTAAAGTGAGCCTGAAACAAACATTTTCAGTGATTTCTGTGGGTCTGAATATGTATTGCATGCAGGTAAGATTCTACTTGAATACAGTCACTGAAACAGACATGGTGTTCATATTCTGGTGTGAAATAACCAGTACACTTTTTAAAAAAAGAACACAGGAAACTATTTTTGCATTTTTAAAATTTCTTGTCAGACTGAAAGTAAGAAGGCAGAGCAAAGGTGGGGAGTGGGATTGTGAAAATTCATCTCAGACAGTTATTTCCCCCTATGTGTTCAATACCTGAATGTTAATGAAAGCAGTGTTAGTTAAGTAAAATGATTTACAGTTCAGATGACACATATTATAGAATGAAAAACTGCTTAAATATTCACACTTGTAAGAAAAAGGATTCAAATCTACAATTAATTCTAAGAATACTTACTGGCAAAGTAAATTGTCTTCAATGTCAACCAAAAAAAAAGTTTCCTAATTCCAGTATCTCTTTTTTGCCCTCTATATCCCAGCAATGCTCAATAAAAATATATATTGATGAAGAGCTTATAAAATGGAAATTAAATACTATGAAAATAAACAGCAGAAGTAATTTCTCTATGGTGAAAGACATTCCTCACCTTTGGAAATCTTGGCCACCAAGGTATGAGGCTGAGTCTTAAACTCAGGTGAGGAACTTCCAAGAATTTAATCAGCGCATCATTTTGCTGTGCCTGGTGTGTCTGGATCTCTGCTCCAGGAATTGAAGCCCCCCTGTCTGATCCTAAGGGTGGAATGCCATTCCCTCTGACCCTGCACAGAGTTTGGTCCCCTGCTACCCCCTGGTTTGTGACAGGCTGGGGGACAGTGGTGTGAACCAACCTGGTATGCCATGGCAGCAAAAGCATAGCCCCCAGTGAGAATTTAAAAGCTCCAAGACAGCTCAAAATCAGAGCAGCTGTGGAAAAAGTCATAGCAAATCATCTGCCAGATGTGGTGAGATCCAGCCTCTTTCCCTAGAGTGAAGATTTATGGCTGGGAACAGTAGGAAAACCTCTTTGTCAGAGAAAACCCTCTCCAGGCAGTGTTCTCCCCTCCTTGATGAATGCCTCCTGCCAGTCCTGAGTGTCCTCAGCTCTTACCAGATTGAACAGAGTACTGTAGCATCAATAAATAAATATGACAGCAAAAAAATGCAACGAAGTTGTTATATTTCCAAAACTGCACAAACTCAGATTATCTTCCATTGCACTCATCTTTCACTGCCACCCTGAATCTTACATTTCCTGCTGAAAACATTTTATCTGTGTTTCTTTCATTGCAACACTTTCACACTTCTCCTTCAGACTACTTTTTTATCACCTGATCTCTGTCTTTCTTTGAGAATTCAGATATTTGAATTCAAGCTTCATTCAAATGAGCAATAACAATTGCAATGAAATCTTTACACCTCAGTGTGACTTTGGGATTCTGAAATGAATTTCCCACAAAGACCTCCCATGATGAATAAGTAAATTTCACATTCTTACCCTGGGTTTTATACTTTCTTTCATCTGGACGCTGTGTTTTAATAAGTACAGCATCAACCACAGGGGGGGGAAAAACCCTAAAATGTGAACTTTTGGAAGCATTTCCTGCATTTCTGTGTTTACTACAGTGAGCAGCTCTGGAAAGGGTAAAACGCCAAGGCTGGAGTGCTGCGATGCCCTTGGCTAAGAGAGAAAAAATCACCTGCCTGTGCAGCCCAAAGGCAAGATGTGCCTCAAGATGTCTGCTATTGTCATGGTGCAATCCAGAAAAATCTTCAGACATTTAATGGACCTTAAACTCATATTTATGAACTTGAGAAATGAGCCTGAGCATTCTCAGGGAAAGAAACCCAAAAATCATGCAGTGGAAACTTGCATTCTTCTGTACCTACATCATTTTACTGTTGAAGTCATGTCCTTAGAGCTAGTATGGATTATTGTGTCCACCTGAAAGTGTTTCTTGTGTAATTTTCCTGAACAGAAAGAAAGATAAAGGCTTTTTCCTTCCTAAATTTTTCTATTATTTAGCTACAGCCATATGAGTCACTTGAGAAACTGTAAATTAGGATGACCCAATAATAGCCTCATCCTCCTGCATTTCTTATCTGTTTGTCTCTTGGTTTTTATTTAGTGAGAACAACCATAAACAAATTTATAAAATAAAGCTGTCTGTGACTTTCCAGTGCCATACTAATTGCCAATAATTTGAGCTAGGTTACACAGCCTTTCATCTTACTTTTTTGAGAGATACTTTTATTTTGGTGGATAGAAAATCCCCAATTTTTCTTAAGGGTAGCAGTTCTAAACAAGAGAAAGACTTTTGGTCATTCAGCCCTTCTCTTCAGCCCTTCTCTTCAGCCCCTCTTTTCCGTTTTCCATTAAAAAAACAAGGGCAATGTATGGACTACAATCAATATATTTCCATATGTTAATTCCTGGCACAAATGCTTTTAGCCAATAAAACAGAAGGCCCAGTAATTTCCTCTCTCCCTTTCTTGCATGCCAGGCTTTTCTTCCTGCCCACTGCAAGTGCACCTGGAGTACCATAAACCATTTGGCAATGCCATTTTATGCGTTGAACTCTCAATAGAATAGGAAAACAGAAACTGGCAGCATTAGCTACATCTCATTTACTTGTAAGGTGTGATTTTGCCCATAAAAATTATTTTCTGGTGCCTGAGAAGGGATCCCCTGAGATTACTTCAGTGTGCCAATAAATGCCTTAAGTATCAGGACCTGACTAAGCAATTGTTTCGTGGTGCAGTTCCCCGTGCTATCATTACTAAACCAACACTGAACTTGCTATTTCTGTGAAAGCGTCCTTTTATTCCAGTAGAAATGTGATGCAAGAGACATTTTCAGAGTCGAAGGTGGTATTTCAGCTTTTGAAGAGGGGGTCTGGTGATTCCTGAGAGAAGCATCACCAGTGTGGGAGGGAGAATTCCCCTCCAGGCGTGTGCATCACCTCTCCTTGCCCTGCTGCCACCTGGCCTGGTCCCTCCACAGAGATAACCTGGGGATCATTGCAGCAATTTTAATAAGGAAAACACAGAGTTAAAGCTTTGGAGGAGTGTGTTTGCCATTGAATTGGCCCAGGAAATTCTATCTCAATTCAAAGGAAAGTGGAAGGTGTTAAAGAAAACAAGTTTTTGTAATTTCTGGCTGAAGCATCAAGGCACAAAGTTTTCTCTTACTGGGAACATAAACTGTCTTTCAGAGTAAACAAAGGACAGATGTTTGCAGATGTCTGATAAACTTTCACCCAGCTGTGTTGAACGAAGGCAGACAACAAATTTTCATATTTCATTTAAAAAAATTAAAAAACCTATGTCTCCATTTGAGAATGAGTAAAGAAATTCTATGAAGGCATCATGTTTACCATTTCTCAGAGAATTAAAAAGAAGCAAAGGAAAATTATTTTATTCTCACAACTGTTCTTAATTTCCTATGACTGACTGAAACAACTAACTCTTCAAATACATTTATTACATTGTCACAAATCACAACCTCATCAAATTATGTTGGCTGTTAATCAACTAAATATTTAAAACAGACAGTCAGTGCAATGAAATGAAATTTAGGATGCTCATCTGTGCATGTCATTCAAGATAGTTTGGTGTAATAGCATGGAGACTTAAAGAAAAAAGCAATTCAAACCAACAGGGAATATTTTTAAATGTGAATATGCCTTTGGATTGCTCTGTGCTGCTCTGACCCTTCTTTGGCTGAGTGTTTCACCAGCCTGTGAAAAAGACTCAGTCTGTGCCTTACAAATTTAGCTCTGTAATGTCAAAACATTTTCCAGCAGCAGCAGCAAATCTAAAGTTGTAGCTCATGTATATCCTGTGAGGTCTGTTTTTACTCCCAGAAGAAAATACAGCTTGTGTCATGTGGCAGAGCTTTTCAAATGCACATGTTGAAGCCTCTGCTTTAGAGATGAAAAAATGAAGAGTGAGAGCAGAAAGCAGTAGCTTCTTTTGTGACTTTGCACTGCAGATTGTTACTGAATGTCTGGTATTCAGCACCACCCCTGGTCTTCGCCCTTTTCCTGTCTTCGTATTTCTTCATGCTAAAAATTTTGTGAAATTAGTTTTTGGTGTAAAATTTATACAGCACATGGCAGAAACCAGCAGCTCCTGGATACTCCAAGGTCTATTCCTTACCTATTGCTAGAAGTAAGGAACAAGTTTATTTGCCTTATCTCCCAGGTGTTTTCTACCTGTAGGACACACTCTGCTGTGTTAATTCGTATTTCCCCTCTGTTCTTACTCTGCAATCTCATTTGTACGCGCAAAAAGCAGACAAGAAACCATGAAAACATATCTGTCCTGTGATCTTGGCATTCCTTGGGCACCCAAAACTGGGAAATGCTGTGAGACTTGTCCAGTGTGAGATGTGTTCATCATGAGGCACAAAAACAACAACAGAGATGGGGTGGATGAACAGAAGCTCCCCCCATCTCCTGCAGCATCCTCCCCCCTTGCAGGTGGCACATGCAGGTGTCCTGACAAAGAAAGAACACCGAGTTATATGTGTTCATACAGAGATTGTTTATTTTTTCCTTAGGAAAAACTGCAATTCCCTCCCAGTGGTGTCAGCTCACACAGGGGGCTGTTACCAGGGAAAAGATAAAAATGATCCTGCTGTGGAAGTGGTTTGCTGTCCAGCAAATGTGCCAAGTGCTCCCTGATTTTTAACAAGAGGCACCTGGGTAAAAAGCTCTGTTGGTTCTTAAGGGATACCCAGTGTGGAAGGTACTCTGAAGAAATAAACCTTTTAATGTATGCAGAAAGCAAGGAAGGATTCCTTCATACAGGAAAAGATAACGAATAGATGAGATTCAGCTTTATGCTTCTTTTACAAAGCATTTCAGAGGCTGTAAAAAAGGTATTGAAGTGGAATAAAACAATTTCTTCCCCTATAAAGTGGAATTAATGGTCTAAGCTTGATACAATGATTTTGTGTCTGAGAAGGGTTTTAGCAGCTACTGGCTACTGAGAAAGGGAAGCTTACTCAAAATAGGTGCTTATACCTGCTTATTTTTTAAAGTTTTGCTACTTGCTTCTTTTAATTTGAATTTTCACACAGGGGAAAAAACCCAAAAATCCGAAAAAGAAACCAACCACAAAAAACCCAAACCAACTAACTAAAACCCCAAAATTAAAAAAAACCCAAACTAATGAAAACAAAAGCAAAACCTCCAAACTCCAAGGCTCTACATAGAGCCAGGAGAATCTCTGAGCAAGGAACAGAAGAAGTGATTTCCACAATGAGAGTGTCCAACCTCCTGAACCAGGGACAAGAGACACTGAGATATCCCCATTCTTGGAAGGGCTTCAAAATGTGAATGGTGTGGCCATGAGAACATTTCAGATCTGATTTCAAAGCTGAAGCTTAATTGGAAGATGACCCTGCTGGGGTGAAGTGCCCAATTCCATGTCTCCTTCCATATCTCCTTCCTGACCTGAACTGTTCTCTGAGTCTGTGACCTGCAGGGTACAGGTGACCTCCAGACTCTCTCAGCTATGGATTTCAGGGACAGTTTCCAACAATAGCCAATGGTACATGCTCAGGAAAGGGTACAAACACAAGGTGGGACATTGTTCTGTCTCCCCTTTACAAAAATTGATGCAAGGACGCAGAGGCAAAGGTGGTATCTTTGTAATGAATAACCCTCACTGGATTTCCAGTCATCAATCCATCAGACCTCTTTAATTTTTACTTTTCCAGCAATCCCAAGACACAGGCATTTCTTTCTGAATGGATTGAGGTGCTAGACTGAAGATGAACTGCTTTTCCCGCTCAGGCATTGAGTTGCACTGGGAAGCCTTTCAACTTCTGTTTTCCTGCCACCCTTCTCCTTTTTGCTCATTTCAGGTGTAAACTACTAAAAATAAGGGTTTATCACACTTGTGTGTGCCCCTAGCACATCACAGATGTGTGATTGAAACAGCAGGGATGGGAAAATGGTTTCACTGGGGAGAGGCCATGCCCAAGGCCACTGCATTGATAAAGAAAGTGATGTGAACCCCTCTAAGGGTCAGTGACAAGCACTTGTGTTGTGCTTCTTCAGATCTTTCAGTGTGCAGGGTCTCATTTATTCTCTATTGTCACATCCCACAATAGGGCTTTAAAAACCCCAAACAATCATAAGGTCTCACATACCCAATAAAGCTCTTTATTTTTTCTGATGGAGAGAGACTTTTGATTAAATTCATAGGTCTGAAGCCAGCACAATGTAGTAAATTAAACACTCCAGGCATTTTCATTAACTCATATTTCTAGAGCTAAGGCAAAACAAATATGGATGACACTGAAAAAATGTATCATGCTCGAGTTATTATAAGGGACAAATGTTTTTAATTAACTTAGGAGAAGCCATGAATCTTTGTTTTAAAAATTGATTTTGTTTTCAGTAATCCAGTCATTTATGTAGATTCTAAAGTAGAAAAAGAAGATAAATTATTTGACTTACACAATGTGGCCTACAAAATCAGTCTGCAGAACTCTGACTCTTCTAATTTTGTCTCAGCAAATTTTCACCCTTTGCCTTTCTGATTTTCAAGCTTAAAAAAATACATAAATCCAGAACTCTCTGAATCCATGACCTAGTGCTCTTCAGTGTTAATCTTTCAGACCTTCTGACTTCTTTATCTCAATTTTGGACAAAGGGTAAGGGTGCTTGAGTCAGAGCAATGCACCCGTGTCAATCACTGCAGCTTCACCATCTCCCTGTGGTGTCTTAAGGCTATGCACTGGACTTACAGCAACTTTTAAAAATTACAGTTTGTAAAGCTACAGAGAAGGGATCCTTTCTGTGCTTGGGCTTGAAAATCCCGGTGAATTTCTCTGTAATTGTGATCATCTGAAGAAATGCAGGAAAGATGAGCTTTCCCAGGCTGCATAATTAGTGTAGTCCAACATCTAAAAAGCCTTGAGCACATTGTGCTTCATGAGCAAAGTCCTGCTGGGCTGCATCATCTACCAGAAGTGTCAAGGGAGGAACCTCAGTCAGTTCAGGATGGAGCTCTTGGGCTTGTCTGAGCAGAAAGCAGGGTCTTTCAAACAGTAAAACACCTAGAAAATGCAAATGGGCAATGCTGAGCTAATTTTTAGTTTCTGTTTTAATAAGGAAAAAAGAAGAAGAAATAGAGATAGGAGAAATTCAAACCTTTTCTTGATGTCCTTGCATTGTCTCATTTCTCATTCATGGCGGGGGAAGACTGTCTCAATGGGCAAATTCATACTGAAAAACTCATCTCCTGAAGCCCCCCCTGGATTCTGTCTGACCTTGACTCACCCACCACTTGCCTGTTGTCCTTTTATCTAATCAAAATGCAGATAAAATCACAGTTTGAGGCAGGACATTGCAAATAAACTTACAGTCATTAGAAGAATCTTATTTAAAAAGAATTTCAGCAGCTAAAATAAAGAGAAAATTAACAAATTATAAGCACATCTTCATCATCATTCCTTAAGAACTGCATATCTTAACTGAATGAAGTCAGTTTTATAAAATATACTTGGTTTAAACTCAGAATTTTTATCCACTTTAATATGCAATTACTGTGCTAAAAGTAGAGAGATTACAATGAAAACCTGTTTCGCTGCATTGGAACTGTTTATGACTTCATATTTAATTGTTCCTTGTTCCCTCTGCTCATTTAAATGGAAATATCATCATGTACATGCTTCATTAGGATTTCTGAATAGTATTTCTGAGCCACATCTTTCTTTGTGGGGTGGTTTCTCAGCCACGCTTTGTGCAAATCTGTGGCACTGGAACCTTCCTGTGGCACTCAGGGGACACAGAGAATGGAGGGATCTCCCAGCAGGGAGGAACCCGGGGTCCCAAACTCCGGTTTGCTGACAAATTTAGAAGCATTTTCAAACATAAACTGTTCTCATTTCCTTGAGATCCTGGATGTTATTTTCAATTCTCAATTTCCCCTTCCCTTCCCTCCCCATCCCCATCCAATTCTCCCTCTCCTCTTTCCCTTTCCTTTTCCCCCTTCTTTTTAAGTTTCCTGTTTCTTTTCCTCACCTCCTCCTCTTCCTCTCCCTCTCCCCCGGGCCATCCCGAGCCTGCTGGGGGCACAGCCACCACAGTTTAGGGTTTGTCTGCAGGTTCTTACCTACAGCAGGAGGAGATCCTGCCCTCATTCATACAGGTGATCTGGGCAGACATTTCCAGATGCTCCTCTCCCTTTGCCTTTTTCAGGAGGGAGAGGGGAGGGAGGATCAAAATTACTTCTGTTAAAATGTTTGTACCGAGGACAAACTTTAGAAAACGTATAAGATTGAAAAAGCTATTTAAAGCAGAATGGCAGCTCTGGTGGGTTGCTGTGGTACCCATTAACGCAGCTAATTGTGAGGGTGGGGGAACAAACATTGAAATCCTTAGCAAAAGGTAACACACACCACAGAAAGCATGAAAAGGTTAACAAAATTTCACTTGTACAGTTGGATTTACCACATCACCCACGCCTTCACTGCATGGCTTATGAAATCTGGTCTGCAAGACAGGTAAAGGTTCAGGAATGCTTTCCCTGGAAAGAACATGTTGAATTTGTAAGGAAAATTCCTGTCTGTCATTGATTTTGTAAGGAAAATTCCTGTCTGTCGGAGGTGATCTGCTGCTCAGACTGATCTGCAATCTGTTGTGTAAATGGGGCAAGTTTTCAGTTGCTGGGTTTGACAGAGGTCTGGGAAGAACCAGGATGGTGGGAAAAGGGATTTGGAAAAGGGCATTTCCCCTGGCAAGTGAACAAAGCTGTCAGTGATGAGGAAACTGTGTCCTTGGTATAACCACAGGTGGGTCTCCTGCCAGGGACAAATCACAGAGACACAGGCAGTTACAAACCCTTAAAGTATTGAGGAAAAGTGTGGCAAGAAAGGGATTTGATTAATGGATAAGGGAAAATCCAAGCTTGAGTCAACGGAAGTCTTTCACCTGCTGGCAGATATTGTGTCTGTTCATTCGGTGTGTGCAGTGAACACAACTGTGACAAAAAATACCTAAACAGACAATTTGAAGCATTCCTCATTTATCATGGCTACAAAGTGTGACATTTCCTTGTATTTTATTAATTTTAAATCTGTTCTGGTTGACTTCTGCAAGAATGTAACAATAACTGCATCTATTTAAGTGCATCAAATCCTGTGTAGGAAAGAAATTAAAACCTGCATTGTTTTACGTGTTGAAATTTCTGCCACTTTAACAAAATATTATGTATGGAACATTTTTCTTGCAAAATATCGCATTGGAGAAGATGATATGCATAGTTAGATTTTTTCTATAAAATGAAAATAAATTTCTTTTATTCAGCTCTACTAGTATTATTAAATGCCAGCCTTTGGGTTGGATTGTTTACTTCATACAACATGCCTAGGAAAAAACCTCAAGTATATTATGTCTGTTTTCCGGATGAACCTCCCATTGAATTTGCAGCTGTCTCCTTGCAGCTCTTCTGTAAAGAGAACTTCTCTAAGGCTGATAAGATTAAAATTATATAGATATGAGAAAAAATGAACCTGGCACTCAGGGGTTGCTGTAAAGACCTGTCAGAGGGCACAATAAGTGTTGTCTCATTTTTGTAATAAGATCATGTGAAATGTGTTGTATTTTGATAACAGAAAGATGGGATAATCCATCATGTCTCAAGGTGCTGAAGAAGGGCAATGAGTTTCCCCTCCACCCCACTGTTTATTGTCACCTGCCCCAGCCCCAAGCACCTCCCAAAAGCCGCCTTTGTGCAGCTGTTCCTGGACTCAGAGAAATTTAATTTACAGAGGAAGCTCCAGTGCCCTGCTTTGGAGAGAGACACTGCTCACGGGCATCAGCAATGAGGAGGATGAAAACATATTTCACACACATGCACCCCATGTGAATTTTGTGCGGTTTTTTATCACCTGCACAGCTCCCCAGAGGGTGTTAATGAATAAATACAAGGTGTTAATGAATGTATTTTTAATGAATACAAAGAGCATAATATAAATGCCCTTTGTATTAACCCTTTTGTATTAACCCTTTTGTATTAAAGTGATGGCAGAGCAAGCACAGAGACTATTTCTCCTCCCACCAATCTGTGCCTCTACCTTTCCCTTTCTTATTTAGGATAAAACCCAGACCAGGTTCCCAAACTCCCCACAGCAGTATAACTTTACTAATGGGCTCTTAAAACCCAGATAAGCAAAATAAATAAATGAACAGTGTTCTGATGGATCACTACAGACCGAGAAATTTTAGGTAAAATCCAGAGAAGATGCAAGATATAAGAAGTTTGTGTCAAATATAACTGTGGGAGAAAGTGCACAGGCAAATAATTCCATTTTAGTTTCACTTCGTCACGTTCTTCCTGTTGATTCATTCATTCCTTTCTCCTCACAGTATGAATGTCAGTGTCATGTTAATGCCTTTTTCAGCACCATTTAGAAAGTCAATTTGTCAGAGCATTGAAAAAGGCCTATTTAAACTTTCAGCTACAGCTGAAAAATATTCCTCTTTAAAAAGAACTCAAACCCAAGTTTCTCTGAAAGCCAGAAACAGTTTTAATATAAACTAACTGAAAATGTACATAGAAAGTTAAGGTTATGCATAACTTTGAAAACCCTAATAGATCTTTTTCTTTTATGTCTTTCTTCCTGAGTTATTTTTTCTCTCTTTTTTTAATGCTACTTTCTGCAAATGCCTGATTTGGCTCAGAAAATTTTTCCAACTAGACAGTCCTGCAAGAGACCCGGACTTGATTAAGGTTATTTGACATCTGACCAGACTTGTTGCCTCCCCATGCAAGGCCCATGATATCCATGGGATTTAATCTAAAATAAAAAGCAGTGGGTCATTCCAAGGCTGAAAAGGCAAAGGTGATTAAAGACCACTCACAGCAAGATTAACCCTGTTATTTCTGGGGCATCAGCAGGAAGGACCTGCTTGAGCTGGTTCTAAAAGTAGCTGTGTCTACTCATGTGTGCTTCTCTTTTCTCTGTTAGAGAACTGAGCAACTTAAAAAAAAAAAAAACAAAACAGTAGAGATGAGGTTAAAAATTTGCATGACAGACTGAATTTTGTCAAAATTATTCCATTCAAATACAAGGAGTTGTAACTTATGCTATAAACTAAGCTGAGACATTGTGTCTGTCATCATCTCCAGGAAAACATAATTTATGTTATTTTTGCTGTCAACTGTGAAGTTCCTGTATATTCCCTGAGAATCCTGCCAATCTTTAGGAAGTCAGCTGGTTTGGGGCTCTTAACAGATGGGAGATAAATCAGTACAGGATAGTTCATCTTCATCTTGCAGGAAATAATCTAGTTTGTGAATCTCCCCCCTATTAACATGCACAGAGTCAGCTGCAGAGACAACCTTGGAGCTTTTAATTTTACTTTCTATTGGAAAGAGAGGGTACACAGGAAGATGCTTTAAATAATATTTTGGATATGCATTTATATTTATGTGTGAACATACATATTCACCTGTACAACCATCCCACACACTGATATTGGTACATCCATAATTTTATAGGTGTTAGAGGAGGTGAGGACAGGAGCTGGCACAGCTTACAACTCCCCCGGCAGCCCCTTGAACATGCAGAGTATGCCAACACCCTCAGATATTGCTGTGAATTACTATGGTAAATTTAATATGAAACACACATCCCCTCCCACTTTACTGCAGAGTTCCTGAAACACCCAACAGAAGGAATCACTCTGAACCACTCAGGGGTTTCTCAAAAAGCTGCTCAGGAGAAACCAGAAGGGACAGCAGCAGTGCTAAACATTTCAGGATGTTAGAGTAATATCTATAAAACCCAGTTACATTCTTTGGGAAGACCAGCAGTCCCACAGCTGCTAAATGCCACACACTACATTCATTAGAGAATTGAGACATTTAGACGGAAAGACATGAGATGGAAACAGAGGAACCTTGGGTGGATGTTGCTATGCTACAGTGATTCTTCTGAGAAACAAAGTTTGCTGGAGGCAAACTGCAGAGCTGGTGCACTTCAAAGCCAACCCATTAATTTGGTCATCTTCTCCACTTTTACAGAAGATTTCCCAGTAACTCCTGGCAATGGACTTTCTTGTGTAAAATTAGGTCAGGGTCTGTGGGGTAGAATCCTGGGACCCAGGAAAACCTGCAGCCCCATGAGCATCCAGGGTCTGCAAGGTGAACCAATGTCTCTCTCCCACAGCACAGAGCCTGCCTGCCATGAGCCTTTTTGAAGAATTGGAAATCCAGGTTATCCAGCAATTCAAATTCACTGTCTTGAGAAAATAGATCAATTATTGTGTGTGCAAAGTGAGTCTTTAATTGCTTTAATTAAATTGTCATCTCAAATGATAACCAGCAAGAAACATACTTTCTAAACAATCTCAAATTAGTCTAAAGCAAGAATCCAACCTGTCATACCCATGACAGCAGGGAGACACTTTCATCCGCCTTCCTGACTTTTTCAATTGATAGGACACTGAAAAGTTTCAGGTAAACCTGAACAAATGACATTTTTGTAATATCTCTAATATTTTCAGTAAAAGAACCCAGATATAAGTGCTCATGTCATCTATGACAACAAGTCAGAGCATTTATCATAAAGGACATCTAAGGCTTTTAATGTGGTGATTATCTTTCTGAAAACTAAGTTTATACACTCATGAGTATATTTATTGCTGGCTGGAACCATTCTTGGACACAGAAGATCCATTGGCCAGCATTTCACAAGGTCAGTCCCTGGCACAGCTTTGGCCTCTGCCGACAACCAGGTACCTCTGTAATTCCTGGGCATAATATGGCAGCAACAAAACTGCAAGAACATTTACTAACTGGAAATTTTCTTTAAAAATCTTGCTCTGGAAACAAAGAGACCTAATGATGATCAGCTGTGGCCTCTGGTGTGCCCAGTTCATGCCATTGGGCAAAGATGTTTCAAAATATATTGAATTTTCTGATATAGACACAGCCATTGATTTCCAGCTCCATGTTAAGGACAGCAGAGTTGAAAAGAACTTCAGTAGATCAGTAGGTCTGCTCTACCCCAAAATCCTTACTGGTTTATTTACAAAATGTTTCCGTTTTTTTTTTTTTTTTTAACACCAACACTTCCCAAAATGAACTGCTCTTTCATACTGCAGATACTGAGGACACAGAACCAGCTGGAGCACTCAGAGAGAAAGCACTCCTTGGTGGACCTTTGGGTGGTGGACCTTTGTTTTCCAGAGGCTGCCTATGGATAGGTGCGGACAGGACACATTAAGGTCCCTGTCAATCCCGAAGGTCAAAGAATGGGTTACAGAGAGATGATGTACTCAAAAAAACCCACCCAAACACTCTCTGCATGTGCTCTCTGCCATGATGCACATGAGGTTGTGAGAGTGTTGCAGTGCAATAAAGCCCTCTCCCAATTCGTCCTACTCTCTCTGGAAGCATCTGACAGGAACAAAGGCAGAGGAAGCAAAGGGAGAATGTCTCATATGCCTCAGGAAAAGGGCAAGTGAGTTAAAAGTCTAATTTCACGCAAGGATAATGTACTTTCCTCTTAAAAATGAATCACAAGGCTCTTATGTACTTTATACCATCTGCTGTATGTTTGTACCATGTCCTGGGAAAAAACCATATTGTTCCAATAGTTGCTGAAATAAAAAGGAAAAAACCCAAACAAACCAAAAACCCTAGCAGAACAATATTTGACTAGAAAATAAAATCTACAGAGAAATAGAGAGATACCAAACTTATTTGCAATAAAACAAAATAAAAGCCTCACAAAAAAGATTGATTTTTTTTGTTAAGAAATCTTCCAAGAATTAAGAGTTGCAATAAAAATGCTTTCTTAACACCTCTCATCTCTGATATGACAAACTGCAAATACAACTCTAACTCTTATGTAGCCAACCTCATAATTCACTGTGGTGCTGCTCTCAAGGATCATGGCTCAAAAAACTGTACTGTGAGTTCTGCTAGCATGGGGCGTAAAGAAGCTCTTAAGGATATGACAAAGATTCCTCATGTTTTACTGCTACCATAGTATTAATTATATGGAGTTCTTATTGCAGCCTTTCATATTAGAGAGGGCTTACAAGAAACATGGAAAGAGGGAGGGACTGTCACCTTTGCATATAAGCTTTGCAAACTTGAACAGGATGTTGTTTTTCACGCTCGTATTTATTTCCTTCATTGTGAGGTCACATACATCCATGTGACATCACACAAAAAGGGACTAAAGTTGAAATAAAAGGTTTCTCCAAACCCCATGTGTTTCCAATATAGTAAAAAGATCCAACTGCAAAACCCCAAAACAATTTAGACAAACAAAATTTAGACAAACAAAACTCTGAATGATTTCTGCCTCCAGAAATTAAAACACAGCACACTGAGTGGCCAGATTAGAGATTTGACTTTTGGTTTACCTATGAAAATGTTACTTAGAAGCCTTTGAAAAAGATGTGTATGGATGAGACAGATTGTTACTGGAGTGGGTGTTATGTAAAAGACTCCAAAGCATCAGATGTTGTGGGCAGAAAAAAGACTTTCATCATCACTCAAAGGACAGTAGGTACAGCTGGCATCAGAACAAATTGATGAGCTAAAATGTACAGGTGGTGAGCACATACCTACAAAGTGACAGAGAATAAAGTGTTCTGGCTTGCTGAAATCTGGTCTAGGAATTACAAAAGATAAGTTTTCAGAAGCCCTATGTGTTTGGCTTTTTTCGGTATCACCAACAAGTTCTAAGGATTGAAGAAAAGAATGATGTAGCTTTTGCCTCTCAGAGCGGCACCAGGAATTTCATGCCTGGATGCACAAAAGGGTTTCTCTGGAGGCAAAGGAGGCTGACAGGTTAAACATCATGGACTCTAGACAAGGTGGGATGTGCCACACAGGGTCTCTGGAAGCTCCAGCATTTACATTTTTCTTGAGATAATAAAGGTAGAATTGGTGGAAAGTGAGACAAAAGGGGTGGAAAAGAAAAGTAACAGGCAAAGAAAACATCTTCACATTGGCAGCCTGATCATATATGAATAGTCCATTCCTGCATTTTTTGTGGCTATTAAGTATATCATATTTGATATGATTGTCATTAACCAGGGAGCTTAAGGGACAGCCTTAGAAAACTCTGGCTTTGTGGAGAGAGTTCCCTTTAAGAGAGCAGAATCGGAAAGACTTAAGTGTCAAAAGTATCACTTCAGAGGAAAATCCTCAAAATCCTTCAGGAGATTTCAAGCCATTTCTACAGGAAAACCTGCATAGCAGCCTGGATTTAAGTGTATTAACTGTTCTTTGCTCTAATTGCTGCTTCTCTATGATTCTCTCTAAGAGAAAGGCAAGGAATGGGTTGATCCTAGGTGATCAAACAGCTCTGGAATAACAAACAGGCTTCAACTAAAGATTGAAGGCTACTTGAGGTAATTAGTTGAGGTTAGTTTTGAAAAGAGATTAATGATTAGTGAAAAGACATAATGGGCAATAAAATACATTGAAGCAGCTGATTAAGACTAACACTTAACAGTTTGATATGCATTGAAACTAGTGGGAAAATACATCAGATTTAAAACTGATAAGGCACCAAAATAACAGAAAACAGACCTACATTTTCTACTTCTTTTATAATTTTGTCCAACAGATGATGAAACTAACTTGATGAAAAAGTGCTGAGAAGGAGCATTAAGACTTCTCCCACAACACAACAATGCTCTTTAAATAACAGTTGAAGTCAGGATCTTCCATGATCTGGGGTTTGCATTCCCCTGCCCAGCTTGTCCTGTTCCTGGGCCCTTCTTCATTATCTCCATCTCTTACCAACAGTCCCTGACTGCTGCTGATACCTGCAGAAGGATTTCCAATACAACTTTTTTTTATCCCAAGGAGAAGAGTTCTGTGTTACTGTAGCAGATTCTTTGATCCACCTACACTGAATTTGCAGCACACCTCCAGTGCAGGCACAAGACCAGCATTTTCATAACGGTAAAATAAGCAGGCACAGAACCACAATGGGTTTAGGAACAAATCACCACATCTACTGAGGGAAAGCTAAAATACGAGCGACTTACAAATCAGACCAAAATCCAAGGACAATCTATTTCTACATTAGAAATTGTGTCTCATCTGCTGCTATGAAAGGGACCAAATATGAGAAGGCAGAGCTAAGAAATTCCCCACTGTTATTAATATCAAATAATAATAGGGCGCAATTACAAACTGCTACCTCCTCATTTACACCTCCAAAATCTAACCTGGGAGGTAAAGCTCCTAGGCTTGTTATAGATAAGATTTTGTAGGAACATAATATACTGAATTTGCCATTTGCATAGAAACTGTGTCTCATCCCGAAAGACCTGGTTACCAGGCTGTAATTCACTGGTTTCCTCTCCCCGTTTCCCCTAGCCGCATGACACCTTTCAATAAATTATGATTAATGATGGCAAGGACTGATGTAACCCCCCCAAAAATAAATCTGGGTAGTTTGATGTTCATGTAGAAGATGAAAGGTTTTCTTTGTGAGAGCCCAATCCTTTTAGTAATTGTGTAAGACCAAAGAGAGTAAGATGGACTAATACTGATGATATTCTGTAAAATGGTGGTCAAGACCTTCAAGACAATCTTAGGGAGAAACATATTTCCTGTTACCCTCTGACACTTGCTTGCACTGAGTACATTCCAGTGTTTTATTTGGCTGCCCAGCCTTTAAGGAAAAATGAAAAGCCTGGCTTGTGGGACTCATAAAGGAATTTCAAATTTGCTTTGCTTCACTAACTCACACAAACTCTGAAAAAAATATAGATCTGCACATAATAACTAACTCCATGAAATTATTTTGCCTCTCCTGGGAAATGAGCTACAACAAATTTATGGGCTTTTAATGCTACGTTCACAACAGCAGCATCCACTGAGTGACTGCTGCATGTCACTGTTACTGCAGAGCCAGGAAGGTGTCTGAGAATTCCCGATTCCTACACCCATCTTGGCCAACATTGACTGGCCAAAGAGCAGCCTCTCTGTCAGCACCACAAATCTGCTTCAGCAAGACATTTGATGTTGTTTATAACTGCTTTTTCATTTTTTAAAAAGTGCATCTAATCCTTTCTTCCTCAGAAGACCAATCAGTGCCTTTTCCCTCCCACTACCATGAAAAAGCTTTTAGAAATTATGAATACAAGGGCAGCAAATTATTTTAGAATTTCACTTACAATGGCAGCTTATTGTTTTAAGGACTTCCCTGATTTCTAGCTCAGAATGGCATCAAGAATTATGCAGAATAAAGCAGTGCTGCTGCTGAGAAAGAAGTTAACAGCACACATCAGCTGCCACAAACACACAACTATGAACCACTCCCACTCCTCATAACTGTCCCCAGTTTATCCTCATTCCCTTTATCTTGTTGCTTCTACCTTATAATATTCTCTCATTGCTTCCCAGTCCCCTGCACTTTTGTTGTTGTGCCATAGAACTACACTAACTGCTTCTTATGCTCAGTTGCCAAGAAATTGCATTTTTTAATGCTAATCCTGGTGTGTTGTCCCCCTTAGTTACCTCACATCAATAATTACCAACAGCCACCTGTTCCTGCCTTGATCATCTATTTTTTTATGGAAAATCATCTCTGCAAGAGGGTTTGTGCTTCTTTGAACACTTGAGAAAAGAATGGGAAGCAAATTTAGGCAGCAGCATGAAAGTTGGTGAGGTGGAGACAGAAGGGGTTGAAATCCTCTTCCATGTATTTATGTCAAATTTCTAAATACTGTAAGTTTGCTTAGATGCTGATGAATGGGATTTCCACATTTTTAACTCCCACATCCTTTTCTTTCACTCCCTCAGCATTTCTGCCACTCATTTGCTAATTGTCCTTGGTAACTGCTTTGACTTAAACGAGGTTTTATTAAAAGACTTCAGTATAAATTTCACTGCCACACAATGAAAATAAGATTATATTTTTCTAAGTTGCTTCCCTGTCTCTTATCTGTCATCAGGACAACACTTCAGGAGGTTCTCTGTTCAGCCACCATCAAACTTCAACTTAATGCTGTATTGCCCAAGAGACCCATGATAGCGGACAGAAAAATGGTCCAAGTCATTAAGGGAGGGAAAAAATAATAAAAAGGAGTGATATAAAAAGAGCATAAGTAGATCATGTCAATTCTTCTCCCTGTTTCTTATTTAACACATGTATGGAATTAAAGCATCTGTTATCCTGATGGCTTGGAGTGTAGAACCAATGTCAATCATGGGATTCTGAAAACTTCATGGTCTTTAATAAGAGGGACTCAAAGGATGCTATTAAAATGGAGTACGCATGTAAACACCACTAAAAATTGCAAAATAATTGGCAAGAAAAAACACATTGAATTTGTTTGGGGTTCCCCCCCCCCATTTACAGTTGGACAGGCTGCTTTGTTTTGAAAAAAAAAAATGTCATGAACTAGTTCACCCTCAGGAGCTTCTAAACCAGAATTCCATGCTATTGCAAATTAAAGAACTTCAGCTACAAATTAATTTCTTCTCCTGATTCCATCCACTCAATTGAACCCACAAGACTAAACAGTTTCCTCTTTTCCATAGTATTAAACATATGCAAATTTGCTTTCCTGAGTCAGAGTCTTAATTTATTTTGCCATTTGAGGCACAGTCTGCTAAGTTATGCATTTCAAAATTAGCCACCAGGAGGGATAAGCAGGAGAAGCATTTTCTTTGGGGTTAGTTTTGTACAAATACAAAATATTGGAAGAAAACTTTTAACAATGTGTTTTGGAGAGACTGATAATTAGGGGCTTTATTAGTTTGCAAGCTTTTCTGTTGTAGCCTTTGCAGCACCATCCTCATTAGATCAACATGACTTCATGTGCCCCTTGATATTTAGCAGCTGTGCTGCATAAAATCTGCAATCTTGGGTAACTGCAAAAACATTTTTACAAAATGTCAAATGAGTAGGAGGGATGGGGAAAAAAACCACCACACTTGTATAGACAAATTTTCATTTATTTTAAATAGAATGATTAATAAAAATAATTGTAGTACACCTTTCTGATAACGCTTTGCATGAACACACATGGTTGGAAGTCTCCATACAATAAACCTGAAAAGACATTTGGAAAGCAGAAAAACATAGTGAACTATTGTTTCAGGACACTTTTTTTTCCCCTGAATAAAGAATGTTTTATGCAAGAATAAGGGAAACAAAAAGAACACTGTTGAGGCAAACAATAGCTGAACTAAATGCACGTACTTGATCTTTGTTGTTTCCTATGTTTTGGCAGGGAAATAGGGAACTAGCAAAGATTTACTGATTTGTTTCAGATAAATCAGGGTGCCTGGGGTGGGATGTCAAAATGTTAAAATAGGACATGAAAAAGCCAACATGCAGCTCTGCCAAGCAGATGGCCTTTTCTAATTTTCACTGCATTTCTGAGCTGCTTTTTAAAGTTTTGCTTTTATTTTTGGTCTGCCCCACACACTTAGTGCAGTTTATGTCTGACAGCTCCTGTGAAGAGGAATGCTTTCATTAGGAATGAAAGATTTGCTAAATCTGTAGCACTGGCAGGCGAGAACAGCAATGCCAAGGGCACAAGTAGAATATGCCTTGTGGAAGAACCCTCGTGACCTTAAGGAAATCCAGAACAAAGAGCAGGCAAAGTTTGCATCCTTCCATACACTAGTACACATTTAACATGTATTTCATGTGCATAACATGCATTTCTGTAGCTTAATACATGACAGTATGTGCATGGCATGATCTTAACATGCACATTTCTATGTTATGGCACATAACTCTTTCACGGCTAAACCGAAAAAAAAAAAACTATCCACAATGTGCAGACTTTATATCTTCATTGCATTTCCTCTGTGACACAACTACAATTTGATTTTTTCTATGTGGAGAGGGTGGAGAAGAGCGGTAGCAGAAATAAAGGATGGAAAAATGGGAAGAACATCTTAAAAGTGTGAACATCTTTGACTTGCTGATTTATAACTCATTCTTTTGACATTTCTAGCTCATAAAATCACAGAACCACATAAAACTTTGGGTTGTAAGGGACCTTTAAGGATCATCTTAATGCCTTGAGAGGCTGCCCTAGATCAGAGGCTAGACAGAGTTAAACAAAGTAGGTATTTATTAAAAGGCCTCAAAGGATACACTTTGGACAGTACAAGAGCCCAGCCAGGGCTACAGCCAAGATGGATCCAAAATGGTCACAAAATGGGCAAGCATCACGAGGTTTCACACTTTTATAAAGTTTTGGTCCATTTGCATACTGGGGTTAATTGTCTAACTATAGCTTTAGGTTATGAAGTTCCATCCTCCTTGTTTGCTCTCTTCAGTTCCTCCCTGTTTATGCTTTTTGAGCCTGAAGCTTGTAACAAGTGGCCTCAAACTGGAAAAGGATTGTTTTGTCTACCTACCCTGTGAAGGGAACTTGCTGACGCTTTATATGAAACTCAGAGCTATGCACCTAGGCAGCACAGAATCTGAAAAATATGAAAGCTAAAACTTAAGGCATCAATGCAGTCCAGCACTGGGAAGGTGTCAAAACCCACTGCAATAGGGCATGATGTTCATCATAAATTCTCATCTGGCTGAACAAAGACCCCCGAGATTTGTCAGGGAACCCTTGCGCTTTTATTTTACAATCACCTTCGCTCCAGCACCCAGCCCTCTCTTTCGACTTTGTTGGTTAACAAGCCCTTGGTTTTGCACAGTGCACTTCAATCAGCTCTAAGCTCCTCACAAGGAATTTTCAGAAGTACTTGCTGTGGAAAGATGGCTGAGAGTAAAATCAGAGGAAATTGAGAAGTTATATCCTAACAGAAGCTGTAACGGTACAGAAATGACTGGGTAAAATCCAGCTGCTGTCCCTGGATGGAATGTGGCTGGAATGCTTGAGACCCATCCCACAGTGACTGCCACACCCAAAATCTGCACCTGCAGCACCTGCTAAGGGTGATGGAATGGAGGGTGGGTGGCTGGGCTCTGCTGGAATCCTCACAGGGAGAGAACTCGATGGCTCTGCAGCTGATGAACCCCACAGCATCTGTCAGCCAGGGCAGGGAGGAGGAGATGTCCTGCTGCTGAGCCAGCAGCTGGGCTGGATGAACTCTCCTGGGATGAGCTGGGGTCATGATCAGCTAATTATCATTATATTAACACACCTCTCCATCCAGTGTTACCTGCCCCAGGGTCTGACCACCCCTCACTGGGCACCTGCTCTATGGTTCATCAACTGTGTCAGAGCCAGGGAGAGAAATCTGCACCATCAATAACAAGGGCATGTATGATCTGAGCCACTCCAACTCCACATAAATATAGTATAAAAATAAGTCAAGACTGGGGAAAAATTAGGGAAGATTGTATTGTAACTGCTGAGATCAGTCAGTAGGCTGAACCTGCCTTCTCTGCTGCAGGGACACCGGTGGGGTAAGACCTCTGTGTGTGCTGAACACCTTTATTGGGGTTCAGAGCTCATCTGTGCTTTGATCATGTTTCTGCAGTCAGATGCAGTGATGCTCCCTTGGTCTGTCACAGTTTTGTGTTACAGAGACTCTTATTCCATAAACTGTCCATGGGATCCTTTGGGCCCTGGCTGTGGGGAACAGACTGGAACCAGGTGGGGAGACCCCTCAGAGCTGTTGGGGGTGTCCCTGAGAAAGTCAATCAAAGCCCCTCCAACCCAGCAGGGCTGTCCAGTGAAGGGTCCCTGTAATGGGACACTGACAGACTGGTGGGGCACAAGGGTCTTGGCTTTCCTGGGGCACTGACAGACAAATCCAACACCAAGGGTCAGGACATCTCCCCTCCCCACGTAACACTGCCTCACAAGCCACAGCACATGGCCACAAGCTCCCCACACCCACAGCAAACTTCAGGACTGAGCATGGAGGAGAACAGGAGAGCTGTGCTGTGCCCAGGCAGAGTGAGGGAGGAGAGAAATTAAGTTAGAGAAGACAGGGAACTGAGAGTTTCACCACAATATAAATCCCATATTGGTCCTGCCATGTGGATGATCCAGCGCTGGGGTAAACAAGACCAAAAGAGAGAGGGAAAACAGAATGAGGAGGCCCAACCTGCTGGTGCAGCCTCTTAGGTGTAAGAGATTTTTCATGCAGTTTTGCCACACATGCACAGCCAGCCCTTTGAGCCCTTCTTCAGAGAGTGAATTAAGGGGGGAGGACTGAGCTCTAGTCTCCAGGCAGAGTAGAAAATTGGCTCACAACAGTGCTGCCCCACCTCCAGGCCCCTCTTTTCTGATCACATCTTTCCTGTCATAATAATCAGAATGTCTGAGACAAAATGTGCACAGTCCTCCACAGTAGGGACATCTTCCATCATATGCACTCAATCACACCATTTATGTAATTAATAAAAATAATAAAGTGTTATTCCAAATATTATCTGGTATTAATTGATAGCCATTGATAACAGCAGAAAACCTTTGGGAACAAAATGATCATCAAAAACCCTGGCATGAAGTATCTAGACTCACAATCAATTCAAGCTTGATGACCTTCTGCTGGGTCATTGCTGCTTCATCACACACCATGAAGAACTGACATGATTTGTCAGAGCCAAATCTCCAGCAATAATTCTACTAAGAGGCTGATCTGTTACCTAAGTCATAATTCCAGTTTTAAATCTCCAAGCAGGTGCTGTCAAAGAGTTAAAGAAAATGGCTTAAGATAAACCTCATCCTATTTTATTTTGACAACATGGGTTCAGAGACACTGTTACATGTGATTTTTTTTGTTTTTAATTATTAACTTCATATAAAATTGCAATACTTATGAGTCCTGTTCAGGCACTGGTATCCCACAAACTCAATTTGATATAAATAAAACAGAAATCATCTTTTTCATGTCACTTCTATCACAGGCAGAAAACTTGCACATGCAGAGACACAAGGATATGGAACATGGAATGTTCACAGTCCGTGCTGTTTGATTTTACAAATTTTAGATGCCTGATGTGCTAATGCTCTCTAGTAATCATAAACAGAGCAAAATTGTTTAAAAGACAATTAGAATTAATAGTATAATCTTATCCTAGTGCTATCCCCCTGACTAGATAGGAAGCCTTTAAGCTATATTTAAATAGCTCTGACAATACCACTGTAATACTCCATACTGTTTACTAGGAGAAAAATACAGAGGAGGAACAAAATCTTCCCTGTTTTGGGGAGGATTCAGTACTTTCATTGGGTAACTTCCATGCTGCAAACAAGTGCACCTGATACAAAAAATCCCACACAGTCACAGCTTGTGCATTTCCACTGTTGTCAGCTGTATGGTTTCCTTGTTCCTACTCTCAGCATCCCTGACAAAATAGCTGCAGCAGCCTCCTGTGCTTTTCACAAATAAAAGTAAAGTACCCTATAAGAAATGAAACACAGCTATCCAATATATCCTCTGTTTCCAGAGGAAAGGGAAAAAACTCTTCCAGGATGGGAAAATGAACAGTGTTTTGGTCTGTGTTTTTCTGCTGCTTAGCCATAAGCTAAATAAAGTAGTAAAAATATATAATACATGTTGTCGCACATCCGGGCCAGATGGTGACAGTGGGGGGGCAACAGTCCCCCTCTTTCAGGGCTCTGCAGAATCCCAGCTACCACTGGAGGTGCAACTAATTGAGCTTTTAGATTTAGCTCAATTAGCTCAATTAGCTTAGTGGAGGTGCAACAGAACCAACAGGCCACAGCACGGGCCTGGGGGTGGCACTGGGTTACTTTATTTGGTGTTACACTCCGAGTCTCGGGGTCCCAGGCAATGAGCTGGGGGCAACCAACAGCTTGTAAAGGGGGGTAGGTCTCAAGGGAGGATACAAGGTTCAACTAACCAAAAGCACTGGGGGTGGAACACAAGGGCAAGGGATACAAGGGAGGAAAAAAATACCCTCCTTGGGACAGGAGGGGTTAACAACTGGCTGTGAGAGGAAGGGGTTTGAAACTTGGCAGAAAAGTAGCTAAGTAGCAAAAAGATAAACCGACACCTGGCTCAACTGAATAACAAAGATAAGTCTGTGTCACTCTAAAAACTGGGGGAAAAGCCCAAACAACTACCAAACAACAAATCAAACCATAACCTGCAAAATAAAAACACACTGTAACAACATGTGATAATCCTTATTCTTTTTTCCTCTCCTTTTTCCCTGTCCAGTATTGAATTCTGAAGATGCAGAGCATGTTCAACAAAAATATTTCCCCTTTATCTTTCATTTCTGGACAGCAACTTTCTTGCTGTGTCCGCAGTTCTCAACAATGACAGTCATTAAATATGGGACAGAAATCTCCATCAAACACAGGAACAGAAACAGCTGTTATCTGTGTATTGATTCAGTGAAACAGGGTACTTGTGCTTTTAAAACAAAAAAAAGGTTATTTGCCATTCCCTGAGAGAATGAAATGCTTAAGGTGCCACTTTCACAGGGGACAGAGGTTTACCAACAAATATGACTGAATTTATAAGGGAAAATTTGTTCCATATTTGTTCCAAATTTGTTCCAGAACTGAGAAATACCAGGGCAAGGGCAAGCTGGAATTATTCATAACCATGAAATGTAGCTGCTGATAATTTGCTGCAAGGATGTGGGACATCTCTGTATTTACATTGCAAAAAAGGTGCCTTTTTTTCAAATTCAAAAAAATCAGATATTACAGAAATACATGTGAAAAACAGGTGAGGATGAGCTTCCAGCCATTACAGAAAATTTCAGTATGTCAAATTTCCTGGAAATTTTGCTATTCATCAGTAACGGTGAAGTATGGCTACAATAAACCATGGTACAAATGGTGAAAAAATAGTCCCAAAGTTATAATTAAACAAAAATTGCTCCTTCTGTATGTAATTTTTCCTGGAAGTTAATGGAAGAAGAGCTGTAGCCTGGTTTGTCAGGGACATGGTAGCAGGGGTAAGCAGCAAGCACACGACAGCCCTTGTAAGAGAAACTCACTCATCAATAAGGGAGATGGCTGGGAGAAGGCAGCATTGAGTGCTCACCTGGGGAAATCAGTGTCAGGCTTATTACAAACAGAGGAGTGCATTTAAAATTAAACAGCAGACCTCAATGACACGAAAGCAGCAATTCTGGGGTTTTTTTGCTTGAATCTCAGTGGGCCATCACTAGTGGTTTCCATCAGAAGAATTAATCATCCTTCTCCATTAAATGTTACTTAGCAAAGACTCCTGCAAACTGCAGCCCCTGAACCAAAGGTCTCTCTAACATGTGGGATGGAGAACTGTGCCTCCAAGTGCTGCCCCTCCCTGATGGTGAGAGTCAAGCACAGAGCAAACCACCCTCTGCAGAGGTGGCGAGCCCTGCTGTGGAGGCTGCTCCTGTTGCTGTGCTCTGCTGCACAACATTTATTATAGTCATGGCTTCAGCTGGGGTTTTTCCCTAATATTTCAGCTGAGGTCTTGGAAGAGGCTGGTTTACATCTCTGTGAGTCTGTGTATCCGGCTGCCTTTTCTTACGTCTGGTGCTTTGCCTGTTAGGGTGAGTTAGATCAGAGGCTCTGGAGCGATGGTTTATCACAGACAAACCACTCCATCTGCTCCTTCCTCTTCCTGCAGACAAAGCAGACACAACAGGTTTGGCGTTGTCCAGTGAAGTATTAAAATTCAAACAAACAAGCAAAAGAAAAAGAAACTTCTAGGTAAGAATCAAAATGAAAATTTACACCCCTCTCTCTCTCACACACACTGAAACCTGTTTACTCTGTGTTCTCCAGGATAACACACTCATCAGACTATGAGACTCCTTTTTTTCTTTCTTTTACAACAGGCATCTGATGTTAAAAATATTCTTTGTCATTAAACTTTTTAAAATTTAGCAGTATCCCAGCTCTTTTTAATATTTAGCAGCATCCCAGAATTCAGCATGTGTAGAACACACTTGATTTTTAGGAGCTGTAGGCTGACCTGTGCTTCTCTGCTTTTCTCACTTTTTTTCAGGGAATAAGATGCAGTGAAAACATAGGAACTGTGCTTATGAACATTTAATAATGATTTAGGAATTTAAGATAATTTAGTGCAAGGTATTTTTAAGTTCTCATTAAAATATCTCTGACTTGTACTTGAAACATCAACCTCGTGCATACTCTGTGAAGTAATTTAATATTCATGTCCTGTGAGTTGAGACAAACCTCCAGAGTCAAAGATTGCTCAAGATTTAATTCTTTTGTGGG
The DNA here is from genome assembly GCF_028769735.1 of Zonotrichia leucophrys gambelii. Lineage (NCBI taxonomy): Eukaryota > Metazoa > Chordata > Aves > Passeriformes > Passerellidae > Zonotrichia > Zonotrichia leucophrys. Next base: position 25,120,702 of record NC_088200.1, on the reverse strand, counting down.
CAATATTCTAATCTATTAAAGACATTAGAAATAAATTGCTTAATTAAAAAACTACAACAAACCCAACAGACCTTTCTTGTTAAATTAAAGCTTTTCAAGAAGACTTGATTAATGGTATACTGCATTAATTAATTTAAAATCTATTATCTTTGCATTTCTAAAACACCTTTAAATATGCTTAGTCTTCTATAATTAAGAAAAATAGAAGAATATTTGCAGGAAACCTAAAAAACTACAGGGTTTTCCTTGTGTGAATGGACAGAAGAGAAGTGAGAGAAGTCTTCTCACATCTTTTTTTCCCATCAAAGTTCTTCTGTCTTGTCGCCCTTTGTGTCTCAGATCCTTGACTATCACATGAGGAAAAGAAGGAAATGATGTCTTTGGATGCATTTGAATTGCTTTATTTCTGTATCAATGCAGGCAATAAAAAGCACTTAGATAAACATGAAGTCTCTAACAGAATGGTAAAGTGTGAGGAGATATTAGCCCATGCCATTTAGCCATAAAAATGAATTCAGCTTTGACAAAAATCTCAGGGGGCTTGGTAGAGGTGATTCCTATAGGCTTCCTTCTTTATTTGAACACAGCTTTCAATTTCACAGAGTAAAGGTTCTTCCTAGTCTGTGAAGGTCCAGCCTCCACTCCTGGCAAGGTCCCACAAGGGCTGTGAGAAGCCTCCCAGTACCAAGACAGGGCTGATTAGGGACTTTCTTCTCTCTGACATAGGCTGAATCCCTGAATTAAGGGATTGAGGCAGTAAGTGCTAAAAAGTGCTGCTGTTCAATCAGCTTGTGTCCAGGTTGCCTCCTCTTCTTCTGCCTTGCTTCTGCTGGATCCTGCAGTCACACTGCACTTGCTGGGCAGCCTCTGCTCAGCAAAGCTTCTGACTGCGCCCTCCACAAAGGAATTTAGGGCAGCTCCTTGCAGCCTGGGAGTCTCGCTGGACAGAAAAAGACTGGCAGATCTGCCTGTCCAACCAGCCACAACCAGGCAATGGGCAAGGAAGCTGCAGGAATGTTTAATTTCATCCCAAAAGGGGCACCTTCATCTGCTCCTGTGAGTCACCTCACATTCTCCATTGACTGACTTGATGGATGCCCACCAAGCACATGAGACTCCAAGGAGCTGCTCACATGGACACCTCTGCAGGGACCTGAGATCCACTGAGTGAAAACCCTGCTTGGGATGAGGCAGTTTGACTCTGCTTCACAGAGACTGCCAAAAGGAACACCTTGTCCTTACCAGCTGGGTTTTAGTATTTCTTTTTATTCCATCTACCAGAAGGACATATACATTTTTCTTGCCAAAGATTTCATTACAGTCACCCAATCACAGGAACTATCCTGAATTAGCCTGGATTCAATATTCTGAAATATTCCCCAAAATTCCCCAAGGAATGTTGGGAGAAAAAAAAGTAAGCAGGATTGTGACCTTTGTTTTTTATTTATCATCCTTTTGTGTAACCTGCATTTAGCTGAAAATGCCTTGACTAGCTTTGGCTTTCCTCGTTAAGTGGTTCTCAACTTGCTACCACCACCACAACCCCCGGGCAGGTCATTCTGGTGTTCATTGTCCTAAAGTTCCTCACAAGTTACATTCTGCATGCCCACCATGAGGACTGACAGGCATATGGCTTCAGGAAAGCACCCTCATTGCTGGACTGTGGTTCTGCTCTAATTTCCTAATGCAAATCAATAAACAGGTTCTGGCAACAGGGAATTCTATCAAGTGTGGAATAAAACAGAACTATTATTTCCAGTGCATGTCATTACCTCATTTTCTTATAAATAAAAAAAGTTCAAGCGTTGGTATGTTTGTTTGATTATATCAATTTAATTCTCTTTTCTTCCAGACGGCAAATTTGGTAGCCAATATTCTGATAGAAGTGAAACAGGCGGCCCTGGGCGAGCTGCGGCTGCCCGAGGCCGGAGCCGCCGCCTTCGCCCTGGAGCCGCCGGAGCCGAGTTCGGGGCGGCCCGGGGAGCGCTCGGCGGCTCCGAGACGGCTGAATTGTGGCTGGGTCCCCGTGCTGGCTGCCGGCAGAGCCCCGGCGAGAGGTGCTGGGATGCGGGGTGCCCCCATGGAGGGGACTGGAGCGCCTGGGACAGGCCCTGCACGGTCCGCCCGGAGCCACAGGGGGAGCGCCGGCCCCCGCGGGGCTGGGCCTGGGAGAGCGGAGAGTGGCGGTACCCGAGCTGGGGGGCACTCGGCAGCCTGCGGGGAGGTGTCCGGATAGGAGGCACCCCCGCGACCCTGAAACGTGGCCCCAGAGAGGGGGGAGCTCTGGCAGCCTGGAGATACTGGGAGCACGGACAAGGGGGACCCATGGGTACCCCAGAGCCCTGAAACAGGGACCCTAACAGGGGAGACCCTGGAGCTGCTCTGACACCAAACTGGGTCAGATCCACACTGGGGAGGGGCCCTGTGGGTGTCCTGAGTGTGGGAAGAGGTTTCAGACAAGCTCCAGTCTCTTCCTGCACCAGTGGATTCACGCGGAGGAGAGCACTTCTGCTGCCCTGACTACAGGAAGGGCTTCTGCCTCAACTCCAACATCATCCCTCACTGGCACATCCACACTAGGAGAGGCCCTACAAAGGTCTGGAGTGTGGGAAGAGCTTCTCCTGGCAGTCATCCTTGACCCAACAGCAACAAACCCAACAGTAAGGGCAGCCCTGTCAGTGCCCCCACTGCACAAAGAGCTTTGTCCTCTGCTCCAACTTTATCCCCCATCACAGGATCCATGTTGGGCAGAGACCTGGTGACCCACATTCCCCAAGATCCACATTAGGAAGACACCTGTCCCTTTGCTTGCACCTGGCAATGATGTGAGATGGGACCAAAGAACATGAGAGTTCGGCCATGTCCCCGTCAGTATCTTCAATCCCACCTCAGGCTATTGTCAGAGACAGAGAAAGGAACTCTCTCTCTCTCTCTCTCCCAAGGAGAAGGGTGTCCTTTCCAGGTGGGAGAAAATACATGGTCCAAAAGAGCTGGATTGGTGTTGTCACAGTTTTCCCTTTAAATACTTTCTTTGTCTTATTCCTTCTGTTCTCAATATTGTTGTGCTTCCCAGTAACCTGTTCTTATCCCAGCCTGGGATCTTTGCCTTTTGTGCTTTCACACAGGGCCAGTGTTTACACAGCTGGAGCCCTGATCAGTCACCAGTCACCATCAGTCACCAGTCATCATTTCTGCTGATCCACCCTGTGGTACCGTGGACTCCCTTGAGATTTTGGTATTACTGCAGCTGAATGATGCTTTGCCACTGTTTATGCAAAGGATAGCAAAGCTGATTGCTATCCTTTCCTTTTCATAATTCACCAAACGACAACAAAAGTAAAGTAAAAATGGCAGCTGAAAATAATTTAAGAACGAAAAAACCATTTCCCCTAAAAATAACTTTGTCAAACCAAAACCAGAATCAACCTTACTCAAGGATGTGCTGCAAATTCCACCAACAGACACGAATGTAAAACATGTTTGACACCATAAATGTGGGTTCACTGCTTTCCAAAAGTGATTTCAGCTTCATTTGAGGAGTGAAACAAATTCATGCTTCAGCAGCTGGTGCATGGACTGGGTGCACCACACAGCTGAGCTGGTTTGTGCAGCCAAAAGTAAGGCAAACTTTCTCAGCAGCAGTTGCTTTGCTTTCTGTTTAATTTCTTCTCATGAAAGAGGAGACAGACTTCAGGCTTATGGCTTCAAGAATATTGAGTTTTAACCACTTTGTAATTCACCTCATCTGCCTTTTTGTACAACCTGCTCTCATAAAACAGATGGATTTTTATTTACTGTGGGACATAAGAAGAGCTCAACAACTGCCCCAGTGTTTCATTTCTTCAAACAAAATTGTATACAAAAAAAGTTCCATCAGAGTCAAAGCAAGTTGCTGCATGGTTCAGTTAAAATAAGCTAATTTTCAGAACTAAACCACAAAGTTGGGAATGTGAATAAAGGTGTGAAATTGCTCTAAAATGAACTGGCAAATTCCATAAGTTCATGATTAAGCATTATAGATAAATCAAAAGAAGATCAAAAGAAGAATTTCTTTATTAATCATCACCATATGATCAAAAGATGTTTAAGTCCTGGGTTTCCAACTTTTTTTTTTTTAATGTTACATTTAGCATCATGCTTCAGGGTAAAATAAAAATTGTCATGTTTCCAATTTAGGTAAAGTATACTTTTGAAACTAAACATTTCAGTGCTATTTCTTTGATTTTTAAACAAGTACTGCAACTCTGCGATATTGCTATTGCACAGCTCTTAGGTCACAGTATTTTACTGTAATAAAAGTAAGTTTGATTGAGACTGTAAAACCATTAGCTATTACAGTTTGTTGGTTTGGGTTTTTGTTGAACATATTTCTAATAAAGCCTCTTTTCCTTGCAACATCTTGCTGTTACTCTGGCACTTCTACCACATCCCCTCCTGCAGATGCACACACACAGATGTAAGGCAATCCTTAAATTCAAATCCTTAAATCCAAAATTCAAACTTCAGTTAAGGAATTACAGATTTTGGGGCAGGATGTGGAAGCACTGCAACATAGCCCTGTAGACATAAACATGAAGGTGTGTTGTAAACTCCATATCCACAGCCATGTGACTCTTAGGCAAGAATGATCTTTATATTGAATTTTCTAGACTTTATGGAGCAATGACTTTAACATGGGAAGTAGCTAAGCAGGACGTTCTGACAGGCTTAAGGTAAGGAGCCTTGATCCACAATTGCAAAGAAATTTAGTTCTAAATATACCTGAAAGTGAGATTAAAACACAAACGAGGTTACATATTGGGAATCCAAAGCAATAATACAGCTTGTTTTCATGAAAGATGAAAGAAATAGAAAACTGGGCAAATGCCAAGAAAAATATGAGAAGCACACTAAAAGGGTTACTACCACCATGGGTCCGGCCCTGGTTTCTCAGTCAGGTGTGACCCCAGGCAGCCAGAGCAGCAAGGTGGGGCAGGACAAGCCTCGTAGGAGCAGCCGGGACAGCAAAGGACAGCAATGACAGCAAAGACTCCCGACACTTTGCAGACACTGTGCCATGCTGGGCACTTGTTTATTTAGGGGTGTCTTGCTTTAGGAGAGATGGTAGCAATGGCACATGCAGCACGAGCACCCTCAGGGCAATGGCACATCCAACACATCCCTCATGAACTCCCTCATGATCTCTGCTCTCTTGAGGAGTGCCTGAGTCCATCATGTGTCCAGCTCTGCTGGACAGCTGAACAAACTACCCAGAGCTGGTGAAAAAGGCTGTGAACAGCACTAGCACCATCTCCCTTGGAACAGGAGAACACCTGTAGCTGATGCTGAGTCAGTGCAATGTGCTCATGGGTGCTTTGGCAATAGAGCCTTGACTCGGTACCGTGCAGGAGACACCCCCTTGTCTGATTTTGTTTTGTTTGCTTTTTGCTCCCACTGCTGACACTGAGCTGCTGTGGCTGAGCCTGAGACATCACAGACATCCTACCCTGTCAGCAGCAGCCCTCATCCAGAACTGGCTATAAAATATGAGCAAAGCAGCTGGGAACAGCAATGTATGGAATCCTATGGCTCAGAAGCTCTTATGTCAGAGCCCTATATTGCCTGTGCCTTGTGCCTATCAGCACGTCCTTCTCTGTGCACAAAAAAAGTGATTTTTTTTTTCTTTTTTTTTTTTGCCTAAGAGCTCTTGAGAAGCAAACATTCTCCTGAGACTCCCATGAGTGAAACTGTTAAGTTCATTATTGGGAAACAGACAGTAAGGCCAGAGTAGCAGAGCAGCCAGGAGCTGGTCACTCCCTGCAAAGGGCTGGTGTATGATGTAGAAACACCATGTTCCAGGATTGCCATGATGGGTAAAGAAAAGGGGACTAACAAGAAGAAAAACCCAACAAACCAACCAACCAACCAACCAACCAATTTAAATTTTTTAACTTATTTTTAGATAACTTTTGGTAGATAATTTTGTAAATACACAGTAAATGACACACTCGTGTTAACTGTGCCTGGGTCCTTTCACCTGCCTGTCCTTTATCATGTGAATTTATTACACTGGATACTTTTATCCACCACTGAATCTTGCAGAGATTGGCAAAGGAAACTTGTATAGAGGCAGCAGTAAAGTCACACATACATTCCAGAAGTATAGCCCTTAGCACAACCCAGGCACACCCCTGACACTTTCCAGCAGTATGAGATAACCTCTACCTGGCAATAGGCTCTTCAGGCTCAGGGTGCTCTTTCCTGAAGCCTTTTCTTAGCACAGTGGTCCACTCAGCACTCAGTGAGTTAACTGCTGAGTGGAAACCAAACACCTTATCATGTGGAACCGGTTGTAAGGTTAAAGTAAGTTGTTGAGGTCTGGTATTTTTATAAATGAGTTTTGTAATGTTGAAAGTTGATTTCCGACCATTGGGAAAGCCGAAGCGAGAGGGGACAAAGGAGGAGCTGGGTCCGAAGAGAGTCACGTGCACGAGTGTGAGGAGAGTCGGCTTACCACGGGATTGGTGTGGCAATAGCCTTATATGTTAAGGATTGTTGCAGGTGTGTGCAGTGTGCCTCTGGATGTGGCTAAGCACTCTTTTATCTTATTTTTGTCGCTTGTTGTAGGTTAATAAATTATTTTTAATTTTAAGAAGTGAGGATCGTTTCTCACAGGTGGAAATAAAGGCGAGGCCCAAGCTGCCCTTTTTCCTCACACATATGCACCCAGAACGTTCCAAGCTAACAGTCCTTCCAGTCTCTCATACTTGCACACGTCTGACCAGTCTTTCACTCCTGACTCTTCTGGAAGCATCACTCCAGAGCTCTTCCAGAAGCTGTTCGATGGTCATGACTGAGGGAGCTTTTCCTGCAGCCGTCGAAAGGGCTCCGGGGCCCTTGGCAGAAGATGGGGGTCAGGGAGAAGCACCGGTCTGAGACAGGAGAGAAAGCAGAGTCCAGAGTTCCCCTGGCAGAGAAAGAGAAGTTTATTTCCGTCTCCAGGACCCCTGCCCTCGGGAGCGCCGCTGTCTGGAGCGCCGGCGATTCCTTTTCCGGTGGAGCTCCAGGACGTCCTGGAGGCTGGGGCCCCTCCTCTTTCGGAAGTGGGAGCGCCTTGGGGGCGAGCGGTGGCCGCTGAGGAGGGTCGGGGTGGGGCTGGGGCTGCGGCCGGGGCTCGGGCCGGGGCTGCGGCCGGGGCTGGGGCCGGGGCTGCGGCTGGGGCCGGGGCTGCGGCCGGGGCCGGGACCGGGGCCGGGGCCGGGGCTGCGGCCGGGGCGGGGGCTGCGGCCGGGACCGGGGCCGGGACCGGGACCGGGGCTGCGGCCGGGACCGGGGCCAGGGCCGGGACCGGGGCTGCGGCCGGGGCCGGGGCCGGGGCTGCGGCCGGGGCCGGGGCTGCGGCTGGGTCTGCGGCCCTGGGCAGAGTGAGCTGCCGGTTCCTGGCTCTGCTCCTGGCTCTTCTCCTGGCTCTGCTCCAGGGTCCGCTCCTGCCTCTGCTCCGGGCTCTGCTCCTGCCCTATGCGCAGAGACACGGCTGAGAGCTGCCCGGGAGCCGCAGTGGGACCGGCTGCTCCCCGCCCATCCGCAGCGGCCCCGGCCGGGCTGCTGCTCTCTGCGGCGTCCGCCCCCCACTCCTGGGCCCCCCACGCTTCTGCCAGCGTCAGGCGCAGCCGGTCCCACACGGGGGTCAGTCCACCGAGAAGTCCCGTCCACACCCTGGACAGTAAACCCGCCTCGGGCACAGGATGAGGGGAGACTATGGAGACCACGGAGCTGCGGCCTGTCTCTGTGTGGTTGGTGACTTGAGGCGAAGCTCCGGCCGGGGTCTCCATGGCCGCGGCTGCTTGGCACAGCAGCTCTCCATGAGCCCAGAAAAAAAGCCACTCTGAGCCCGCACTTGCCCCAGTATAAATATTGGGCGTCTTGAAGTCGCAATGCATCCCCTGGTGACATCAGAGTCATCCAGTGAGGTCATCCCATTGTGCCAACATTGTGACCCTATGTTGATCTCACAATCTGTGAGTTACAATCACTAAATTTCTATTAAGTTACTATCACAAAACTCAAGATTGTAACAGTTCCTTTATGAGTTTTGGAAATGCCAGAGACTTCCATCATTTCTCTCTTTGACTTGGAGCCACTTTATAACAAGTTCTGATATTTTTTTTTTTACTTTTTTCTACGATGATTTAACCCTCTCAAGTTCTTGCAAACCTGTTGTTTTCATTTATAGTTTTACAGTAATTTTCCCATAATGTTAAGCTGTCCAATTTCTAAGAATGCCCAACAGTCCAATGCAGTATTTCTGACTCCTGCTGGGCAGAGCTGTTGCATGGACCAATGACACATCTGGTGGCTATGAAAACTTCACTGAGAAGTTGTGTGTGCTGAGATAGAATTGTTTATACAATGTATACATTCCTTCTCATGTTCTGAAAATAAAATTTATCCACTCTCTCTAAGACATAATTCTAGCAACACTTGAGACTGATAATTAGTATTAACTTAATAACTAAAATTACACTAATTGCGAACATAACCTAGCAACAGCAATGAACCCTGTCTTTGTTTTCCTTCATTTAACTAAAGAAATTTCTAGATCTCAAATTATGCTCCAGTTCAAACTCATGTTTGTCAATGCATTGATTAGAAATTTAGATCTCAGCAGTGTCTTTTCCCTTGAGTTTTCTATGAATCTAATATATTCTACCTTGTTCAAGAAGCAGTTGTTGTGACTCGTGTTTCTTGGGTCTGTTTTGAATGCCAAGAAATGCAATCCTTGCTCTTCTGACACAGCTCTCTGTTCATGATGTGGGACAGTGAGTGCTTATGTGCAGGAGCTGATGGAAGGGACAGGGACCAGGACGCAGCAGGCACAGCGCCAAGCTGACAGAGGGATGATCTCTGGCAGTGGCACTGAAGGAGAAGAGTTTGCAGGCAGGACAGAAAATGGCTCTTTGTTTCACCTCTTCTTTCACTGCTGCTAAGAATGTAGCCTGGAGCGAGCTGGGAACACCAGAGCATGGAGCCCTTTCCAGGCAGGGCTGCATCTGCTGAAGGGGCAGAGGGAGCCCAGCAGGGATCAGACACAAAGCAGCAGGGGACTGAGGAGCCCCTGTGGTGGCAGCGAGCAGCTTCGGGCTCTGGTCACTGCTGGTGGCATTTTCTATTGAACCATCTCCAAGGACTTCTGTTGTGCTCTGTATTTTTCCTACCCTGTCAGCAGCAGCCCCTGTCCAGAAGTGGCTATAAAATACGAGGAAAGCAGCTGGAACAGTAATGTGTGGAATCCTATGGCTCAGGAGCTCTTATGAATAGTCATTGGTGGAGTTCTTTTTGCCTAAGAGCTCCTGAGAAGTGAATGTTGTGCTGGGATTCTCAGGAGTGTGTGAAGTGACTGCCAGAACCTGGGCTAGCACTTAGAACTCCAGCACCATGCCAGGAGTGGGGAACTGCCTTGGTGTGGGGATTTACCAGAGGCAGAACCTTTAGAGTCACTTGCTCTAAGGTGCCAGACACAAGCCCCAACAGGGACCAGGCAGAGGAGAAAGGAGGAGGCGTTCAGTCTTGAGGGTCCACAAGGAACAGTTTATTCCTGGTGAAGGGAGCAGGATAAAACTAGCCCCTAGCTCTGTTCAAGGGGTTTTGTGCAGATACAAGTCAGGGGGTGGATACAAACAGCTAACTAATATGGAATCCTTAGGGGAGCAGTGAGGGGATTACATCAAGTGTCTGGGGCGAATTTGGGTAGGAGGGTGGAGAGGATGGGTGACATAGGCCTATGGGGCTTTGAGGAGTAGAGGAATTCCAAAGGGATATTGCAGACAGGGATTGGCCCCAGGTTTAAGTGGCAGGGAAGGTCAGGTATAAGATACTGGGTAATGGCATGAGGGACAGCTTTGAGGGTAAAACCCAGGGGTAAAGCAATTCAGGGACAACACAGGTGTGGTGTTGTGAGGTCCCCAGGACAAGGTGGGAGATGAGAATTTGACTCCATGTTCTCAGAAGGGTGATTATTCTATTCTATTCTATTCTATTCTATTCTATTCTATTCTATTCTATTCTATTCTATTCTATTCTATTCTATTCTATAACTAAACTGGGAGGATACAGCCAGAAGGCTAGATAAGAATGATAATAAAAACCCATGACTGATATCAGAGTCCCAACACAGCTGGACTGGGATTGGTCATTAATTAAAAACAATTCACATGCTGGGTAAACAGTTCTCCAAATCTTATTGCAAAGCAGCAAAGCATGGAGAAGCTGAGGTTTCTCGTCTTGCCAGGAGAAGAAATCCTGGCAAACGGATTTTTCAAAAATATCATGGTGACACACAGAGGTACAACAGAACTCACACTTAAGAAGAAGTCAATAAAATAAATTTGAACTGCAACAGTGTAGCAGTTACATTCATTGCAGGGAAACAGAAAGTAAGGCCAGGGCAGCTGAGCAGCTGGGAGCTGGTCACTCCCTGCAAAGGGCTGGTGTGTGATGTGGGAACACCACGTTCCAGGATGTGCTCAAGGTGCTGCAGGTGAGGTTTGGGTTCATTCAGAGGGCAGTCAGGATGGTGAGCACAAGATCCAGCTGCAGTCCCCATCCATGTCCCTTTCAGTGCTGGCTTTAGGGTGTCTGCAGCCTGGATCCAGAGCGCCCTGGGGGGCTGCTGTGGCTGCCTTTGCACTCAGGGTGAGGATGCCCAGGAGCCACTGAGGCCGGCAGTGGGGACCAGGGCTCTGGGGGCTGTGACATGCCAGGGCACGGGTCACAGTGGGAGCTGGGAGCAGGGCCACGGCCAGCTTGGCAGCTGAGTGACATGGTTCTGCAGGTGTGACATCACAGAGGACAGGTCACGCTGGCACCTGTGTCCAGGGGCAGCACCGGGCAGTTGGATTCTGGCAACCAGTGAGTGCATACACAGGGGGACAGCTGGCTAGGGACTGGGAAAGGTGCCCTGGGGGTTTAAAGCCAGAGGGAGAGCTGGGACCTTCAGGGCAGGGCACTGTCCCCAGGGCTGGGGGAAGTGGGGCTTGGGGCTCTCAGCATGGCTGGTGTCAAGAGAGACTCTGGGGACATTCCAGGTGCCACCTGCCCCCTGCTCCCTCCCAGCCACACGAGCTAAGCCCCCTTTCTCCCACTAGGCCATGTCTCCAACAATGGCCTTCCTCCTGACCCTGTTAGCCACCCATGGTGGGCAGAAGTTGAATCTAAAAATTGAAAAGGATGATGTTAAACGGATGCTGGAGCGCGAGGAATATCTGCACCAGGAAATGACCCGGCTCCTTCAGGAGATTCGTGAGAACAAGTCCATCATGGAAAGGCTGTTCCTTTCGCTATGGCAGCTGCCGTGGCTGCCTTTGGTCACTGAGGCTCTTCTGCTCTCTCTGGCCTTCTGGCTGGTAAGGAGATGGAAGCGCGGCTCTGCCAGCTGCAGGATGCAGGAGGGATCCAGCAGCAAGTGGAACGTTGTCAGGGAGAAGTTCAGCAGCAAGGAGAAGGTCAGTGAGCATGAGAAGGACAAGGGCTCAGACTGGGGTGGCAGCACATTGGCTGTGCCCAGCCCATCACCAATGGGCAGATCCAGGATAAGGCTGGAGTGCGCTGTCAGCAACCTGATCTCATTGGGAATGTCCCTGCTCATTGCTGTGGGGTTACACTGGATGGTCCATAAAGGTCACTCCCAAGCCCAGCTGTTCTGTGATTCTGCAGCAGGGCCTGCCCAGCACGAAGGTGCTGCAGGAGCTGGTGGACGAGCTCCTCGGTGTCTGCCGAGTGCTCTCCCGGAGGAGCTTCATGCCGGAGCTGCACCCAGCTGTTGAGATGGACACCAGCCCTGCAGCCTGCGGTGTCCAGGAGCACGGCAGCACCTACCGCCCGCTGGTCATCCTGCGGCCACCGCCCGGCCACTCCTTCATCCTGGAGAGCACCAAGTGGCCGCCAGCCAGGCGCATCCGTGTGGCGCTGGAGTGCCTGTGCTCCGGGGAGCAGCTGCTGGGGCACACGTGCTTTCTGCACGCCTCCGGGGGCCAGCTGCCCACGGATCAGGACTGGTACCTGATGGACACCCTCTGCACGGGCTCCTACTTGGATGCTAAGAAAGTGACCCGCTGGGTGCAAACGTTGGTGCTGTCGGCCTGGCTGCTCCTGCCGCAGTCGCGCCACTGCCAGCTCACGGCGCTGCCCTGCGGCAAGTCCTGCGGCTTCCGGCTGAGCGGCGCCTCTGGCCTGCACTGCAGCATCGAGATGGCTCTGGCCGTGCAGCGAGGCTGCTCAGGGGCCTGCCTGAGCCTGGAGTAGGCAGCAGCGGCTCTGCCAGAGAGCTGCCGCCTCTCAGACACACTGCCACGATGCCACTGCTGCTGAGGTGACAGCGTTGCAGCCCAAAATGAGTTGAGGAAGGTGAAGTCAACCATTCCTCATGGGACTGTTTTTTGTGTTCTGTTAGGATTCTTTAGTTGCCTTATTATCAACTCTGAAAATTTTAGCGAGATCATAATACTTCTAAAACCTCCCAAGGCAGAGCTGAGGAGGTTAACATTATTTCAAATATGTCTAAGTTTTTTTGAGAAAAATTACACATCCATAGGAGTTTTCCTACACCATTTTTTTTATTGTTAAAAATAAAATAAAGTCCTTTGACTAGTACTTGGTCTCCCCACAAGTCACTTGTGATGAGAATACAGACAAGTCTCAAACATTAGTAAATTGTCAATACAAGCGATTACAGTGGCAATTAAAAATTTCATTGGGTCTCCACAGCTCCATCTCAACTCTAGGAAGGTTTCTATTAAAAGAAAAGAGAACATTTGGCCCTCTAGACACCCATTATCAAAAGGAAGGAAAAGCCTCTTGTATCTGTGCCAAAGGTGACAGAGCCTAAGTGAAAAATGATCGTCACATCTTGATTTAAAACTGCTGGCAGCTGCCCCGCACCCAGACTGGTTCTTCTGATCTTCAGCAGGGAGCTGGGGGTGTTCCTAGGAAAAGAAAACAACACAAACTTCCTGGGCAAAACAAGCTGTGTAACTGCATCAACTTGGGATCTTTTGGGTGGGGCTTGTAATATATGTTAGAAATAATTCATGCTATCAAGGAATGTATTTTATAATGATTGTGAAATCTAAACGAGTCTCCGGCCACAAGCAGCCCGAGAGGCGGATGTCTGTTCAAACTCCAAAATTCCTGGAGTCGGCCAGATAACAATCGGCACTTTAGCCCAAGAATAAACGCACCCAGCACAATGATCACCATTATCCCGAGTCATCGGAAGACGCCTAAGAGCGATCACCGCCCTGTTGATAACATCGATCAAGATGGCCAAAGTCTCCAGAAAGATACATGTGAATATGCGACTTCTCGGATTCCATCAACACTGGCTATCAACAGGGAAACGGCGACTGTCCAGCTCTGCACAGTGAAAGAACCAACTATGAAGAGTTACAAAAGAAACTGGGACTCCTTCACCTCAGGCATAATAAACGGTATAAAATATCCCTGCAAGAAGCAGCTCCCGTGAATGAGGGGGGGTCCGATGCGATAGAGGTCGGATCCAGGTTCACCGAGCGCCGATCCCGGGCTCAACGCTGTCTTTTTGGCTGTGGTGGTTTTGAGGACCGTATTTTGGTCGCAGAAAAAGATGAATCTTTTTGTATTTTTGATAATTTGGCTTTCGATTGATCCTTTATAACAGTGCTGTAACTTGCATTGCATTAAGTGCTCGCTGCACTGCTCTTGTTGCTTCTCCCAACTTAACAACTACTATGATGCTACATGCAAGCATAACTTAGCACCAGCAGAGAACCTCCTCTTTGTTTTCCTTCTGAATTAGAACAAAAAACATTTGAGGAGAAATAATCTCTGAAAATCTGTTCCTCTTCAGCTCCAAGTTGATCCATAACAATTCTAACTAACAGACTATTAACTTTTCCAGAAACTCTTCCACACTTATGGCTGAGGGAGCTTTTCCTGCAGCTTCTAGCACCTTTTCACAGATGCCACCCCCATAGCCCCCCTGCTACCAAAACCAGGTCATGCTAACTCAATACAGGTATTACTCAAAGAAAGAAAATACGCACAACTCCTGAAGTGTTCCCCAGCATCCCACTGGAATACACACATCACTGCCAGAGCTCACAATATGCATTGAACCCCACAATTTCTTCAAAGGCTCCAGCAGATTTTGGGACAAGTTTTCAGCAGAGAGACTGAAATCTAAGGAAGTATGTTATTCTAAAATTTTCATCACTGTTCTGGAAATAATTTAAACAGCTTTATATCTGATTTATTCTTCATAAAGAATCCTGTTGGTGACACAGGATAATCCTTCAAATGTAAAATTTTCATATCTTTGGGTTATTTTCTACAGTTAAGTTAAAGCAGCTTCATTTCCATCCCAAACCTCTATCCAAAAACTGCTGCAGTATTGTAAATGCTTCCACTAGTAGTAAGTAGTAAGTAACTTTCTTTATGGATGATTTTGACCTGACGCTTTTTCCAATTTGAAAATTGGAAAAAATTGCTCCAAAAATTGCCTTTTCCTTTTTGTCAGAAAAAAAAGAAAAGTTACTGTGCATCACTGGAAAGGTGGCAATTTTACATTTTTCTGCAGCGTCTTCTATAATAAAGGAGATATTGGAGAGCTGAAGACTGCATTGGGCTTCACCCAGCAAAACTTGCTGTTTGCAACAGCAACCTACAGTGAGTGCTCAGAGAAATCCTTGTTGCCCACATGAAATCTTTCAACATTTTCCTCAGGTATTGTTGAAAGACAAGGAATAAAGAACCAGGACATTTTTGAACATTTAAATTGAGGTAATTATGGATCTTAGTAATATAGCTTCAAAACCATGTGGAGAAGACTTGCTGTCTAAAGACAGCTGTGAAGGTGTTTTTAGCATGTGGATGTGGCTTCATGGTCACTTTGACTACACAGAGTAATCTGGAATTTAACCTGTGAAGAGCTCTTTTATTTCTGAAAGTGGTAGAAAGGATTGAGGGGAACTTAATGGGTTTTTATAGGGTTCAGTGCAAGGAGAACATAAAGTCTTTCACCAGTTTAAACTTCTGGTGTTTCAACTGAAAATGCAAAAAGCCAAAACAATAAACCAAATAATTTGTAATTCAACCAATATTTATGTCACAATAGAGTTTCATTTAGAACGCATTGAATCATTCCAAACAGAGTTAGCAATACCAAACCCCAAAATCTCAGGTGTGGCGTGAATTTATTCAGTTATTGTGGGTTATTTTGTTATTTTCCCCTCAAGTTGTCTGGAGGTAAGTATGGGGAGGGGAAAATGATGTGTTTGAGAAAACTTTTTTTTCAGACCACCTGTGACTTAAATTATAATTTTGGTAATATTATGTCACATCTTCTCATGATACCATTTACAATGTAAAATTCTTTTATTCTCTTGAGGGAAAGCACACTCACTGGTTAGGTGCTTGTTTCTAGAGTGATATCACATAGTCACTAAAGGCTAATATTTATCTTCTGCTAATGGGCCAGAAGTCTGGAAAAATCCAAATTTTATGACACTCAGAGCTTTCAAATCTGTTGCTTTAGAGCTTAAGCATTTATGTTAGTCCTGCCATTTTTGAGCACTAACATTAATACTAAATCAATAAAAATATACCATCAAATATTAAAAAATATCTGTAAAATTAATTAACTTGAAACTTTACCCTAGATTATTGGGTGGTTTTATGTGTCAACTGTTTGCTTGAAAAATATTTTTAAAAAAATTCCCAGATAATTTTTGAGGGGCAGCCACCTGGTTCCATCACAAAAATCTGAAAATAAATACCATTTCTACATTTCAAAAGATTCATAGATGTGTTGTTTGGTTTATTTTTGGAGTTTTTCAAGCAATAAACAGCTTGATAGTGGATTTGACAGATAATTGTAGAAAAAAAAAGGGGAGATATATTTAATTCCATATTTGAGAAATCTCTATTGCCAAGCCCTTTTGAGTTCTGAATTTACAGAACACTATATGTCAGAACCCAGGACATCCCTCTGGCTGTCCTGAGCAGCCAAGACCCCTGCCAGGGGGCTCAGAGACCCTGGCACAGAGCCCAGGATGCCGGTGGGTTTGGTTATGACCCATGGAGCAAATTACCATCCTTAGATGAAGATCTGCAGGCCACGACAGTTAAGTAGAATAATGGTAAATTTATCATGGGGTGAAAAAGTAGATTTTGGGGTTTCTAGAATGGGAGTTCAGGGGGCAAGATGGAGGGATCTGGGCATGTCCAGCCCTTTTCTTTCTTCTTCTTGGCCTCCATCTTCTGCTGTGATGTTGGCACTTACAGATTAGTTTAGATTAGAAGCTCGCTGTCTAACACAGGTGACAGGTATTGGAAAGTGATTGTAAACATTGTACACGTAATTTTTAGTATAAAGACATAACACCACCCTGGGGGCAGGCAGAGTGCCTGGAGCTGTCTTGCTCAGCTGGACAGGAGAAAAAATTTTATAGATAAGGAACAATACACAGCCTTGAGACTGAGAACTGAAGAGCTCTGACTCCTTCTTTGAGCACCGGACTGGAAAAAGAGACTTTCTAACATTTTCTCGGGGTCACTCTGACCAGTGAGAGGCCCTGGGACAACCATATACATTCATCAAAAAAAAGACAGCAAAATGTCTTGCTCCTGGTAGAAGAAAAATTGTAAACTTATTAGACATTGATAAAAATGTTCATACATTCAATGAGAAAGGCATGTACTTTCAAAAATCCCAAAATAACAGGCAATTTGTTGGGTTTTTTTCACACAAGTTGTTGCAAATAATAGGAGGCTACAAAAATCCATGGTTTTGTATTTGAAGAGAAATGGTAGAAGACTGCTCTTCAAAATTCTGTGATCCATAGGCATGTGGAGTAACCCATATCAGATCCTGTAGGGGGATAGAATGTAAGAAAATAATGTAGAAAGTAATCTTACCCCTAAGGAGTTGCAGCTGGGCCAATTATCAAAGATTAGGACAGGCCTGACTTTAACAGGCCACAGCTGTGACCAATGAGAAGAAGATGCTATAAAAGTGTGGGGTGGCCCCTTGAGAAGGGAACTGGAGTCAGTGGCTGCTTTGCAAAGAGGAAAGAGTCAGTGCTCTGAGGAGGAGCCCATGAGAAAACAATAAGCAGGTATGAAACTTTTGTGATAAGGAGACAACAGTATGGAACCCCTGCAATGGGATGATGACAGGATCGTAACTCAATCAGTTTTTTCATGGGATGCATTTTTACAGACAGTCCTGATTTCCATTTTACTGTGAGTCAACTCTGCAGGGAATCAGAAGTTCATGTTTAGATTCATCTGGATTCACATGAGAAAAAACTTCTGAGCAATATGATAAATTTCAGTAGAAATTAGCGTTCATCATCCCTCATTTAAACACTTACAATGTTGATTGTGCTCCATAAATGTGAAGGTAGTTTGAGCTCTCCCTTTATCTGTGCTGAGGGAAGTATTTTCAAATGTCCTATGGCTGAACATGTTACATCACACAAAACACTTTTTGGAGCCCTCTGCCACTAATTCCACCAGAATTCACGAACTTCTTGTTGAAATGTACTTTTCGTTTGTCCAGTTTTGTGTGTCAGGGCAGAAAACACTATAAATTTATGTGGTCTGCATTTTTAGCTCAAATAAAATTTAAATCAATTTTGACCTAGAACTGAGAACTGATAACTGTCCAGAATAAAAGTCTTACTGAAAACCATTTTCTTTTTGTTATTAACTATGTATCTGAATTTGTTGATAGCTTAGGCATATGCAACCCCAGAAAAAATGCAAATCTGTGCTATGTGTTTCAGTCTTAAGTCCGTACTGAAGGCACATAATGGAATAAAACACCAAAACCGGAGTGAAAGGGCAGCCCAGTCACAGAAAGCACTCCATCCTCAAACTTCATGCATGTGGTCATGCACGACCTTTTTCTTTCCTTTTGTTTTTTAAATTTTTAATGAATTTGAGTCTGTTTGAATTCAGTATGTATGAGACTTAAAATCGCAAACTTTATCTGGCTCACCCGATCCATTATTTAGCAAAATACTCTTCTGAAAGGCTTGAGAGAGGCCCTTCCAAATGGCAGGAGGGACAAACTCCAAGCTAATTACAGCTAGCTGGATCTTTTTAAATTCCAATCCTGAGCAACTGGGAGGGTAATACCCATGAGAGGTTGTGTGTAAGCCTTCCTAGCTCAATTTCTGCAGTTCCTAAATCTGGCAATTTCAGATTCCATAGCTGTGTCAGCTGCTGTCCCAGAGTCCCTCCAGGTCAGAAGAGTACTTTCAGAAAACAACACATTTGGACACTTCCAGCTTCATAACTCTTGGCTTGAGTATATATTTGTAATGTTAAAAATGCACATTTTGTTCTGCATCTGCTGATCTCCATTCTCATGTGCAAAGTAATTTGTGAGTTTCATTGATGAGTTTGTTGTGTCAGATTAACAGCATTCCCTGGAAAAATCTTAGCCCTGATTTCTTCCAAGCTCACATTTCCTTTAGAGATACTCAAACAAATCCTAGAAAAACATCATGTCTGTTTACCAATTGTTCCTCAGAGGATTTAAAATTTTAGGAAAACACTTTTCAGCTTAAACTAGCAGTCTGACTCAGATGTACAGAGAAAACAAAAATATTAAAAATGGAGTGTACTATATTTCCTTGCCCACCATGCCATGCTTGAAAAATATGATTTCACTATTTCTGGGACTATTCTAGGAAGTGCCCACATTTCCACAGAGTCCATTCCCATTCATTCATAGAGGCCCTGTGTGGATTTTGCTGCTCATCTCATGTGTCAATCTTCAAGATGTGGTCTGTGACTATGAGAGAACAACTGATTTTCCAGCATCTTTGGACCCAAAATTGTGCAACCCAGTCTCATTTCCAGCAGAGACATTAACAATGGCATTGGAAAAATGAGAATATTAGCTGAGATTTTATAAATTGCCAAAAATAATTTCCATGTCATAAGATTTTTTTTTATTTTGGGGTTTTGTTGGCTGGAATTTGGCACAGAAACACAGGAGCCCACAGGCAGTTTTGGGGATTTTGACCACTGAGCTTCCCAGTTTGCAGACAGGTTTCCAACTAGAGGTCAGCAAGCGGCCATCGGAGTATTCTCTGAAAATCTGCCTCTCCAGGTGTGGAAGTGACCTTATTTTTCAGAAGTGCTGCCCGCCTTAATGAGAGGAAAATACAGCTCCTGGTAGAAACTCTCCTGTTTAGATATCCAGAACTAGTAAGTTACTTCTGGTAAGTCAGATGAGAAAATATTGAATGAAATAAATTATTATAACGTCCAGTCCTTGTGAAAAAAAAAAATATTTCTTTATCTTGGGAAGAAAGGGGCTGAAATATTTATTTTGAAATATGCCAATTGAAAAATATTTTTAGACAGGCATTGCAGTTGGGTAATTTTTTTATCAAGGAAATTTTCCCTAGGAGAAGGGAATGAAGAAGGAAACTTTTCAAAGGCTCCTGTGTCAATACCACTTGCTCCAAGCATCACAAAAGGATTCATTTCTTCTGGCAGACAGAGAATTCCTCTTGGGGGCATTTAGACATCTCTTTAAAAGATATCAAAGAAAAGTTATTAGTGAAACTGTACCACCCTAAATTTTAGTGTAATACCTGTCTAAGCAATTTTTATGGTTGTTCTGGCCTTGTCTTTTTTTCTGTCTTCTTCTGTAAAAAGGAAGAATCCCTCAAATTGTAATTGGATTATTTGTGGAGGTGACTACAGATTAAAAATAAAAGAAATCATATGTGGCAAAACAGAATGAAGAATTTAATTAAACTAACCATTGCAGCCTAGCTGAGAAATCTCCATCCTGAAGAAAATACTAAGAAAAAATCCTGAGAAATCTTTACTGTTGAAGTTGAAATCTTGGAAAATACTGGATAAAGATAGTGCTTGAATGATTCATTTAAACTTTGCCTTTAAAGTAAACAGGCAAGATAAACCCATAACAAAACACATTTCAAACTACCCATATCTCCATTTGCTTTTATTTTTTTTCTTTATCTGCATCTTGCTTAGAAAAACACAGATATGAGGGCTCCAAAGCACAGATAAAAAGACGAGAGTAACTAAAAGTTAAAATGTCCAGGAGGATTAAAAGCCTGAAATTTGATTACCTATCAGATGTTCCAACAATAAAACATGGATTTAAGAAATGACAATTTAAAAAAAAAAAATGTACTGACCTTGAAATTTCATGGCAATGGAAAAGTCCAATTTTAAACAAATGTCAGAGTGCCTTCCCTCATTCTTAAATAACTCACAGTGAAAAAATTTCTATTTAAGTGATCTCTATTTCTTTTTTTCTTAAAGTTTTCTTAAGTTTTTCTATTTGCAGGTTTTTCCTCTCAGTAGCCTAGAACATGATATTGCAAATTATAAATTATTTGTGAGTGTCAATTTTTTTCTTATTCAATTTTTAATTTCTCAAATTCAGCTTGGTGATGACTAATGGAATTTAGCTTCAAAAGCCTTCACTTGGCTTTTGAAGCTAAATATTTCAAATATTTCAAATTGACCCGACATGTTCAGTGTTTTTTTTTTTAACATTAAAATTAAAATCAAAATCCTGCAGGGTTTTGTGGGGTTTTGAGATGTGTTTTGTTTTGTCTTGTTTTGTTTGTTTTTATTCCATCTCTGCACATCCAGGAAATAAAACAGGAGCTGAAAATTTATTGGAATTAATATCTGTATGCAAGGAACGAAGCTTACTTGTCAACAAATGTAAGAGGTACCTTTATGCATTTTTCTTTTAAAAAGACTGCATATGTGGCTTAAACAAAGTTGTGCTGTGGGTTTTGGGGTAGTTTTTTTGTCTGATTATTTATGTTTTGGTTTTATTCTAAAAGCTTACACTGTCAAGAACTGTCTGGCCAGATATTTTATTCACAATGTTAGATTTCTGGTGAATACCAGAGAAAGCCACAGAACATTTAATACACGAAGAGAGGGTGCTCAGATTCAATAACAGTAGAAACTGGTATATCACTTAATCCAGGTGATGTTAGCAGTATGAGGGTCTTCAAATAAGTGTAAATGTTGGTTCTCAGTGTTCCCTGGGAAAGCTTTATAAAAGCACAGTCACCATATGTAGCGGGGAGATAATCTGAATTTTGGAAACTGAAACAAGAGTTGTGCAGTTGAAACTGTAGGAGGAGCATTGGTTAAGTGGATGCATTTCTCATGGGAATGATGCACAAGTATATGTATTATACACCACATGTAGCTGAGAACAGAGACTTGAATATTTGCCTCCTGTATATTTGATAGAACTGGTGTCCTTCCAGGCACAATTCATATTTAATTGTATTCAGTGTGGAATAGCTCAACTCGATGCCGAAAAGAAAAAAATGTTACAATACATAAAATGATTTACTGTATAAAGCAAACTATTTTCTGCTCAATAAATTCACTTTATTGCACAGATAACTTGTACTATATTCACTTTTAAATGGTGAGCATCTTTTAACTGCCAAATAAAACGCACCTGCCTTTACTTACTATTTGTGTTTCTTCATACGTAGCATGGGATCATTAAATGTGTTTGAAGAACAGCCAGCATCTATATCATATGTGGAGCAAGAGCCAAGAACAATCTGCTCTGTTGCTGCTTAGTCTGAAAATAACAGCCTGCCAAACAGAGGAATTTTTGGTTTTGTTTTTTGAGAAGCTGTTTTTCTTTGGAAGCTGAATTACAAATGGATCAGGGCTCACTCAAGCTTTATGTTAAACCAGGCAGTGACTGGCATCTCAGCACAGAGTGAGCTGCTGAGGAAACCTCGTGGTCCATCACTGTGAAAGGGCAGAGGTGTAATGGGAACTTTGTGGCACTAACAGAAGATCAGCCACAGACAGGGTCTGGTACACCAGAGGCAAGGAAACTTCCCCGGAGGAGGAGGAGATGTGACTGAATCCTGTGATATTTCTGCATTTGAGTCTTTCCATAGCAGTGGATTCAACTGGGCCAGGCGCCCAAGGATCTATTCCTTAATTCTGACCTTTATATTTTTTGTATTTACAAATTTATAAAAAAATTTATATTTTTTATATTTACAAATATTTTAACAATAGGTTGTCCTAATATCCAGTCACAGCTGGTAAGAGCAGCATCAGTGAGACTTTGTGACATGCTTGGGCTTATTTCAGTACCACTAGTGAAGAGGAATGAGAAAAATCCTCAAAATAAAACTGATCATAATAGTTCTGACCACTCACTGGGATTTTCAGTAAGTCTTTTTCCTGAAGGATTTTTTTCCTTGTTCATGAAGTCTACATTAAGCAGGAAAGAAAAAAATCTAGTTTTCTGCTTAAAAAAAAAAAGGTATAAAAAAGTTTTCCATTTTCAGAAGCATTTTAAAGCCCTTCAGAGCCAAGTACTCTGCAAATCCACTTCAGGGTCTGGAGAGTCAGTGCACATTGTGGGGAAATGTTTTTTCTTGTTGCTGCTTCCTCAACCTTTGTCCAGTCACCAGAGGCTATGGAGGTGGCAGCACCTCTGCTGTCAGGCACAGGTGGTGCTGCTTCCTCTCCACCTCATCCTTTCTGGGTGTTTGAAGGTTCCTGCTTCCAGGTAGGAGTGTAGGAACGAGCAGCAAAATGCAACCAGTTCAGGAGATACTGGATGTAATCTGCCAGAGAATAAAGCTTCAAGGTCAAATTATAGAAAACAGCACAACTGCAGAAATGAACTGAAACTGTGTGTCAGAGGAAGGGGTGTGCTGTGAAAAACCATTTGGTCAACTGATGTTTTTTTCAAATTTGAGGGGAAAAATGGAAAGAGATAAGTCACTTAGGGCAAGTATATAAAAATTGCAGAAGTAAGGACCAGTAGCTCATAAAAACTTGTTTCTATCTGCCACATGCTCAGAGTGCAGCCTGGGTTTAACCATGATGAACCTACCACCTCCTCTGAAAGGCCTGAGTTTGTGTCAGCAATTCTCTAAGTTACAAAAGAGGGGTTGCTTTGGTTGGCATGGGAGTTGTTTGTCTCTATTTTTGTCTCGTTGATGCTATCTATGTATAACTGTTAAGCCACACTGAAGAGTAAATCAGGCTGCTGAGATGAGCACAAATTCTTTTGTGAGTGTGCTTGCACAGTGGCATTAAGCAACAGGACATGAAGGGAGTTTGATAACCTTGACATTTTTTTCTGGTTTTTGGTCCATGTAATTTTGCTCAGTCTAGACAAGTCTGATGTTATGAGACTGATCATTTGTCTTATTTTTGTCTGCAGCATGGAGCTGTCTGGTGCTTGTTCTCTCCTGAGCACAGCAGGCTCAATTACAGGTTAAATGGGGATTA
Source organism: Zonotrichia leucophrys gambelii (assembly GCF_028769735.1). NCBI lineage: Eukaryota > Metazoa > Chordata > Aves > Passeriformes > Passerellidae > Zonotrichia > Zonotrichia leucophrys. The sequence goes on along the minus strand of NC_088200.1, from coordinate 25,097,383 downwards.
ATGGGTGTATTTTGCAAAAAAGGTGGCATGGTTTTGCAGTCAAGGAACATCTAAGAAAGTCTCTGTGAGGCTGTCAGACACTTAATTGCTCTCTGAGTTGATACACTTGTTGGTGAATTGGTGAATTTCTACAAAATGAGTATGGGTCCTCAGCTAAGAGATTTATATAACTATTACATAAATCCTAGGTGAGACTCATTAGCTGATGTAAATCCACAGGGTTCAATTTCCATATATCTGCTATGATTTATATTAGCTCAGAACCCAGTCTTATATTTTCTCAGCCTGACTGCATTATTATTTATTAAAAGTGAATTTGTTGTTTACAATGCCCTAGAGATGCAGACCAGCTAGGTTTCTGACTTAATTTCCCTGAACGTGAACTAAAATCAAAAGAAGCAATAAATTTGGAATATTTTTTTCCAGCAGTATTATGACAGAGACAATTTAGTGTTAGCTGGTCTGTTCAGGAAGTCTAAACCACATTGCAACTAACATTTTACACAGGAAGCATATGAGAAAACATATGGAATGAGTTATCTTTACTTAAACATTCAGGCAGGTTGTGAATCTGAATTGCTGCACCCGTTCTGCACATTCTTACAAAGAGACACCAGCAAGAGGAGATTCTTGGGTGGAACTGTCCCCTCAGAGGTACTTGGCAGTGATTATTATGGACCATGTGATGCACAAATAATTTTCTCTCTGAGGGTCTGTGAAGTAGCCCTAGAAGGAATGGAAGTGCTACTGCTGCATTTCAGCCAGGCTGAACTGGCATGGATTGCAGGAAAACCAGAAGAAATGTGATCCCCAGCCCATCCTGCCATGCCCACCATGGAAGGGATTTCCTTGAAAACAAAGCCCAGAAGGAGCTGGACTGTGCACTTGCACAAGAGGGCAGCAGAGCAAAGAACACAGGATGGGACATCTTCCTTGGATGGTGGTCAGCCTCAGACAGAATCAGCTCTGTGGGTTATGGGGTACAAACGGGATTTATTTCTGTGGTGGGACGTTGAAACAGGTCAGACCGTGAGGATGTCACCTGTCAGCCTTCAGTCTCAGCTGCAGACAAGTACACAGGTGTATCAGGCAAAATCGGGCAATTGGTTTCAGTATGTCTGTCAGACATGTGAAACTCATACTCCAGTCAAAGCAACCAACAGGCAGTAAAAAACATGAATTGGAAATAGTTTCTACACCTGGGCAAATACTTCACCTACACCAGACTTCACCTGTGCAAATGTTTGTCTTGATCAATATTCACATTTGAGGTCTTCCCTAATCCTTATTTTTTCTGTTGGCTTAATTTTTCCCTCCTCCTTGCTTCATAGTGGTGTTCAAAACTAATACAGGTATATCCCTAAATCCAGATTTTCCCTTGGTATACAGAGGACTTCCAAAAGGGCTGTAAAATGCACCACTGTGATACAAGGTCTTGCTGCACCAGTAAATCCCAAAGAGAATGGCAGCAGGAGAAGCTGGCTGAAGTGGTGTTGATATACAAGTCTCTGACAGATTTCTTTCCCAGCAGTGCGTATGACAAAGCCACTCCACAGATGACAAGTGACCGCTGGGCTCCCAGGAGGACTCTGATATCCCGGCTGAGACCTCGAGAGCTCTGTGTTTCTGTCTTTCCTTGGCCTGAGTGGCAGGGGGGTCTCGCTTAAGACGCGGAGCATCAGCCAAGGTGGCAGCTGTCAGGGAGAAACACACACAGACACATCTCATCTCAGATGATCCTCTTAGCAGCGAGTTCTGCCTTTGTGGGGCTCCCCTGGCACTGCCACTTGTACATCTACCAGCAGGGAAGGGAAATTGCATCTCAGAGCAAGCTGTGCCCCTGCTCAGGGCATTCACTCACTGCACCTTCGGAGGGAGGTTTTTCCTTCTTGCCAGTACCCACAGAGCTTGCAGAGCTCCTGTTACCAATGAAATCCCCTCTCCCTCTCCCTCTTCTTCCTCCTCTCCCTCTTCTTCCATCTCTCCCTCTTCAACTGCTGCTTTTTCCTTTTCTTTTCCTCTTCCTCACCCTCATCTTCCTCCTTTTTCCTGTTCCTCCTCCTATTTTTCTCTTCCTCTTCCCCTCCCTCCTCTTCTTCCTAGTATTCCTCTTCCTTTTCCATCTTCCTCCTCTTCCTCTTCCTCTTCCTCTTCCTCTTCCTCTTCCTCTTCCTCTTCCTCTTCCCCTTCCCCTTCCCCTTCCCCTTCCCCTTCCCCCTCCTCTTCCCCTTCCTCTTCTTCCTACTCTTCTTCAACAAATTTTGGCTGTGTCATCAAAATTATTAAGAAAAACAACCATCAATTCTCCTTTTCTCAACAGTGACAACATTCTCCTGTTACTGCACTCCTGGCACAAAGCCCATTTTTAAAATTAGGGCCCTGATCCTTTGGCTGTGTTTCCACGTATTGCCACATCCAAAGCAGATAAAAAGGTTGGTATCAGCAGGAACATCTGATCACCAGACTTTGTGGATAAAATGTCATCAATTGGGATGTTGTCTATTCAAAAGGCAGAGTGGCAGAGAGCAAGGTGATCTGGGGCATGGAAGGTACTGAAACATCCATCTCTTCCTGCAATGCTGGCCTCCAGCCAGGTAAAGTGCTGATGAAGAATAAACCCTAATTGGAGATGATAAGATGATTTGGGGCAACATGGAACTTAACTAAAGACTTCTGTCATGCTGGAAATGAAAGAAGGAAGATATTCCTTGTCTGCTCTCTGGAAAAGCCTGGCCTCTGTGAGAGGAAACTGGACTCTAATTTTTGTTACTCAATGGTGAACTCAGAATAGATAAAAGCAAACCTATGAACCTGTAATTTCCTAACCTTGCACTTCATCAGATTTAATTCAGGTAGTCTTTTGAACACTTTTTATGTATTAAAGTGGTGTGTGTCCCTTTGTATTTCAATTCAATGTCCTTAATTTATTTAATTTTTTTAGCTTGTCTAAAAAGAATTTTATGGGCCTTGTTTTTATTCCTGTTTGGAAAGGAAAAGTAGAGAAAAAAGAAAAAAACCCCACCAAAACCCAATTTCAAATGGTGCCATGACCAGGAATGACCCTGCCTCTTTCTCTGTTAACTTTTCTGAAAAATTTTGCTCAGGTTCTTCCCCCTAAAGTTCTAACATTAAGGTGCCCCAACTTTCCTTTTAATGAAATCAAGCAAAATGGGCATGGTTGATAGAGGCCATTGGAGGTCATCTAATCCAACCTCCCTGCACAAGCAGAATCTTTGCCCCCTTTAAAAAGAAAATTCTTGTCATTCACAGTGAGTCTGATTTTGTACAAAGAAGCTACTGAGTATTCATCACAGCAACAGAAAAATATTTCTTGGGTGTTTTTTAAATTTCTTTTTTATTTTACTGATGAGTAGTGGTAAGCAGCACTGAACTGACTTGCAGCTTCACACAAATCTCACAGACTGTATATATCCAGGAGAGATGCTTTTGTCAGAGGGGGCTGAGAGGCAAAATCCAAGTGATTGAAATCCAAAATGATGCTTAGCATGGGACAATAAAAGAAGCCATTTATTTCAAGAATACTCCAGGCCCACCAGTATCATTAATCTTGTCTTAAATGACAAAAGAATAATGAAGAAAAGCAGGTGGGGATGAGGGCAGGCAGAAGAAACAAGACAGGGTGAAAAAAACTATGTCTGCTCGGCAGGATTTTGAAAGACTCAAGAAAAATTATGTTCATAAGAGTTCAAAGAGGGAAATTTATAAAATTAAGAATTCCTCAAGGAAGACAGACTGAAAAATGCATATACATGAGGATTTGTGCTGCTGGCTAGTGTGACCTGGTGGAGTGGCTTTGCACCAAAGGGGGCTGTGGGCTTGTCAGTGCCTGGAGCTGCAGCACGGAGGAGCTCAGGCACTTTGTGTCCTCTTTCTCTGGTGCCCCCCAGCTGGAGATCAGCAGTGTCAGAGCCAGTGCCAGGCGTGGCTCTGGAAAGGGAGGGACACGGGGTGGACAGACATCCCTCATCTGGCTGCAGCTTCACCTGCTGCGGGGCCGTCCCTGGGCACATCTCGGCTTAAAGCTGGAAAAGCTGAGAACCACGGCAGGGCAGGACTCTGTGGGCACATTTTCTGCAGGACAGGGATGTTTTGGGGGGATGCCAGTCTGTGGGCCCCAGCTTGGCTGCAGTCCCTGCATCCCAGTAAATGTTGGGTGCTTGGGCATGCAGAAACTTTGTTGTTGGTTTGGTTTTTTTTTTTTTTAATGTTATAGTTACAATACCCCCAGTTCTTCCTTTCTGACAGCTCATTTTGTCTATTTCCTGAATACCCCTGGTGCAGATTGAGTTGTAACAAGAAACCATTACCCAATTAGCACAGAGCTTGTACATTGCAGAAAGAAGGCCAATAGATTAATTTAAAAAGAAGTCCAATAGATTCATTTCACACAGCTGCAATCTAAATTTCCATTAGTAACAGTTTAAAAAGACTGAGTCCGAGTCCATTCAAAGTAACCAATACTTGGACAACCTGCAACCCTCCCCATCTTGTGGTACAGGTAATAAATTTTTCCTCTGCAGTCAATGCAGCCAATTGTCTCTCAAGTGCCTTTTAAATATATTAACAAGCAATAAGCCGCTGTCAACACATTACAGAAATTGATTCCCTCCATAAAACACATAAGTACCTCTCAGGAATAATTTGGTCATTTCTTTGTACATGTTCAAACTTCACATATTTAGCTGAGCTGAAAGTATTTCCTTCTGCATCCCTTAGGAAAAATTTCTTCACAGAAACAGCTAAGTGCTGATTTTGTAAAATTTTCCACCAATATTTAACACTGCAGAGCAGGAACAAGAAGAAAGATATTTTCCAATGAGATTCAGAACTATATATTTACTTTAGATCTATATTTTGCTTAGAAAATGCAATACCATTATATTTTTCAATTGAAAACACCAGTCTTTTCGAATTCTTTGATTGTGCAGCAAGAGTTTGTCAGAAAAATTTCTGAATTCCTGTCTGTCTATTAGCTTTACTCAAAAGATGTTGACTGTTTGAAAGACAGTCCTTGCAGCAACTTGCTGGGAGAAGTAAAAGCTCTTGCCTGAGACAGTGACATGTTCTGAATCTAAACTCAGTAATACTTGCTGAAAATACAACTCAGGAAACACTTGCAACACTTGATCATTACTTGAGTTGAAAGACTCCACTTCTGCTTTGTTAAAAAACCTTTAATTCACCTGATGACTTTCCACTTTGGACTCACATTTTTATCATCAGAACATACACTTCTCATTTGCAGGAGGCAGAATTTCCTTCCTCACAAAAGATCTCCCAACTGCAGCTCCTTACTCCCTTTGCTGTTCAGTCTCTCTTACTGAGGACCATGCTGCTCTTCACTGAAGGGCACCTGGACCCCTCAGGAAATTCAGTTTGTATCATCCTTCCTGCTTCTCAGCTTTCCTGATGATTTTCCAGGCAGCCAGTTATGCAAGCCTCTGCTATGGAACATCAGAGGTCAATGCTGTGGAAGCCTGCTGCAAGAATCAGATATTCAAAGTCACTGGCTCACGTTGGGTATTTGTTCATGAGGGCCAATGGCAGCTGGGTGGAGAGACTTTCTCTAATCCCTACCCAAAATAATTTCCAGGGGTTTGCCCATCCAGGGCAGTGCTGCTGCTTGGATTGTGTGGGGCCCCTTGTGTCATCAGTCCTGACGGGTGTTCACCGCTCTGCTCTATTGTCTCGTCACTGGATTCTGCAAAATGGGTATTTAACACCACAAGTCAGTGCTTCACTAAAATGATGAAGAAATAAATAAACCTGCGAATTGAGGAGAAGAAGCACACTCTTTTCTACCAAGCTCCAGTGATTTAATGTTTAGAATATGAGGTCAGCCAATTTCCTCTTTCCCTGTCTAAATCAGTGCATAATATTTATGCAATATATTAAATTAATTTAACTGGCTCAGCATTTGAATCCTGTGGAACCAAGGCTTTAGAGAATATTTTCAGTAAAGTTATGAAGGGTAGCAGTTATAACTCCATCCATCCCACAGCTTCTGACCTAGTCTGCCATATCAGAAAAAAAATGCCCAGCCACAGGGAAAGTTTCCTCAATCTTTTTTTTGCCTTTTCAGACATATTCTACAACTGTATTCTGAATAAGCTGAGAAACTTAAAACTCACTATTTCCTCCCAATAATAAAAACACTTCAATCACTTGGCAACTCAACCAACTTGCTGTTTTCTGACTGGGTAAATGATTATTATTTTTACTATTTCCCTCTGTTTGTCAGAGTTCCATGTGCCATGCTGTTTGAGCCATGGCCATAAAATGAGGCAGCTATTTACTGATATTGCAGTTATTTACTGTGGATATTGTGGCAAGAGTTCCCTTTGCAGCAATGTGAAAACATTGCTGATTGCTGGAGCCTCATGTCCAGGTTTCCTCCTTCCTCTGGTCTCCTTCCGACATTCACAGACAAAACCTGCAGGGGACTTCAAAGAGGAGGGTGTCAGGTTTATCTTCCCCCGAAAGGTTGTGGTGGTTCGTGGTCCGTCCAGGGAACGCCAAGTCTGGGTTTATCTCGGCTGTTTGAGGGGCCTGGAGGGCCCGGAGGTGGCCCGGAGGCCCTGGGTGACCTTGGGGCAGCCCCGCGTATCGAAGGACGAGAAGAGGCTTCAGTTCTTCTTTCTGGTTTTATGTTTATTAATTGTTTATCTAAAAGATGTTCTTTCAGCCCAACAGAGATCCGCACAGCAGTCAGCCATGGGCACACTCCTTCCCCCTCCGGGGCAGGCACCTATCTTTATACCCTTTGCTACGTATACAATATTTATCATTTTTCCCCAATACCATCTATTGTTATAACTCGGTGTACTCTTAGTAATAACCAATAGAAAGGTGCCACCGTGGCCAAAGAAGATGGAGGAGAGGAGGAAGAAGGAGGAGGACAGGACACACCCCAATTCCTCCATCTTACTCCTCTAAACCCCCCTGTACATAAATCTTAAACCTTGTGTCTCACCCTCTAATTAACTAATCCCTTCACCATTCACCCGGTGAAGCCCTGTGAAGCCCTCATCCTTGTCGTCTCCTGTGTAGGGTTAAAGTCCAGCTACCAGACACTTCTGGCAACATTCCAGGAGTCCCGAGCCCCCCCCAGGGTCTCGGAGGCTCAGCATCTCAGGACTGAGATATTGAGATCCGACAGAGGGCTGCACATCAAACAAGGGGGGTTGAGGTGTTTGTTTCCACTGAGCCTTTTCCCTAAAGGACTGATGCTCTGCAGCTGGACTTATCCACCATGGAAGCCAATGCTGGGATAGGCCAGGGAGGCAGCTGGAGCGGAGACCTAGGATTTACCAGTTTAGAGTTCTTCCAGCAGAATAAATGCTCTGAGCTCGTAGGTATCTCCACACAATCAGAACATACTTCGAAATCCCTTTGAAACAAGTGCTGTTACCATCTCCATCATCCTGTGCACCCCTCCTGTACATAAGCTGCCTTTTCCACTGGACAATGAAGGCCAAAATACATTTTCAACAGGACCAGCCAGCAGGGAGCTGGAAGCAAGAGTGAGACAGGAAGGTTTGTTATAAAAAAGCTGAACCTGCCCTCAGAATTTTATCCAAAAATTCTCTTCTGCTGTCCTTTCAAAATCTGGATGCTGCTGTGCACTCAATGAGCAAAGGGAAAAAAGACTTTGTCACAACAGTGATTTAAAGTAGCTGTGCCTGATAAACAAAAACCCACCAGCCTTTGTATGAAAGAAAAGACAGACAGACCAACAAGGTCTCATGGATGTCACTATTTAAATAATGAGAAAAAACAAAAAATTACTGAGTTGGCAATTTTTGTTTACCATCGTATTGGATGAGTTATTTCCCTGAACTTACTCTTGACTCTATGTGTTGGAGATTTTTTCGGAAATGGCTTAGAAGGCAGCTGTGAGGAGTAAATTCTCACAGCCTGTTTCTGTAAACAGTAGAAGTTCTCAGGTTGTTTTTAATTACAAGTAAAAGTGACAAACATGAAGGCCTTGAGAACCTTGCATACCAGAGTTCTCAGGCAGCTTTCTCATAACAAGTAGATATTCTATCTTTGGCTGTTTTGGGAAAGTAAAAGCAAGTTTTGAGAACACAAATCTTGGTATTGGAAACAAAAGGAGGGGTTGGTGTGTTATCTCTGACCTATTGTGAGCTTGGGTTTGCAATATGCATGAACTTAATTAACACGGTTATAAAAAGTGACTGATTGAGTCAATAAACAGAGTCAATGCTGATCAAGGAAGATGGGTCTTCTCCCTCCACTTCAATATCTATCTGCCTTTCTGCTCCCTACTGGGGCAGCGCATGATGGCCCTGATGCAATTTCTCTTTCAGCCAGAGCTGTGAGACTTCGGGAGGCCCAGGGAATGTGGCAACGTAAGACTGACCATTCCAGCTCCCGTCCCAGAGTCAGTAAGTCTAGGAACATAACCCGCAAGGTATTTAAAGGAATAATAATTATTCAAGCCTAGAAGTCATTTTTGTACCGATGGTTAACACTTTCTTTGCAAGCAGTTAAGCTTTATGAAGCATCAGACAAGATGTGTCACCTGTCACACCCATCTTGGGGCACTGATACAAATTCCAAAGTATTTGTTTTTGCTGAGCCTTTTGCCAGTGCAACTAGATTTCACCAGCTTGGTTGAGAGCAAAGTCATAAAATGAGATGGGGAGGATTACCAAGTAAATTAATTACATAAATTATTTACAAGTTAAATTAATACCAGACAGCGTGGATGTTGTGTTGTAAGTCTGGCATAAAACTGAGAAGGCCAAACACTAACTACAGAATTAAATGTAAATAACCCTCTTTGATGTCCTCTAATTAAACATCCAGCAGAATGACTTTGGCATCAAAAGCATGTGAAATTATCAAGACTAAGAAATCCCAATATTTATAGTGTGCCTGTCATCAAAATATGTACAGGAAGTAAATTACTCTTCCTCTGATGAGATTGAGCAGAAAAATGTCTTTTCACAAGGCAAAAGCTATAAGAAATGACACAGTTTTAATTAAGGAATGGAAGTAAATTAGGGTAATTACACAGTGCACTTGAGGTCATTCCTTCGGCCCTCTGAAACCAGACTAAGCTGCCTTTGCAAACTGGCCCCTGTGTACAGGAGTTGTGTCTTCCCTTGTCCTGATCAATAAAGAAAAACAATTGAATATGCCTTTTCTTCTACAATTTCCTTTAGCAGAAACCTCTTTATTGTCACCAAAAGAAAGTGAAGATAAACAATGCGCCTGAAGCTGGGTAACACAACTATTCCCTGAGCAGAAAGTGGAAATAGTCCTGTTTCAACTTAAAAGGACAAAAATAGGTGATTTGGCTCCTCTTTGATACTGGATGACACAGAAAAAGCAGTGAACATTGAATTTTAAATGCCTTCAAAAGATTTTTTGCAACTAAGCAAGGACATCTAATTAGTTTTCAAAAGTATCTCATTACTGAGTGTAAATAACACAGTGAAAGTAATTAACTTAAGCAATGCAAATTGCCAGTTGCCAAATATTTACAGTTACAGCTTTACCAATAAACTTCAGACACAGCTATGCACCAGAAGAAAAATGAAGGTTAAAATATCTTTGAAAGCTCACATATTTTTTATAAGCATAAAATGAAACCAATCATGACTCACGAAAATGTTATTAATTGCAAATTGCAGACCCATGTCCTCAAGTAGCTGAATTCCTAATTTCAAAGCCCAAGAGAAAAACTCCTTCTGCTTTAGAGAGAAGCAGCAGATTTTCCTCTAATGGATCTGAAACACTCAGCTCTTCATTTTAAAAAATGGAGTTGTAAGAAATTTTTGTCGGAAATCCCATGGTTACTTCCCTTTTGCAAAATAAATCCTCCTCATACTTCTGAAAAAAAATAAAAAATCTTGGGGAAGAAGCACCACTGTAATATTTCTAGAAGAGCTTAAGTTTTTTGCTTTCTGATCAAGGCATGCCGAGTTTTGCTGTCAAATCAGCTACATTGTTCATCAGGAAAGTACTTGAAAACCCTGAGCACTCTGTTAATTTGTGGCAAAAGCATATTCTGGGGGTTTTCATTCCATTATAAGATTGATTCAGCATTATGCCTACAAAAGCAGAAGAGAAGAAAAACACAGATGAAACTACCTTAGAGGACTAGCTAGAAATAGAGAAGCTATGGAAAGAAAGGACAATAAAAGCTGACAAAACCCCCGGCTTTTGGCCTCATTCCTGCACCATCAGATGCAGCTGAAAAATGTAGATAATAAAAATATAAGAATTAGGAGGAATAGCAACACACCACAATGCTCATTCTCGCAGTATTGGCTAACGGCTTGAAGTGTAAAATTTCACTTGCACAGGGCACATCTCATTCAAGGAATTATCAGTTCATTGACAGGGCACATCTCATTCAAGGAATTATCAGTTCATTGTGAGAGGTACAGATTTCTGACTGTGTCAATTAATAAATTTCTTTATAAAAGGCCCCACTTTTGCTTATTACACTGCTCAGGGAACAGCCTGAGGCAGGGATGTTTCAATGAAGTGAAATTTAAGTAGCAAGATTACATCACTGTTATGTACATAAAGAAGATGTGATTTACCACTGTGTTTTTGCAGATTTAGATGCAGCATAAAAACTAATACCAATGCAGTGGCACACGCTTGCTATGATTGATTACTAAGGGAAAATGGAAAAGAATATTTCATAATTCTACAGGAGTCCTAAAGCATGTGAAATAGGAGCTGGAGTACTTTTCTGACCCCCAAGATAGGCTTTTCACCAAAGAAAAAGCTGACATTTCAAAACAGATAATTCTATTTTTCTCCTTAATGGGATTTCCTAAAGAGATTATGTAAAAACAGAAAAAGCACCCAAAATTTAACCAACCCCAACCATCATCAAATGTATTAGAGGATTGTTGAGGTATTACTCAGTGTATTTATCTGGTCTCATTGTGCCACCATTTTCCCCTGCCACATAACTTCTAGATTAATATAGTTAAAATGAAACATTAACAATACCTGACAATAAACCCCAAAATGGAAACGTCTCTTTTTGATTGTTATTTTGGTTTGGTTTGGTTTGGTTTTAGTTTTGGTTTTGGTTTTTGTTCATACCAGCAGAGATTTGTAACCAAACATTTGAGTGCACAGAAATTCGGTCACAGAACTCTTTGCAAAAACTAATGGATAAAGGTGATGACGATAAAGACTGTTATGGGAATTATCTCCAAGCTTCTTCTTTTTTTTTTTTTTTTTCCCAAATCAGCATAAAACCACAAAGTGTGTAATTGTTTGGGAAAGGAATCACAATGAAAAAAGCAGGTAAATTACCAAGTTTTTCTGACAATTTTGAGCTTTTGTCTTAAAATTAATGTTTTCCTAAGAAAACCAGCAGCTAACCTGTGATACATCATTAAAAAAGTCAAGATATGAAATTTTTTACATGAAACATAGCATCAGTAATATTTGTTAAAAAAAAAACACTTCTTCAAAATAATTTTCTTTATTTGTGGCTTTTTTATTTTCCTTAATAATATCTACAACTACTAGGAATACCAAAAGGCCATTTAAAACATATTTGTATATTGGGAGTGGTCTTGTTAGCAGGAACCTTTCAGTAGTATCATTGTCAGTGTTTCATCCCTGCTGCTTATGAATGCATTCTGTTCTTTAGCTTTTCTTTCATAACTTCTCTCTTTAGGAAACCCTTTTTTTCCTTGTTCTCCTTCACATAAGTGAACTTTGAGGTTTTATCCCAAAATTTTCTAAAAATTCTGACCAATTTTGTGTAGTTATAAAAATTATTTTTTGAGTGAAAATGTCAAGCAAGCCCACTGATCAAAATATGTGCTTAAAATTAATAATTGAATATTTATTTAAATAATTGCACAAACCATAGCTATAGTAAATAAGGCACTTTATTTAGTATAATCTGTTAATGTAGAATAGTAAATTTATTTACTATTGTTAAAAAAATTTCAATTTTTAATCTACAACAATGTGGTCTATGTTAATCACAGAAACTAAAAACTACTGAGGAAACAGAATTTTTACTAAAAGCTTAATTAAAAGAAATAAACCACAAAATGTTAAAAAGAAATGAACAAGTCTGGTTTCCTTAAATATCAATCCCAATTATTTTCCACTTAAATGTCCTCACACATGGTGGCAAACAAGACGTATTTTCAAGATTTTTCTCTTTAGGCATCTGAAATTTAAAAGCTGAAAGGAAATCTTTCAATTTAGATTTATGTTATTTATGCTTTGGTTCTTTAAAATCGATATTTCAAAACTAAAAATCGTGATAACCCTGAAACCTTTAGCAGGCTGACAGAAGTGTGGAACCCACCCTGCTGATTCCTCAGCAGCTTCCCATTTCTGCAGCTGAGGAAGTAATCTGAACTGCCACTGGACATAAAACCGAGGGAAAACTTACCTATGTATTTAGCAGAGTTAAAATGAAGCTGAAATTAAGGATTTATCCAGGTGCCCATACCACAACGTTTTGCACTACCAGAAACACTCTAAGTGGTCACTAACTGTGGCCTCTCTGGCTGTGCAAGGATTTTTGGTGCAAAAGCAGCAAACCAGGGGCTTATTGTCCTGATCCTACAGCTCTGTGCTGAAATTCATTCAACTGCAGTCACTGAGAAGGTACATGGCAGAAGAAATAAAGACACAAAAGGCTGAAGTGGCACATCCACAGGTGTAAAACCAACTCCTGACCAGGGAGAATGGAGCCAGCACAATCTCGCTCACTAGCCAGGCCACTCTTTAGACATCACAATAATTCTCCCTACAAATGCAGCTAATTTCAGAGGCGAGAGATTAGATGAAACACACCACTGATCTGCCAGCCTCATTTTTACATGGAGTTAACATCCTTGGCCTCTCCTGAGTTCAGCAAATATGAAAATATACAAGGCACCTTGGAGCATGAGGGAACAGCAAGACGAGATTTTGCCTCTCCCATATTTCAAACATACCATTAGAGCTTTAATGACTGACATAATTATGATACAGTGCTTGTGAGATTCCAGGTCATTAACCTCCTCTGCCACGTGTAAAATGGAATAACTCTGTGGTAACTACTGAAAGAACTATACACAGAAATAATTAATACTTATTAGAGGAGTCACACTGAAAATAAGCAGACATCAGCAGGTGCTGAGGCTGGCTCTGACTGTGCAAGACCCTGCTGCCTTCACAGGAGGGTGGGATATCCCACCCTGCAGAGACTGCATGTTTTAGGACTGGGACCTCTGTAGGATCCCCTACCCTCTGTAGGGTATCTGCCAGCCCTAGGGGGACACCCACATTTAGTCTGGTGTCACTTCAGAGACTCTGAGGTTTCTCTCCCTCTGGTTGCTTTGTCATGTTGTAAACTGATAGTCAAAATCTGCCTTTTCTTACAGAGATGTGGAAAAAAAAAAAAAAAAATTGCTGGCCCAAACTCTAACCAAAACGGTAATTTACTGACCAAAAGGTCTGTTTTCATCATTGTATTGATGGCACTGTAAGAGGAATTTGATGACTGAATCCCCTTGCCTGTGACAACCAGAGAGCTCTGGAACAAGGCCCTGCCCTCTGGAACTGCCTCACATTCCTCAGCACCTGGAAATGGATAGGCTTTTTTAGAGAAAAAGCCAAGGAGACATAAGCACAAGTTCTTAATTTAAATTCTCTCTCACACATTCTACACAAGTAAATGAAAAAAAAGAGAGGCAAATAAAATATTCCTGTGCACTTCCTGGTTTTTCAGGATAATAATCTCAGTACACTACGCATTCTGCCAACAGTTCCCGGTGACCACACACATCTCATCTGGCTGAAGTGTGGCTCAGAGACTTTAGGCCGGACGCTCCCAGGTGAATCCTACTGTGTGCTTAGGAGAGCACTGTCCAGCTGGATCACCAGGAGATGGCTCCCACAGTGGCCCTGGCAGCCGTGGTCAGGCCGTGCTCTGCCCCGCAGCACCCTTGCCTGGAGGCAGGATCAGCTCATTGCTTTCCAACAGCCCTTCCCCTCAGCAGGTGCACAGCAAAAACATAGCAGCAGAGAAACACAAATTAGTCTGGCAAGCCTGCTCATCTTTTTAGACCGCTTGAAAGCAAGTCTTACAAATGTCAGGTGGCAGGAAGACAGGACCTGTGCAGAGACCACAGATCTCACCAGACAAAAAAGCTTCTACCCATTACTGTAGATCCTCATGAATACTTAAAATCAATTGCAATACATTACAGCTTATATTGTGTGAGTCCTAATTAAAATTTTACTTAAAGGAATCAGTATTACTTGTGGTTTCAGAAGAAAGAAACATAATTTCTGTAACTGCGTATCTCCTTGTGGGTAACACAGGTGTATTATCACTTCAGCTGGGCTCAAGAGGCAATTTCCCAGTGCTTGTATGACACACTCCTTCATTTCATGGAGCCCTTTCAGATCATGATGATGGGCTTTTTTTCTGGAAAAGGCTTAACCAAACCCTGACATCCAGAGGGTCTCCTAAAATGCTTCACCTCCGGCAACCTTTCAGTCCACAGCACCAGCCTAGGGCTAATCTAAATGGAACACGCTGAGCCTGAGTGTTTTGTTGTGCAGATCTGCTTCTTTTGCTCTACAGTATGTGCTGATGTACATACACCCTTGCGTTACTTCTGTCAGCATAATTTTGGCTTGACCTAAGCCATATCCATAATTTCCCAAAACACAGATAATTGGAGAGCACTACACTGCCCATAGAAAGTCAGCAGTTACAGATAAATTCTTGTTTATATTGCTTGTCAAGACTGGAACAGTGGTCTTACAATCAGGCCAAAATTCTATTGCCCAAAACTACAGAAGGCCAGTTCCAAAAGTTTTTGAGGCAGCTACCAACATCAAGCACAGCAGAGAAATGTTTCTGTACTCACTCCAGTCTTCCTCTGTTGGCCTTTTATTTCCCTCAGCCTTTTTAAAGAAAGAGGGTCTTTCTTTGTTCTGTTTCATTTGGGTAAGTTCCTCATAGGTTAAACAGTCATTGGCTTGCTCTGTCCTTGCCAGAGGGGTGGGGAAGAGAATCAGAAGAGAAAAAGCATGAGAATCTCATGGGTTCAGATTAAAACCATCTAATAAATGAGGAGGGAATAAAAAAGCAAGCAGAAAAGTGGTGCAAAGTCAGTCACCCACCCACCTCCCACCAGCAAAATGGGGTCCAGACAGTATCCAAGAAGTGGCCACTTTGGGAGGAGTTCCTCTCCATCTCCTGCAGTTTTACCTCTGAGCAAGGTCCTGGGTGATACAGAATACTTCTTTGAGTCACTTTGAGTCCCAGCTGTGCCAAATCCCCTCCCTATTCCAAACCCCACCTGCTCCCTGAAAGAGCACAGAGAACCAAAAGAGGTGTAGATTCTGTGCAAACACTGTTCAGCAGTAATAAATCACCTGTGTGTTGTCCATGCTCTTTTGGTCCCAGATCTGAAACACAGCCCCATATTTGTGGTCAGAAGGAAATGTCCACCTCAGCGCAGTTCAGGAGCATTGCTTTTTTCTTTTACTTAACTGTCATGGATGGCACAGATGTTCTCAACAGTGTTTTTAAAATTTTTCTCAGAATTCTAATGCCTCAGAGAGATCTCCCTCTGCACCTCTGACTCACCTTTGCTCTCTTTGGGTCAGCCACACACAGACAGACTGCTTCTGTCAGTATGGGAAGTCACTCTGAGAGTTACCTGACCTCAGGAGTTTCTGGTCACCTGAACTTTCAAGAAAATTCAAAATAAGGTGACAGTAATCACCTAGGGAAGGCAGAGGCTATTTTGAGTGTAGAAGACAGCAGTACACTTCTGGAAGCATTTTACCATGTCATGAGTCAAAGCTGAACACTGTGTTGAACATGGGAATCTGTCAGTAAGAGTAAAGGAAGACACCAGATGTAAAAGGACTTATTATGAAAGATACATGAGATTATCTGTCGTGTTGATGTTAAAATTAGAGCTGGTCTTTAACATTTCATAGAGGACAAAGACATGCATGCTTTTGTAACCAAATTCCTGCCATAGGGAGAGTCTGTTTCTGACAGGGGAGCATCCCTTTAACGTTGCACTTAATCATTGTCATAGGTGTTCCTGTCATTCGACATAGCACAAAGTTTTAACTCTTTTTTTCCCCTTCTCTTCATTTTCATGACCTGCATACAGAGAATGGAGACATTTCTCCACAAGAGAATTAGACCATTTGTGTTAGGGTTAGACAGTCAAAAAAGAAATTCAAGACCAAAACTACACACTCACACAAGATCTGCTGTTCTAAATCCTATAAAACATCTGCACAAAACTTGTGAAATCTGGCTTTCTAAATCCTAAGTTACTGAAAATCGTGTTTGACTTAATTGGAGATCTTAGTAGCCAGACACTGTGGCAGATATGTAGAGCCCCTCTCTTATAAACAAAAGGGTGAATCTGCTTGTCCCTCTTAATTGTACACAGGTCAAATTAAACCTTAGTCCCAGTTCAAAGCCTGCTGGCAGGCTGTAAGAAATAAACCAGTAGCACAAAAAATGCATAAAACAGGAACAAGAGGGTTGTGTGAGTCACAATTAAGCAGATCTGACTGCCTGGCAGGAAGAAAAAAGAAAAAAAAAGGAGGGAAGATTTACAACATCCATTATCTTCCCCATCTGCTTTGTGGAGAGCACTGAAGTTCTCTCCCACAAAATTTTCCAAGGCAAAGCTTTTTTCAGCCAGATCTCACCAATACTAAGAGTAAAAAAAAAAAGTTAGTTCTTCTTAAAATGTTATTTGTAGCTCACTTAAGATGCTAAATGGTTAATGGTCAACATTATTTTTTTTTTATAAAATTTTCTTTAACTGGCTGCTCTTACGCTTTCCTGGGTTGTAGAAAGCCTGAGTGCATTGTGCTCAGTGTCATCACAAAAGGAAGTCTAATCAAAATAAATAGCTTCTCAGAATAAGTTAGCTGTGTAATTTGAGCTTCTTAGTCTCGACTGTAGCTGGAAACTGCTGGCAACAAATAAAATTCCTTTCTAATGGAAAGTGCTGGTCCACTTTCCAGAGCATGATACAGCTGTCTTCTTGGCAGACTGTTAACTCACACCACGATGCAGAGATGAACCCTAATATAAATATAACTCAGACACAGATAAGTGCCTGGTGAAAACTTGAAATTTTATCCTAAAATATTATGTTCTGCTGATAGGCCAACTTTGTTTCGTGTCTGGTTTGCATGTGTGACTCAGATCCAGGGCTGAAGTGGTTGCATGTAAAGCCACACACAGATGGGAAAGTGGAGCTACTGTCAATACCAGGATGTGGTCAAAGCCTTCTATCTGTTCCAGAAGAACTGAGAAGAACTGAGTTCTAACTAAGATGTTTTTGCACCTTTTAAAACCCTTTGCTAATTCAGACTTGGGCTTGTTTTTGGTTTTGGTTTTGGTTTTGGCTTTGGCTTTGGTTTTGGTTTTGGTTTTGGCTTTGGTTTTGGTTTTTGGTTTTGTTTTGTTTTTGGTTTTGTTTTTTTGCAAAGAAAACTGTAGTTCAAAATCTTAAAGCTTAGAAATCAAATAAATGTTAAAATAAAAAGTTATTCTAAATTACATTAATTTCAGTTTTAAAAAGAAAGAAAAATTTCCAAAGTATGATGAGACTGTCGAATTAAAATTTAATAATGTGTGCTCAGATTTTTATTGTAAAGCTGTAAAGAAGCTTCTTTGTGTGTCTCCTTGCATTTCCTTCTCTATCCAAAGGCTCATTGCAAAAAGATTTAATGTAACCAATGATAAATACAACCCAAGTGTCAACCAGGGAGGTGTTCCCAGCATATCTTTCTTTCTATACTAATTATGGAGCACAAGAAATTTAAGCAGAGAAGTTTAAAAGCAGAGACACCAGTAGAGAGGTGATACAGGAACTTTCACTGCAAACCTGCTCTGATGGATATTAATGCAATAAACTCAGTGCAGCATTAAACCATCCCTGTCCTCCTGTTGCTGCAGAGCAGCAAGTGGGAGTTGTGCTGCTTCGCTGGGACTCGCAGAGTCTTTTTAGAAAGGCTGCTGGCATCACCATCAGGTTTCCTGCAGGGTTTGATCAGAGAGCAGCAGCCTGCAGTGACCAGCCTGTGACCCGGCTGGGGCGGCAGGCCGGTCTGCAGTGGTGACCGATGGCGCAGAACGGGGTCACAATGTCCCTGCCACACTCTGGGGACCCTGAATAAAACCTGCTTTCCTCTCCCGACCCAGGCTGCCCTTGGCTGGGACAGACGATCCTTCAGGCTGCGCTTTTCTCCAGCTGCGTGCAGAGATCATTAGCACGGCAGGAAAGGAAAGGCGGGAGCTGCCACATCAGATCAGCTCGGATCAGAGCGGTGTTCCACCACGTCCTGCATCACAGCCCAGTGCACAGCCCTTTCCAGAGGCTGTGGGGGAAGGTGACAGAGACCACCCTGTTGGGATGCTGTGGAGTGAAGCTTACAGACGGAAAATGTGGCTGATGTGTTAGCTTCTTCCCTCCAACCAGAAAAATAAAGAATTTATTGTGTTTAGGGTCACAGCTGCTGAGGCAGAAGGGAGTCAAGCTAAAATCCAGTGTTCTGTGGTCAGTACCAGAGGAAAGAGGCAGGGAAGGGTATTCTCTTTCTCTGTTGTAACTCTTGCTGGTTCCAGTTATATGAAATTACAGCAACAACATCCACATGAGGGCAAACACAGCAACAAATATTCACAGTACTATGTCCTAAAGCCAAGGTTTTAAACTAATGGGAATCCAAACTCCTGCTTTCCGGTGTTTAAAGCTACAGTCTTCCAAGGAGACAGAATTTGTGCCATTTGACTCAGCCTTCTTCAGGAGCTAAAAGTTTAATACCCAGCAAGGGATCCATCCAGAATTTTGGGTGGTCTTGAAAGACATGATTCTCCAGATTGTGTCTTTCATAGGCACCTGTGGCTAGGAGGCCAGCAAAGTGATTTCTTACAGTAGGTAGAAAGAAGCAACTGAACTTCAGAAGAAAAAAGTAATTTTAATTAAAACTGCATATGTAAATCTCTTACCTGAACTGAAAGTTTGGTCCAATCTAGAGAAAAGGAAAACCAGTATTTAACACTAATCAGAATAGCTACGATCCATTATTCACGTCCCCAGAGAAGATGATACTAATGCAAATAAAATTTAAAATCCGCATTTAGCAAGATTCCTAGCAAGCATAATTTTGCAGTTCCTCCCAGCATTAGCAGTGCACATAAAAGCCATGTGTTGTGATAAAGTCTTAAATCAGAGAGGAAAACAGAACCAACCAGTCCCAAACCAAACAAACCTCTCCATGGTGCACTAAGAGCAGGAAATTCCACACCCTCTGGTTTTCACATCCCCTGTCGCCAGACACTGAAAGCAGTGGCACCGAGTGACTGCCAGCATTAACCCTTCCTTGGAATTCTGCTCCCTCTCTCTGGAAGGCCCTGGCAGAGCTTTACTGATTTTGTTGGCTCTCTCCAGCAAAATCACACAGGATTTTATTCCTTGCAAAAATGTCCTGGGGACATTTTCAGGGCAAGGACTGTGTGAGGCTGGGGAGTTGGGGCGAGCATTGAACTCCGACTGGTTCATCACAAACTCCTCATCACACCAGGCCGGAGGGGAGAAACTGACCCCAGAATTCTGGAGAATTTGGGAGTGGGTGGGTGAATCTTTCCCCACAAGAAGTGTGGGTGAGGGGAATGCACAGGGACATCTCAGCTGACTCTCCTCCAGGGAGCCCCTCTAAAAATCCAGTGAATTCCCCAGAATCCTTGTCCCCTGCCCTTTAACCCCCATCCACAGTTTCCAGGGAAACAAACACAAATCTGTCTGGTTTTTTTGAAAAATTAATGAGAGGTTCAAGCCTAGCTCCTGGACCAAAAAAAAAAAAATACAAACAACTTTAAAGAGCTTGAAAATAACCATCTGGAACTGGGAAAATGAGGTTTCTTAAAATACAAGCAAATTTAGGGGTTTTCCTTTAGAAAAAGAGGAAGAGAAAAGGAGAGTGATAATAAATAGTTTTCCTGCAAAAAATACTTTTAAATTGCCAGATAAATAAGGAACAAGATTTTTTTCCTTAAAATAAAGAGAAAAAAAGATTTTTTTTTTTCCCTTTAAAGAATCCCTAAACCCAAAGATATTATCTTCTTTTTAGAAGAAAAAAAGAAACCACACTAAAAATGTTGGTGGTTTAAAGGGTTTTTTTTTTTCTCCAAAAAGTAGAATTCCCGCATATAAGGACTTCTTCTTTCTTCCAGGAAAGAAAGGCCAAAGTATATGATAAAAATTTTTCTTAGCCTCACAATAACAAAAAAGAGTCCTCAAAATCCCTAATAAACAGGGATAATCTATTTCTTCCTGATGATAAAAAATAAAAGGAGATAAAGGATCTATAATTAAAAATAATTTTAAAAGGACTTCTTTATTAAAAAAAAAATTAAATCAGGGGATGAAAGTTGAAGGCTTGGAAAGGGGCAAAAACTACACATAGGGTGAGGAGGGATCCAGAGGTGTCTTTAGGACACCAAAATTATCAAAAAAAGTCTTAACTATGCTTAAAAAGATACATCTGGAGGAGCCCAAAATCCCCAGCACGTGATAAAGTCCTCAACACGTGATTGAATTTCTCTTTCTTAAGGATCCTGGGAGAGCTCAGAGAGATTGGAGGGGTGGAAAGTGGGCAAATTACATGTTCAGTATTTTTTGTTTTGATAATAAAAGGAACACGACGAGGTGAAAGCCAGCATTTGAGGTGTTTCAGTTCATTTTCAGGCAGCAGTTCTTCAGCCTGGAAATCCAGGTGAGGGAATTTTTATTCTGGTGGGATTTTGGTTATTTCTTGGAATATTTTCTCTTTAAAGTCCTGGTTTTACATGCACTTAAGGAAGATTTGTGCCTTTAAATCACTTAAAAATGCATGAAAAAAAATGTAAATAATCCTCATTTTTTTCAGAAAAAAGGCAGAAAAATCCTGAATTTGGGCACAGAAGGGAAAAAATTTCTTCATTCACACAAATAGCAAAAACTGAAGATTCAGTTAAATAAAAAATAACAAAAATCAAAAAGTAGAAGATAAAGAAAAATAGCATTCACCTTAGAACTCCATTAAATAAAAGGCAATGCATTTAGAATGAAAAATTGAAATTAAATTTAATAATGTTCACTTATGTAAAATCTTTTTTTTTCAATTGAATCATAGTAAATTAAATTTTTAAGATTAAATTAAATTTTAAAGTCTCCTGAATCAAATTAAATGATTACTTAAAAATGCACTATAATTAAATTTAAAAAAAACCAACTTTTCAAATGCTTAAATTCTTTTTAAAAATTGGTAAAATACCACTCATGCACAAAGCCCTCCACACAAACATCCTGGACAAAGTGTGTGTTTGGTGTTTTAATATTAATTTTTTTGGTCTCTGGAACTTCATTTTACTGCATCCTCTGTTTTGTGGAGGGTTGCTGGTTTGCTTGTTTAGATGAATTTATAGTTTCTTTTTAAGTTTTCCGGGTTTTTTTTTACAGTTATTTTAGTGTCGAGGATGTCACCCTCTAGTATTTTCTTCCTCCTGATTTTAGGTAAATATTGTTTCTGAAAAGTCTTGTCATTTTCATCCATGCTGGAAAAATGATTATCAACTCATTTTCCCTCCTATTTCTTCTCTAGGTTCCATGGTGGACACCAAAACCTCACCTGAAAAAGGTGAATTTTTGGGGGCTTAGCCCTAAAAAAACATTATTTCCACCTAAATCAGACTTTCTCCCACCCACATCATGCCATTTTCCTGCTGTTCTCCCAAAATCCATGTATTGCCAATGTAATTCCTCTGGGGTCATTCCCTTTCACACCAGTTTCATCATGAAAACCCAGAAGAGACATCCATTTTTAGGGAACCATGGGAACCATGGGAACCCCAAATTTGGTGGGATACACCCCTAAATCCATGTAATTGGGTGGGAATTTAAGGGCAGATCCCAAATCGTGATTTTCCCAAATCCTGATTTTCTCACAGGATCCCTGCTCTATCCCTATGGACCAGACCAGGGGGATGAAACCAACCCCAAACTTGATGATGGGACATCTGAGGCAATCACCCTCTCCATTCCCTTCACCTTCTATGGCAAAACCCACCAAACTGCGTTTGTAGGTCACCCCAAATTCAATATTTTGGGGAATTTCCTCCATTTTTCCAAATTTCCCCTCCATTTCCACCGAATTTTTCACTGGTGGGTGTGTGTGTGTGTGGGTATGTGTGTGTGTGTGTGTGGCCCCAAAATCAACCCTTCCTGAATTCACAGTGGGTTTTATCCTTGGACACGGAAACATCTTCAGATGGGTGGGAGATCTTGAGGGGGCTGGTGGTATTGGTGGGGCGGGGTTGGAGGGGCTTGGAAGGTTCTGAGGATGGTGGGTGATGGTGTGGTCCTTCACGGTCATATGGCTGGGGGCTCTTGGAGCAGTTGGTTGGTTTTGGGTGGGCCCCCACAGGGTGGATCTTGGGGTGGGTAGGTGAGCATAGTGGGATCATGTGGATGGTGGATTTTGTGAGGGTCCTCCATGGGTGGGTCTCGGAGGGATTTGTGGGGGTTGTGGAGTCCTGGGGGTGGTGGGCCTTGGGAGGGTCCTGGGGGTGGTTGCTCTTAGGGGGTTCTATAGGTCTGATATTTGGGGAGGTCCTGTGGGTGCTGTGTCTGGGAGGTTGATGGATCTTGATGGGTTCTTTGGGTGCTGGGGGGTCCTGTGGATGAGGGTTCTGATGGTTGGTGGGTCTTGAGGGAGTCCTGTGAGCGGTGGATCTTGGGGTGTTGATAGGTGATGGGGGTCCCTGTGGGTAGTGGTTCTAGGCATGCTTGTAGGGTCCATTTTGAAGACCCCACAACCCAAGTCAAGGTGTTGCACCCACCCACTCCTGGTGTCACCTCCAGGTGAACAACAATGGGGTGATCTCCTTTGACAAGCCTGTCAGACAATACACCCCTGACCCCTTCCCTCTGGCGGACGGGCGCCCTTTCGTGACTCCCTTCTGGGCAGATGTGGACAACGTGGAGGGTGGGGACATCTTCTACCGCCAGAGCACCGATCCGGCGCTGCTGGGGGACATCAGCCAGCACATCACCCAATACTTCCCCGAAAGCCCCTTCACTGCCACCTGGGCCTTCATGGCCACCTGGGACCATGTGGCCTACTGGGGCTCCAAATCTGACAAGGTGAGGACCATGGTCCATGGGGCATGAAGTGGGGCAACTCATTGGCTCTCGTTGACCCACTTGGTGGCCTTGCTGACCAACCTAACTTTGGCCTCCAGAACCCATCCCTGACCTTCATGACTCATCCTTGACCTCTGTGACCTTCTTCCATAGGGCAACACCTTCCAGGCTGTGCTGACCACTGACTCCAAGATGTTCTACATCATCCTCAACTATTGGGACATCCAGTGGACCACAGGGGCAGCAAGTGATGGGGATGCTGAAACAGGACTTGGAGGGACCCCAGCACATGTAGGTGGGAAGGGTGGAGGAGAAGGGGGAGGTTGTCCCACTCCATGTTCTGAGGATGATGATGATGAAGATCAGGGATTGGCCCATCCCATTTCCTGGGGATGATCATGATCATGATGAAGGTCTAGGACTGGCCCACACCAATTTTGGGAAGGTCAAGTGGCCCTGTCCCATCTTCTGGAGAGGATGATGATGGAGGTCAGAGGCTGGCCCATCCCAAATATTGGAGATGATAATGATGACAGTGTTGATGATGATAGTGATGATGATGATTGATGATGATGATTGGTGATGATGATGGTGATGATGATGATAGTGAAGACAGGAGGTTGTCCACCCTTCTTCTGCGGATGATTGCCATAGTGATGGTCATGGATTGGTACATACAATTTTTGGGTATATACAATAAGTATATTCACATCATGAAATAATTTTAGGGGCTCTTTGGGTGGGGTGAGCCCTCCTAGATTCTCTCCCCCTCGCCCTTTAATTTTCCAGGCGGGATTCAATAGCGGTGATGACACCAACTTCTACAACATCCCTGGATCCCAAACAGATGCCATCATCAACATCACCACCACCTCCAACGTCAAGGTCCCAGGACGCTGGGTCTTTAGGGTGGATGACTTCCAGGCCCCAGAGGTGGATCCTCCCCAGCTGGATAACAGCTGCTGGTTGTAAGTTGGAGGAAAAAATTGGGAATTTTGAGGAAAAGTGGGAATCAGGGAGGTAAATTCAGGAATGAGGGGGGAAAAGTGGGGATTTGAGGCAATAATTTGTGACTGTGTGAAGGCCACTGTGAATTTAGAGGGAGACAGAATTTGTTGGGGAAAATTAGGTACCGGGGGGGGAACCGTGGGAATCTTTATTGGAATATTTAGAATTTAGGGGCATTAGGAACTGGAGGAAATTGAGCATTTGGAGAACAATTGGAAGTTTGTTGGAGAAAGGTGGGAATTTTATGGGATAATTTGTGAGGAAAATTTGTATTTCTGTGTGGAATATTTTTGGGGGGTATTGGGGATTTGGGTGGAAAGTGGCTCTACCTCTTGGGCTGTTGATATCTCTTCTAGGTGAATTGAGGGGAGTGTGGCAGAGGGACATCACCACTGCCACTGTTATCACCAATGAAGTCACTGTGCAGGTCAAGATCATGCCAGCTTCTAGCAGAGCAATAAAATTTCAGCTAAGACATTGCAGTATCCATGTCCTTGTCATTGTCATGGCACCCATGGTCATGTCATCACATGTATGTCATCATCACATTTATGTCATCCTCACCCTCACTGTTCCCACAGTTACAGGGGATCTGAGGGGTTTCGGGGTGAAATGTGACAGAATTAATCAAATTTTGCCTTTTTGGGTGGTAACTTCTGGGGTCTTGTGCAATATGAAGTCACGGGGCAGCCACGTACACAGTAGACAAAATCCACAACAAACACCTTGGCACACACCCCCAAAATGCTTTACCTGCAGCACACTTGGGCATCATAAGACACACAAAACATGCAAGACACAACTTTACCCCTCCCCATCCTTGACTCCTCACAGAACCATGGCAACATTAAGGCTGGAAGAGAACTCCAAGAACCTCAAATCCAACCTTTGACTGAACATCCCATGTCAAGCAGACCATGGCACTGAGTGCTATGTCCAGATGTTTCTTGAACACTCCAGGGATGGTGATTACACCACCTCCCTGAGCAGGCCATTCCAATGTCCAGTGACCCTTTCTGTGAAGAAATTCCTCCTGATGTCCAGCCTGAACCTCCCCTTGTGGAGAGTTTTGTTAAAGAGTGGCTTGAGGAGAGAGGACACAGCTGAATTAATTTGGGAAAGATGTCCTAACTAGGGCAGAGACAGGCAGAGGCCTTTTTGTGTCTGTAGCAGGATAGAGAATGGAAAAGTACAAGACCATGCTTAGTTGCAAATCTTGCAGGTGTGAGGTGATGTGTCCTTGAGCCTTGCAAAATATGATAAAGAAATGGACAGTGAGGCAGGAGAAATAGAGAACGTAGTCTCAAAGGAATGTGGATGAGTTAATGCTATAGTTTAACCAATAGATTGCTTGTCTTACAGAATATTCATAAGCTTATTATTTGCTGTATAAGTGTTTGATACTTTTTCAATAAAGCAGGCCATGATGAACCAACTGGTGTCCTGGTCTCCTTCCTCCGACATCCCCTGGCACAGCTTGAGACCATTTCCTTTTGTCCTGCTGCTGATAGCCTGGGAGAAAAGATTCACTCCCACCTGGCAGCAACCTCTCTTCCAGGTAATTGTAGAAAGTGATAAAGTCATCCCTAATCATCCTTTTCCCTAGGCTGAGCCCCCCTAAGCTCCCTCAGCTGCTCCTGATTCTCCAGACCCTTCCCCAGCTCTGTTCCTTTCTCTGGACATCCTCCAGCAATTCAGTGTCTTTTTTGCCATGACG